>NC_041043.1:1003562-1335088 GCF_900634625.1 Parambassis ranga | reverse complement strand
CTCTGACTGGTAAAATACTGTGGAAAAACATAGGGGTAGGACTGGTGGGAGTAGGTAGACAGCTGACACCAGTAACAACTTTGGTTTGCCAACAGCAAACACACAATGAGACATTACCAGAGCATGATTATAGGCAGTTAGCATGCTGACCACCCCAAGGCTAACAAGTTGATTTGTAAGATTACAACTTTGACAAAGACTGAAATATTATGGATTACTTGATTGATAACATGCTGACTGTGAAATGTCTGATTTTTATTTTGTAAAATTGTAAATTGTTGTTACAATCTGTGAAAATAGGACCTTTTTCATTCCTTAGTTTTTATATAGACTTTGAAAGCATTCCTGACAGTTGCTAAGAAACACTTTAACTCTAATTAGAAAACATCACAGTGAGTGATTTTTACAGCTTTCAAGCAATCCTTTACTCTGCAGGACATCAACAAAATTACAGGCGGACTAATTTTCTGATTAGCAAAGATGTGACAAAGAAAAAAAACACACTTTACTTGAAATTAATACTCTATATTTGCACCCCCCTCCCTGCTCTGCTGTGTATCCCATCCTACCTTGAGCCTGCGGAGGATGGCGGCCACTCTGCGGTGCAGGGTGTCCCAGCGCCGGTTGCCTGAGTGGATCATGGCTTTGAGCTGGCTGGCTCTGTCTGTGCGGTTCTCCCTGGCCAGGCGCCGATACTGGTTGTTGACCAGCTCGAGCTGCGTCAACCGCTCATGAACCTGCCTCTGGAAACCCTGAAAAAAGGGGGACAGGGAAGATTTTTCTTCTGCTCAGAATGTCAAAATTAGCTGAGATGATTGGCTTCGAGCCAGAATAACAACTGACCTCAAACTTCTTGAGCTCCTCTTTGGCGATAGTATAAAGGATGTCAGCAGAGTTAGGGTTGGCAGCAGTTCGCTCAGCCATTGTTAGCCAATCCTCAAACCGGGAGTAGTCATTTAAGAACTTGCACCAGAGTCTATATGTCTCCTCAATCCTGAAAAGAGACATCACTGTGGGTTACAGTGGAATTCAGTACATCTGAAGCGTCCAATAGAAGTGCTTATTCAAGACCCGAAGACCCACAAAGTGATGTCAAAGTGTCTTTGAGCTCTTACCGGAGCCTCCTGTCCAGAGCCATGGCACAGATGGTCCTCCAGCGCTGGTCCAGGCTACGGCTGGTTTCCTGCAGGGAGTCGCTCTCTGTGTCAGTGCCGCCTGCAGCATCTTCGTCACGCAGCAGAACGTCGCACAGGCTGAGCACCGATGCTACACCCTCCGTATGCTGCTCGATGTCCCTCTGCAGCTCCTGGACAGACATCAGGACAGGCATCACCTCAGTCCATACCATACACCTCATATATTAAACATCGGTCACTCAGCCACAGGCACTGCGTGAGACCACCACTCCCAAAATGAGACAAAAGGACAGCTGTGAATTATTAATGAAAACCACACACAGAGAGGGAGAATCCAACATAGCGTACACTGCTGTGAAGTTGTGTGTTTGTGAGTGTACCTGCTGCTCAGCCAGCCTCTTCTGGATCTCCTGTTCATGACATACGCTGTAGGTGATGGGTCTGGACAGCTCGGCCTCGATGCGAGACAGCCACGAGCGCAGGTTACTCATGTTCTTATCCAGCTGCTGCACCGTCACCAGAGTCTCCTTCAGCTTCTTCACCCTGAACACACACACACACACTGTTTTATTACACTTCAGATAGTATGTGCACACATTCAGTAAGAAAAATACATTTCATTTGTGTAGTAGTGAGTAACAGCAGATTAAAAGGTAGAAAAAGAAAGAAGGTAAACTCTAAAAAGACAAAAAGCAACAGAAAGAGGAGAAGCAAACAAGAAAAGAAAGGCAGAATATAAAGAAGAGAAGAGAAAGAAAGAGAAAAAAGTCTTGCTATTCACTAAACTACAGCCCTCTCAGGTATCTTTCACTAGACCTTCAAAAAATTACCATGGCAATGGACCCCTTCATGAACACACGCGCACAGCGCCACTCTGACTGGTGTCATAGCAACGTAAAGGACAATAAAAGCTCTCTTCTGAGACTAAAAAGCCTGAAGTGTGCCCCATTTGGGAGTTTGAGTTAATTTCCCCCATTTGATCCTTCCTCTGCTGTCGAGGTCCAGCCGAGCCTGTCAGCGCTGAGAAGGAGACGCTCTGCGGCCAAACAACACACACTAAAAACAGCAAAGAGTGGAAGTGTCAGGCTGCAGAGAGCAGTAAAGGGTCCCGACAGGTGCTGGACATCCAGCCCATTGCAGGCGAAGTGAGACTGAGTTTACATGAGATTATGGCTAAATGATAATCTGGAGTTCTCAAATGTACATCCTTGTAATGGAGACAGAGTACAGTGAGTATAAATGCGGTGCAGAGAAGCCTGCAAATGACCGGGATGGCTGTTATCTCCACAGTCTCCATCTCCCTTTCACCGCCTCTCCACCTCTGACAGGCTAACAAAGGCCGGCAGCTTCACGCCGAGGCCAAACAAAGACACAACACCCAGTCAGGGGTGCCTGCTCAGGAAAAAAGGAGAGAGCCAAGCAGAAAAGAAGGAAGGATATATACGGAGGTAACAAAGTGCTGAGGACCACAGGAGGGATCAGACTTAACTCCTTTCTGAAATTTAGTCCCCTCATTCTACGTATTCAGCACTTTAAATTTGAGTTTAAATTACTTTTTCTGCATCGTTATTTGTTATTTTTGAAGATCTTCCAGATGGAAAAATATGGGTTTTTTTTCAGTTTAAAAAACAAATTTCATCTTGAACAAGGTCTGTTGTGCTAACATAGGCCCAGCTTTCCAACTCAATTATCCTTATTAGTCATCATTAGTCATTAGTCATCAGCATGCTTTTATGAAAAGTGGAAAATGTGGTGAGCCTGAGCCACCATCAACAAGCAGGGAGCTGATTCTCCATCCATCCATCTTCAGACTGCCTATCCAGGGCCGGGCTATGCAGGGGCAGCTGTCTAAGCAGGGAGCTGATTTTGCCTCATCAAAAATATTAACTCATGAACGCCACTCCAACTACAATTTGTGGATTCCATAGAGTCGAGTGATTAATACATACCGACATACCCCCCCACCCCACACACCCCCAACCATCCTGTTTGTATCATCCCACTGACAGACTACAAACTGGGAGGGGTTGTCAGTATGGACATGGGGACATATGGTACTGTCTGAGCTTTTTTCTGAGTGGGGGTAGGCTGGGTGTGGGGGATTGGGAGTTAAGAGATATGTTCTATCTTCCACAGGACTGTCCATCTGTCAGAGTTTACCATCGCAGGGGCTTAACCTCCACAGCCTGTACATTAGAGGGCCTGTACTCCTGACAGCTGCAGAGCATAGCCAGCACAACAGCAGGTGGATGGGTACCCAGAAGAGCTGCTGTTTAGTTACAGCCAGTTAAAAGCCTTCAGTACCTAATTATGCTTTTTACTGCAGAGTAGCTTCATGGTGAAAGGAGGGGAGGGTAATTAACCTGAGCCACCTCAACCACACACACACACATTTCCTCATCTGTGCCCCTCACCTGGCTTCGATGTGGTGGAAGAGGTTGTGCCAGCGCTGGTTGACCTCCTGCAGCGATCCACGGACCTGGCTCTGCTTGGCCTCGTCACTGGCTAACAGCAGCTGCTCTCCCAGCTGCTTCAGGTGACTCTTATTCTCACTGAACAGGTTGATTTCCTCCATGCAGTCCTGCGGAAACACCACAGAGGGTGATGGCGCTTTTCAAAGAAACGCAAATAGATCTCTTCTGTCTAAATATCTAATTATCTGCATGTTTTGTTTTATGTTCAAATTTGTGTGCAATCTTTGACTGCCCTCATCATTAGGAACTATTATCAAGTGTGTCTAATTTATCTCATGTCATCAAACAGCTGAAAACAACGGTCACTGAAACATTTGATCCAGTTATCACCCTGTTGACTTAATGGGCACACTTAGTGCAGACACCGGCTGCTCTCAGCCACTGAAAGAACCACTGTTGTGTATGAACAAAGGCCATGCAGCCAGCCAGTTCCAGACCACCACCATCTGTTATAATGCATGCAGCTCATGTATGGATTTTAATCATAATGGCTAACAGAGCGCTCTTAGTGGCCTGATTCTTCGTTATTTTTGGGTTTAATTAGAGACGGATTATCTGATTTCACTGTGTCCTCGTACCTTCTTCAGTTTCTCCACCATTTCCTCAATGCTCAGATCTCCGCTGTGGCACACTTTGTTTTCCATCTGAGTCAGCCAATCACAGAACTCCTTGTTCTTGTCATTGAAGATGGTCCAGGCGTTGAGGCGGTCTGCGATTTCTTGCCTGTGCAACGAGACCTGGGGAGAGGCAAGAGTGGCGTTTAGTGTCTGTAGACATCACTGCAGACCTGATGACATCTTGGGTAAGAGACATATAATCAGCATAAAGTTCTCAAGGTATCAAGAGCCTCTCATTTATCCAGGTCATGTCATGTCCAAGAGTCTTGGCTTAAAATGAACACAGAGCCATTAATACTTCATTTTAAATCAAACCTAAAGTCCTGGCTAAGCTGCAGTTCTTATTCTTACTTAGATATTGTCATCATTGTTATAGAAGAGATCAAATACTATCAAACTGACATTCTACAGTGGGAGCATTTCATCTATCAGAATCTATAATCTGAATTTAGAAAAAAAATCCCCAAGAGACTATTTGATCAAATTAACAAGGCCCACTTTCCAAATGACAGCTTAATGCCATGAAAACACCCTGTTACACAGCTGAGGAGGGGCCTGATGGTCTTTTTCCAGGCTAAAGGGCTTAGTGTGCCAACAGGGCATGTTTAAAGCAGCTATATTTCACTATCCGTGGCATTTATTTTATCTAAATGATCCCTGCTTCTGCTGGGCCTTTTGAGAAAATGAGGGTGCATTGTGAGCCGCGGTCACCCCGTGAGGACTTTGTGCTGCCCCCTGGAACAATAGAGGCTGTCCCCTGAATCCCCTCAGGCCGGCCGAGCCATCTGCTCATCAGGCCCATTCCATCGGCTTCCCCCACCTACAACCTGTTAACTGTGCAAGGGCTCGACACCCCCCCCCCCCCCCCCCCCCAAAAAAAAGGAATGAAAACAATTAATCACCTAAAACAGTTGGTTGTTTTTGAACAACCTGACTTAATATTTTTCAGAAAAATATTTCACATTTTAGCAAAAAAATTTCAAAAAAGTCACATTTTCATGGCTACAGATGTATCATGGACTTATGTGTTTTTTTAATAGAAATTACATTTAATTTGGAGCAAATAATTAGATCACTGAGTCCAGTATTTGCCCAAACGACACATTCCTGGCTGCTTTTGTGAATCCCAGTAACTCCTGCCAAGACAGGAGCAGGTGGAAGCAGCCACTCTAACTGGGGATCCAATTAGCACAAGTACACATTATTCCATAACGTCTAATAAGTGACAGAAAAGTCCAGAGTATGTCATAACCGTTGGTCTCTCAGGAACAAGAGTGTGTTTGTGTTTAAGCCACGAGACTTAACTGTAGGAATTTGAGGCCATGTGTGTGTATAATGTGCAGCTACTTTCAACAATAATGCAGTTACAGAACGAGCACAGGAGCTGATTACAACCTGAAAAAGGAGTATTTCAAAGTATTTGAACAAACTGTGAAGGACTTTACTGAAAGAAGCAGAGAGAGCTCTATCACTAGGAGCAGTTTAGTTAAAATGATGTTAAGATTTGGCACTTTTGCAGTAGAATTATTAATAAATTTGAAGGCACTTTTGGAGGCACTTTGCTGCAGTTTTGATGAGGATAAAAATGCGGTTTTCCCTCCATGAACTTGCAGATGCCGGCTCTTTTCTTAAACAAATGAGTGTGTGTGTGTGCTCAGCTCCAGTGGTGCAGTGGCTTTGTGCTGCTGGTCACCGCTGGTGGCAACTTTTCCCTCCAACTCGCCCGGCACCTGTCCTGTCTACAGCCTCTGGCTTCCTCTGCTGCATCTTTGAATCCTCTCTGTAGGTGTTTGTGTGAGCTCTCACCTTCATACACAGCTCTTCCCATTGACTGTGGAGTTGCTCCAGCTGCTGCTCCAGCAGAGCCGTGTCACTAGCAGCGACATACTGGGACAGGTCTGTCTTCATGGTGGACAGTTCACTTAATCCACCGGCCAAACGCTGCAGAGAGAGTTCAGTCTCCTGCATAACACAAACACACTCCTCAGCACCCAGTCAGGGAGCCATGTACAAGTTGTGTGTACACGCTTCTTGCTCTGAATGTCCAGATTAAAGAGCTGTGGACAGGACAGGGGGAGGGTAGAAGGGGTGGAAAGGGGGAGGGGAGTGAAAGCATGGGGGTATTAAATCAGGGAAAGGGGAGGGTAAACTTGGAGGCGCGCTGGTAGGATGGGGGTAGCTGAGGGGGAGTTGAGGGGTCAGTCAGGTTTTCCTCCCACACACTCATGGGGATGAGTTATCAGTCACTAAAGTTCTCTTATAGCCATATTTAATCTGTGGAAGTATGAAATAAAGGTCCTGATGTGTGATACGTTTTTAGAGGCAGTCTCTGTAGTACTTTGGTCAATCTGTTGTATGCTTTCCTTTGTAACTCCATGCTGATGTAATGAAGCACAGTAAACAAATCTGAAGCCCCACCTCCAAAGTTCCTGTACTTTTAAAAACACTATCCCCCCAAGCAGGGACTTTATTCAACTTAATTTACACTCTGACCCCTGCGGTGGGAACACATTAGGCTTTTTCCACTGAGTGAACATCAACAGGAACAACCTTCTAATCAGCCCTTAAGAGGATCAGCCAAGTTAACAGTGGGACGTAAGATTCTTTATGAGCTGATGGAACAGAAAAGTTAAAACAGATCGACAGAATCATCCCTCTGAAAGATTCCTGGACACCTAATGCAACCACAAAAGCTGCATGAAATGGGCTCATTAGGTTCTGTATTTTAAGCATCAGTTAACCAAAGTATTAAATTTATCCACATCAGTCCCAATCGTCCATTAGTTTGTTTTTCTTCCCCCAAAACTACTTTGACACATACATAGAAAACTAGTAGATAATATAAGCCAAAAGAATATATATATATATATATATATATATATATATATATATATATATATTGTTTATTTTCCTAGTAATTTTCAGGGATTTGGTAAACAGAGAAATTAGTGTAGTCAGCAGGATTTCCAGCTGTGTATTTTCACCTATTCAGACATAGACAGATAAAACAGTCAATGAAATGTACATCACCTGAACAGCTCTTTCCTCCCTGTCAGGGTCCTTTGGTTTTTCAGACAGCTTCAGCTGTAGCTCATCCAGTTCAGTCATGATGTTGGTTACTCCATCCTGACACTGAGACCACATCTGAGCAAGGACACACACAGACCTCAGGAGTGTGAAGGAAGAACTATACTATACTGTATTACATCAGTTAAAACAGGGATAAGTTCAGTGAACATTCCCAGATTATTCTCTTTAACTGTGACTAAATGCTTCATTCATGTTTTATCATACATGGTGACAAATCCATACAAGTTACAGTAGTCTCTCTGTGTGTGTTTCTGTGCCCTGTGTGTGATCTTTGACATGTTGCTCAGAGAGATTTCCCTTTTCCCCGGATGGATCCTGTTCAGCTTAAAGGTTAACACAACTTTCCCTGACCTTTCTGCTCTGCAAAACATTCAGATGGCATAACAAACACTGCTGACAAGGCAGGGGCATCACATTATGTGTGTACATTAGGCATACTCTTAATTTTAATTTTAATGGTATGTGTGGTAGTTTTAGTCAGTGTGGGTGCTACAGTATGACATGAAGTGAAGAAATGATGGGCACAGACAGCAGTACAGTAAGCAGCTGTCTCATAAAAAAGAAATATGCAAAACAGGCTGTAAACATGCTCATTTTTCTACTATGAAGTTGAACTTTTTAACATGTTGTTGTATCACCTCAACAACAAACTGGACTGGACTCACAACACGCACTGTACAGGAAGGGCCAGAGCAGGCTCTACCTGCTGAGGAGACTGTGGTCTTTTGGAGTGAAAGGGGCACTCCTGAAGACTTTTTATGACTCTGTGGGGGCATCGGTCATCATGTACAGTGTGGTCTGCTGGAACAGCAGCATCACTGAGAGGGACAGGAAGAAGCTGAACAGAGTCATCAGGAAGTCCAGCTCTGTCCTGGGCTGCTCTCTGGACTCAGTGCAGGAGGTGGGTGACAGGAGGGTCCTGGCAAAACTGACATCCCTGCTGGACAATGAGTCCCACCCCCTGCAGGACACCCTGTCAGCACTGCAGAGCAGCTTCAGTGGCAGACTGCTCCACCCTCGGTGTGTGAAGGAGAGATACAGAAGGTCTTTCCTTCCTGCTGCTGTCAGACTGTATAATAAACACTTCTGATAGGTGCAGTATTCACACACCACAGTGTGCTTTTATTTACTTTTATTTACTGTTTATTTATTTAGTTTCTGATGCACTATGTACAGTTTATAAACCACTTCTACCTCCACTCACCTGTGCAACAACTGTTAATATGTAAACTGTTTTTTTGATTGAGTCTATTTTATAATGTATATATGTTTTTATTGGTAGTCTATTTTATAATGTATATATCTTTTTCTTAACTTATCCCTTGCTGTCTGTATGCCGTTGCAAAAATGCAATAATAATAAAGGTTTAATAAAGGTATATTAATCTTAATCTTAATCTTAATGTAGGTCTAAGCCTCAAGTGGTCATAAGAGGAACTGCACTTAAACAACATAGTAGACTTATAAGTGTTACCTGGACAGTGTTGTTAACCTGGTGTTTCCTTCTCTGCAGCAGTGAAGTGGTTTGTTCCCAGGCCTCCTCTACAGCCTGAAGGTCTGACTGCAGCTGACTCCGACACTCTGACTCTGTCATGGCGTCACACAGATGCTTTCCTGCCTCCAGTGTCAGGGTGTACACAGGAGAGTGCAAGCCCACAGACTCTTCCACACACTGGAAAAGAGATCAGGTGACACAGCAGTTATGTTGAGCATCACAAATTCACTTTAGATTTGGCACATACTGACCTGGTAACCATCCACGCAGCTCGGTAGCTGTTGCAGCGTATACAGGGAGGGCCCAGTAGGAGGCAGCAATGAGTCAATGTCCCTCAGCAACTTCCACACAAGTTTTGAGCCTTGGTGGTAAACTCTCCACTGCTGCAGCTGTTCCTTCATCAACATCCGGTTCTGGACAACCACACCTATGGTTTTGAACCAGCTCTCCTTCACACAGGCCACCTGCAGCATGACCTTTGACCTGTGCAGCAGTCAGCATATTAAGCTCAGTTTGCAGGCTTCACTAAGACAAAAATATATTTCCTTACATTGTATGATTTGTACAAGTAAAAAAAAAACAAAAAGGCAGTACAACAGTAGACACAGCTCTGTCGTAGAATTTCTACATCAGCAATCAGGAATTTAATGCAGAATTCCAGCAGGAGGAAGAGAAGGAAATTCCCTTTTGGAAAATTCTAAAGGCTTTTCCAGTTTTGCAATGAGAGGCACAGAAAAACAGAGACAGGCTTCAGTTTTGTGGATGGAAACACACACACTGCATTTGTATCTGTGTTATGTGATAACTCCGTTTAGACAGACCAGCAGCAATAATTTCTCTGATTAAAGCATTCTTTATCTGAACATTTCTTCTTCATTGGTTACCTTTTCTCTCCTTTTTCTTTCTCAATGGACTGGACTGCATCACAGAGAAGACCCTGCAGCAGCTGGTGCCCAATGATCATTTCAGCCTGAAGCCTCTGTGGGAGTAGGAACAGAGCACAGTGAGACACAGATGTTGATAATACTGCAGAAAATAAATACATTATGGCTTTAGTGTGTGTTAAAATGGTTTGCTCTTCAAAATAAGACAATGCTCTGACTGGCCAGCATTCACATCATTGCTGTTCTCATTTGTCACTGTTAACCACATACAAGACATCGTCATGGGGTTCATTATGTTTAACTTGACTGAGCTTATCACTTGAAGTACGGTTTACAAAAGGTTTTATGTCAATAACATCCAAAACCATGAGAGCAATAGAAGTCCTGTGAAACACATGTACCACTCAAAGACTCTTTACTGTCAGCACAAGGCCAGAGGGGGTGCACAGAGTAACTTATGTGTCACTAAAATGTGCAAGCTGGAGAACATTTTTTTTATGTATCTGAGAAGTATGTTGTACCTGATGAACAGTCATCATCTGTTGAAGGTTTGAGTAATTTAGAGGTTTTCTGGACACTGAGTCTCGCTCCAGCGTCTCCTGTAAAGATGTCAGGCTCTTCCTTTTCTCTGCAAAGCTCTGAGGACGCTGATGCTCAGCTTCCAACCCTCTGGTAAACACAGTGACATACCATAATGTTTTAAATTAAAACATTCAAAGTGCACATTAGACGACAGCCACATATAAAATCTTAAAAGCATTTCTGTGAGAGTTTGTAATGTAAGAAGAAATGAGCTGAATCATCTCACCTGTTTGTGTCAGAAATGTGAGTCAGGTTTTCGGCCCACTTCCTGGTGAGTGCATGCAGTCTCTTTGTCTCCCTGTTGTCGAGGGTTATGTTCACCTCCCTAATGTCAACCAGTGCTGGGAGCAGACTGATGAGCTCCAAGAGGACATGCTACAAGTACATATTTAAATAATAAGCATAATTTGAGAAAAAAAAATTACGAGATGAAAAAGTCTGACTAACCTTCACAGAGTCTTTGTTGGATTTTCCAGTGTGCAGTTTATGCATGGTGTTCTGTGTCTGCTCATCAAGGGCTTCCAGTTTGGTGTAAAATTGTTTCTGCTGCTCAAAAGCATCCTGAGACAATAAATATAATAACCTGATATAAGTCTCATAAAAACTTTACGAATTCAACATTAAGATACCGAATTGCTGTTTGTGAGTCTAAAACTGTAGTGTGGTGTGGTGGTGTTTGGTTCCTCACCTGCAGACTCTTCTTTTTCCCTGACACCACCTGCTTTAGCAGCAGGAATTCACGTGACAACAGTCTGGTTTCTGATAGGATTAAATCAGCAGCCATTGGTTCCAGTCGACCAATAAGAGGCTTGGATGCTGCCAGCACGTCTCCCACGCCGCTTTGCAGTTCCTCTGCAGCATCCTGCAACTTTGTGTGTGTGTGTTTGAGAAAATACATAAGCATTTTACTGTTTTCCATCATCTTTCAAACTGTTGTCAGCCTGTTTCACAGATACATCATAACCACAGCAGCTAGTTGTTTACTTGGAAACTGGAAATGTTTTCCACAAATGAGTCTGACTCAAGTGTTCCAACAAAATACACCTTCCCATGTGAGTGGAGAAAAAAACATACCCAACATGAAAGGTTTTTTTTTTTGAAGCGGAGGGGAGATCAGGTGTACGCACACAGAGCAGACCATGGATGACATTTCTGCCCGCTCTCTGTCCTCTTCCATAAAAGAAGAGTCATTTCATTCAATTTTTGCAGCTCTAAGAACAGGATGAACCGAGCAAGGAATTTGATGATTCTAAAAACCTGCATATGGTGACTATGAAAAAAACAAGGTCTCTAAAGTTCCGTTATCAAAGCGGTTCTGTTTGCCCTCAGAAATCCCTTTAATTACGGAACACATCTGGGTTACATTCAAACTACCCAGACAGACCCACACTAACCGTGACTGAGCAGACCATGGCTTGTGCATCCTGTTCCGGTGAAAATGATGAGCGTGATGGTTCCTCCCACTGACGCCACAGCTGTTGCAGGCGAAGAGAGCAGCTGTCAGAGCGGCAAGTGTACTCCTGCCACAGGGACAGTGTCCTCCCAGTATTCATGTGTTCATCCTGTATCTCCTGCATTGTCTCCCTCCACCTGGCAAAGCCATAGAAAAGACTTCTTGGAAATGTGGTTGGAGATGGTGGTTACATCAATGTTCTCAGCACAGAACACAGGATTTGCTACTATTGTATTCTAATAATTTAATCTGGAACATGACATGGTTGGATCTATATTTGCACACAAAACGTGGCATTATTACTGAGATTGTACTTGAGGTCACTGACCGTTTCCGCTCTCCTTCTACTTGATCCCAGAGAGCCTGTGCTGCTCTGCGAGGGAGCTTTTCCATAAGAACATGCAACGATTTATCCACAGTCGCCCAGAGTTCTTCTCCGTTCGCGGCCTTCACCTGGAGTTGCTTTATGAAGAATAACACCATTCAAACCTCATTGAAAGGTAGGTTGACTTCTCAGAAACTAAGCACTGAGGCTGAAAGGGCTTGATGTCTTTAAATGCCTGCCCCCCCCCCCTCCACACACACACACACCTTAACTGAACCCATCAGAAAAACCAGACCAGCTTTTGACTCCATACAGCTGCAGCTGGTTATTACAGGGCAACAAAGCCTCTTTTATAAGTTACAGAGCCTTTTTATACTTTAAAACAAAGGAGCAAATGTACATAAATTTGTTTCATACTATCATTAATCCAACATGTGATCAGTTTTCCTTCTAGCTGTGAGTAAAGCCTTTATGTGCACAGACTGTGTGTTGTGTGTTGTGCTCACCTGGAGGAGGTCTGAGTATGCTTCTGCCTGCTTCAGTGAGAAGAGCGGAGCCTGTTGCTGCTGCAGGGCACAGCGCAACCTAGTGGTGTGTAGAGTCGCGTCCCTCAGATTTTTGTGGAAACAACTCCAGTCCTCCACAGTCTGCTGGAGAGCTGGTCTCAGAGCGTCCATCTGCACAGTTACAGCAAGAATGTGGGAGATGGAAGGGATCATGTAAGTTTATTATGTGAAGGTTCTGCATTTATATCAAAACCATCAGAAGAGAGCTTTATTCCTGAATAAATCCTGACCCTGGATTTAAAGGGGTTTATTCCTCATTGTGCCTTACAGGAACTGATTTTTCCATGTCTGCCATTACAGTAAAATAGTTACCTGTTGACCAAGATCTCCACAAGCCTGACAAACACTCTCTGCCTGGCTAGAAAAGGCAACGTCACACTGGTGTTCATCATCGTGTACTTGTTTGGTCTTCACCTCCTGAAGCGCTGCAGCCACCACCGTCACTCTGCTCACCGAGGCCTGGAAGAAAAAAAAAAGCACACAGCATCTTTAGATCTGAGGAGAACACACTGTGCAGCACACACTCCCGTATTTGCCTCTTGTTGCTGTTACCTCCCACTCCAGCAGTGCCTTATGAGCCTGAGTTTGACTAGTGGGCTGTTTCCACTGATTCAGCTGCTTTTTCTGCTGCTCTAATCGCCCATTAAGACTCTGCAAACGTCTCTGTCTTTTTGCACAAGTGTGATGTATCTGTTCAGCTCCATGAATCTGTGGATGTGAAGCCAAACAGTGAATGATTCATGGCATAAATAAAAGTGTAAAGTCACAGTTTTTTGCTGTCCATTTGGAGTTAAACAAGACATTTCCATTCTTGTTGCCATATATGAAAAGAAATTTATGGTTTGTTTGAGGTTTCCAGGTGAATATCAATCATTTTCTGTTATTTGTGCTGATAAAACATTTGAAACTTTCTTATTCATCTGCTGTATTTATTGGCAAATAAAAAAAATAAACATAAAAACAGAGCTTACAGTAGAATCACTTAGATTCAGGTTAATGCTTTTTGGCTATTCAGTATTTGCAGAGATAGAAACCTGGCTCTCCAGCTCCCTCTGTAGGTGAAACCACTGCAGTCTAAAGGTGCCCAGCTTTTCTGCAAATATTGTGTGCTCAGAGCGGGCGGCCTGGACGTCTGCTCCCAACACCTGAGGCCCCGGCTGGCACAGGAAGTCCAGGAGGAGCTGCCCATTGGCCACAGCTGCCTTTAGAATCTGACAAAAAACATTTAGCATTAAGAAACCACACACGTTTAGTTTAGCATTCAGGAAAGAAGGCATTTACATAACATGATGGCATCAAAGATGCAGAATAAGTAGGGGAGAGATAAACCCTCCTTTAAAAGAAGAACCAATGGATCAAGTTTAGATAAACATTCACTGAATGGGAAGTCAAGTTAATATCAAATAAGCAAAAAAACAAGCATCATTGAAAGTCAGCGGAGGGACCAGTACCTGGTAGTGCTGCAGGATTTCACTGATCTCAGCTGCATCTTTGGCATTGAAGACTGTTTCTTTCTCCTGGTTCAGCTGAGCATCCATTTTTTTCAGCCAGTCCTCCAGGTCAGAGAGCAGCTCCACTGGCGGATGTGCTGCCAGGAGGCGCTGACAAACACAAGATGAAAAAAAGGAATACGGTATGGTTTAAATGACTTTGTGTCATTTATCTACCTAGGGAATCAGATATTAAACATCTGCTCCGATACAGCCCGACCTCTGAGCAATACATCTTCCTGTAATAGATTAGATCTTTTCATCTCCTGCATGAGGTGAGTGCCAAATTTTCAGACATAAAAACAAGATGAATCTGGTTAAACTAGCGTGATGATGACAATGCCAAATATCTGGTTTCATTCACTGGTGATAAGTGGTAAGCAAAAATTAAAAGTGACCTTCTTCTCGATGAGCGGTCCTCCCTGTCATCAATCTCTCCAAAAACAGTTAAAGTTTCACTCCTCTCACCAGAGGGGATTTCTTAGTGTCTAATTATTTTTGAAAACCTACAGCACACATGGAAAACAACGAGCATATGATGATGGCTGGAGATCACTGTGACCACGGTGTTATTTATTTAAATGATACTATGCCATCTTGTAGATGTTGGATATTTAGAAATACTATCAGTAAGTTAATGCGTTGTTTTCTAAACAAAATGCTGCACCTGCTGCAGTTGATCTTGGATCTTGGACATGTCAGAGGTCAGTTGGTTCCAGCTGACCTCCAGCTGTGTGAGCTCGGCCCTCAGACCTGGGCAGTCAGCTTCCCTTAAGTAAAGCAGCCGAGTGGCATCCTTTGATACAGATGCCCTCTTCAAAGACATGGCTTGCATCTCCATGGAGAAGTCCTGTGGGAGTCAAAGGGGATCCAATGTAAGACAGCAAGAGGTCAGTGCAGCCTAACAGACAGCTATAGTACACTGAGTGAGTGATATTCACACATTTTACCAAATCCAAATACAAACAAGCAGAAAAAAAGATACATATCAGAGGATTCAAACATCTGACTGACTTCTTTGTGTTCTTTTCGCAGTCTTACCAGCAGCTTGATCAGATTGTTTCGGACACGCTCCTGACTCAGGTCTGAGGCTTCTGTTGGCCCTGACAACGTTTTCAGGTGTTTGTTGGCACCAACCAGCCAATTACTGACCGACGCAAAGTCAGCCTGGAATCTGTGCAGGAGAGAAAGAGTCAACTCAACCAAGTGGAGCAGAACATGACTGCACCTTCATACAGAGTGAGGTAAGGCTGTGGCATGAGTTCACATAAAGAACAGGAAAGAGGTGTTTTTTGTTCTGATATCATGATTATACTGGAGCCTCAAAACAACAGATATTTGAACTGTTCCTATCAGATGTTTTGTGCAGAAAGTTTGTGCTTCGATATATTTTACTGATTAAATCGCAGGAAGATTTCTAGCCGTGATTAAAAACCTCATACAGCAGAATCCTGTCAGCAGGATGTTCTATTGTGCCAGTCATTAAGTCATTCTTTGAATATTGTTGATGGAGTTTCGTTTGCTCGAAATCAGCTGCAAAGCAATTACGTTTCATATTGTAGATAAATCCTAAGTTGTTGTAATTGCTGCTTCTGAATATTTTTACTGCAGCCTTCATCAATCATGAATCCCATTTCAGCAGGATGCCAGTTTTATAGGACAATTTATCAAATTATACAGTATATCAGTTTTAATACCTTGTGGGGAAGAGAATCTTTGGCATGATACTTCTACATTAAAACTAATAACAAAAATCACTAATATGGTTGTTGTTGTTGTAGATAATAGCACTGACCATACAGCTCAGGTAATAATTAAATGTGTATGTGTGGTCTTGGTCCACCTGGTGCGGCTGTCCTGGATGTCTTTGCAGCGTTGGATCTCTTGTTCTGTCCGTCTGTAGGCGCCTCTCCATCGTGGCTCTAGAGCACCCCCTGCCTGACAGACTGGTGCAGGAAACCCTGGGTCTGCCTGCAGCTTGTTCTGCTGGTCCAGGAGAAGTCCAGCAGCAGCTCTGCTCTCATCCAACAGGACCAGCATTTTCTAAGTGACAAGGAGAGAATGTGGAAAAGATGGTGGCTTAAAGAACATGATTCTGACAAATGTCAAACTGAGCCACAAGGAGATGAGTCGGCAGATTTAGGTACAAAATTGGACTATAACAGCCACAAGGAGAGAGAGAGAAATACACACAAGTTAAACTCAATTTTAGAATTTATGCAGAACATGATGTTGTTACAGTTGACTGACATATATTTTTAAATATACGAGTATTAGAGTTGTAAATTGTCACTTATTGTGTTAACAGAAATGGGACATAAGAACAACAGAATGCTTCCATCACAGCAGGAGCTTCCATTTTTTGTGCAATAGTTCAACAGTCCTGTAAATCCATTATGAAAGAGGCAGTAAATGTGACATAAAAGTCTCACTGTGTCAAGGTTTGATTAAATGCAGCTGGAGAAAAACGTCTTTCTTTACTGCTCCTACAAGCCAAGTGCCATCAATACAGCTCCCTCACCTGGTCATAAAATGCATCAAATGTAATGCCCAAGAAAGATCTTTTAGTTTATTGGAAGGCATTCTGGGAGATATAGGAAAAGTCTTAAAGCAGAGGCAGAAAAAGGGCAGAAGATTATAAACTGAGGATACATGCTTATGTTAATGTGTACCTGGCAGGCAACTAGTCTGCGCTGCACTGCCTCCTCATTGTTGTCTCCCTCTGGCTCCCCTCCACTGATGAAGGCTTCTGACTCGTCCAGCACCCTTCCTAATCGAGCACAACAATCCTCCCAACAGGTCCACTCCTGCAGCAGAGCCAAGCATACATCTGTTTTAACAATTCATTACAAGTACTCTAGTCCACATTTAATTTTGGTTATTAGAAAAACATAAATGCACATTTGTGTATGTATGAATTCATATGGCCTTCAGCAAATGTGCACCACAAACCTGGAGCCTCCTCTGAGAAGCCACATACTGTTCCAGAGCCTGCTGCTGCAGTGCTTTGGCCCTGACTTCCAGCTGTACCCATTCATCCTCCTGACACCTGAGTGCTTCTGGCTGGTGTTGGAATAAATACTTGACAAAAGCCAGCTGGGACCAGAGGACCTCCCAGAGCTTCTGCAGCACCAAGAAACCACATTCATGACAATAAGTAAACATTGCAGCCTGTGAGTGTTGCCTACCAGTAATCGTTTGTTGTGTGAGGTTGTTTTAACAATTGCTGCCTTTTTGAAAACATCAGATTTCACCACACTCCTAGTAAAGAGTTCAAGAACTTGATGAAAGATACCTTGTGTCTGCCAAGAACGGCTTGAAGTTTACTGCGGCTGTGAACCTGGTTCATCTGTCTTTCTGTTATGCATTTTTCAGCCAGTTGCAGGAGGTGAGCTATCCCCCGAAGCAAGGACCGTGAAGCCTGTTGCAGCTTGGCTTTTTCCCCCAGACTCTCTCTCAGATGTCTGCAAAGGACATTCTGCAGAGAAATACAGAAGCAGCAGAGAGATTAAAGAGAATACCAGTAACTTCTGAAACACAGACCTGTATCAGTAACAACTCTACAGGTCAGCTGAGGATGAAGTTACCAAATTAAATCTACTTTTCTATGAAAACTTCTAAAAGAGGTAAAGACATTTTTATTATTCCAACAGAGGAGGATTGGTATGTTTCTGAGCCAATGTAAAGGGACAGTCAGCTCCCAAGTAAGTGACTGCTGCAGGTGGTCTACCTGGGAAAGGTTCACACCATTAAACTGAGCTCTGAGACAACTACAAAATTAGATCAATAATTTTGATATGAGGTGGCAAATTGTTACCACCTCTTCCCCATGGAATACTCATATTACCAAAACCCTTATGGCAGTACACATGTGCATATAAACATGGTTAAGCACACAGAGCTGTGCAGCAGTGTTACCTCCAAACTAGGAACTTCCTTCAGACTTGAGAAGATGTCATTTTGTCCCAACTCAAACTCATCCAGGAGACACAGCTGGTTGGAGGAGAGGTCCTATGTGAGGACAAAAAACACTATGTGCTGGTCTGACAGTGTGGAGGGGTATGTAGGTGCTTCAAGCAAAAGTTAGTAATATGTTTATTTCTAACCTTGATGCCTGGATGCTCGATAAGCTGATTGTTGACGATCAGCTGGGCCAAGTGAAGACAATCCTTCAGGCAGGTCCAACAGCTGTGAGTACCTGGTTCTTCTTTTGAAAGTGCAGGTATGACCTCAGACTCCACTTTACCCATCAGCTCAACCAAAGTCTTTATCTCAGCTGACGCACACTGTGCAGGAATAGAGAGGATCACAGAGCAAACTTTCCTATTTATATTGACAGAACTGTACAGTATGTGTGTGCTTGTAGCATCACAGTCACTCACTTCCTGCTGCAGCAGCCACAACTGATGTTCATCTTCACTGCTGCCAGGAGTCAACAATAAGTCAGTCAAAGAGTCCAGACAGAGGAGGACCTGCTGGACGGCCTCATACAGCTCCTTCTTCACATGTGGATCAGACCCAACTGCAACCCTTAGCTGGGAGACATCAAACATGATGATGACTCATTGCACCCAGCTATCTGATAATACCAGATGTGAAACTGTTTATTATAGATATATATTACATAGGTATGTAAACACTGTTTCTGCAGCACATACTATTTGTCTCAGCATGGTGATGGACTCATGTGTCTGATGTAGAATTGCAGAAGCACATCCAGTTGGTATTAACTGCTTTTCTGATATCTAAACAGAACAATACATTCAGTGGTTAAAGCAACAAAAGAAAGAAAGAAAACTTAGTCACTTATACTTTTTCAAGGCTTTCCCTTCAATATATAAGACTCACAACTTTACAGATGTGAAATGGAACACCTGTTGCCATGGTAACGCAGTGGGTGAGTTTGTTTCACAGCATTCATACAATGTGATTATCTGTAGTTTCTGACCTTTTCATCTTTGGACCTTTTCTTGCTGACCAGGCTTTGATGCTCCTCAACTTTTTTCAAAGCGATCAGTTTTTGAGAAATCTGAGAATGCAGTCGAATCCAACAATGCTGCTTCTCTTCAAAATGTTCTCGCCCAGCCAAGCTAAAGAAAACACAAGAAAATGGCCTGTAGGTGTGCTATGTACACAGGAGTTTTTACTTTTCTTTAGTCAGTCTTTTACCTGACTGGCACCTCAAAACACTGCTGGGGTTCCGCACATCCTTCCACAGAATGGGTGCTGACTTTAATCTGCTCCTGAACATTAAATGAATAAAATTAACAAATTAACAGCAGGTTCTCTCATCTCCTTTTATTCACAGGCACTTACCAGATGTGGAGCAGGAGCTGTGGTTAAAAGCAGATCTTCGTCTTCCTCCTCTGACTCTCTCTTGGCAGTGAATGGGGTTATGGGTCTGTAAGGAATCATTCTGGTGTCTTCCACTGCAGGTGACACCTGAGGTGACTTCCTGTGAGCTTCATTGTCAATGCTTTCTTGGTTTGGTGGTTTACGCCGGTCTGGAGCAGCAGCTTTAAACTCCTCTTCAGCTGGTGGGATGATTCCAGTAAGAGGTGACTCTGCTGTCACAGCTTGAGGACTGAAGGATTCGCCAACATCAGTATCAGAGCGAGTAGTTTCATGATCTTTAGATCCAAAGCTGGTATTAAGTCCAGGCTGCAAGGATGAAAGTCTGGCTTCTTTTAAACTCGTCTCTATTTCAAACTGATGAGGCAAACTCTCCATCTCCTGAAAGACACATAGATTTTACAAATAAATGATGACAACAGCAGCCTAATCCAGCTTAATGCAAATTAGATGCATTCAAAGAAATAAAAAACACAGAAAACAAAAATATAAGTAAAGTAAAAACTGTATTATTGATTCATCATTTACCTTAACATCTTGAGGCAGTTTAATTTCAGACATATCCTCACTTTGCACATCTGAAAGGCCGAGCGTCTCCTCCAGGTCCTAAGACATTGTTTATGAATACACAAATGCAGACTGAATCCCTGCATTTACACATAAACTCTTAGTGTGTGTGACATACGAAAAGAAAAGGTTTCTGTGGAGCAACATATTTCAAGCAGCTGCTTCTGACAAGTGGCTGGAGACAGATTTATCAGGGAACACAGTGAGCTGCCTCGCACTACAGCTTCATATCAGCATGCACAAGAAGAAAAAAATAGTAAATCATCAACATATGGATAAAGAAGTGAGTATATTAGAAAAAAAGGAGTCCCAAGAACTGATGAGTTTTATTCCAAAACACATTGTATGTGTTTGAGAGCTGGATGTGACACTTTGGAATAAAACCCAACAGACAGAGTACCCAGAATCATGCTCAGCTGTGATCATTTGTCAGATTTACCTCTGTAATACTGCATGTTAGTGTGTCAGAGGATGACGAGTGACAACTCTCATTTTCCTCATCCTCCTCTTCCTCTGAAATAGATGCCTCAAAAGCCGCCTGCTTTTAGCAATAAGGGTGAATATATGATCAAAACAACACAGTAACTCTTCATTCTGCCATCATCTAAAACATAATGCTTCTTCAATGCAGAGCTCAGGGTTTTTTTTTTTTAGGATTCATACTTTTAGTATGAATATTTTAGTAATTGTTCAAAGACTTAAAAGTCCTGACAAATTGGTTGTAATGGAAGAATGTGAGTTAAATGAAACTGGGTTAAAATTTGGTAATGTTCAGAAAATAATGTTATTTCTCAAATAATTTGACTGTTGTTGCACCCACATTCCATCTAAGTCCAGATGGTAGATAAAATGGGTTCAATGACAAGGAAAACATAAGGCTCATCTATCATTTTTGTAGTTAAAAAAAAAAAAAGAAAAGGATTCTGGGATTTCCGTTGAGCCTGCCCCAAGGTCAACTACTAATAGCTTTTTTAATGTTTATAAATGTGGACAGGCAGGTTCAACTAATTCCAGACAACAGAGAGAGCATGCGGCATCTTTACTGGATGTGTCTTGCTCAAGAAAATGTATTTCCTAGAAACAGATTAAAAGTGCTGTACTGTATAACTGTGATTATTATTACCTGGACTAAACATCTGTGCGGAGGTCTATCCAACTCCTGCAGTTCTACGGGAACATTAGAGACTGAAGGAATGCCAAAATCCCCCCAGGGTTCTTCCTCCTTCTCTCTCATCTTGTTCTATGATAGGCAAGGACACAAGAGAAGAACAGAATACAGTATGGATACAGTACAAACAATAAGTGCTGACAATAAGGATAATTCACAGTAGAGACAACCTTTGTCGACCACTGTTGTGACAGGAGAGATAAACTACTCTCTGTGCAGTGGGACTGAGGCTTCATGTTGTCATGTTGTACCTCTAACAGTGAACCTTGTTGCTTGGTGAGCACTTCCAGCTCCTGAAGTGGCTGCAGGAGCAGTGTGGCTCTGAAGAAGACACTCAGGCCCTCCTCTGACCCCTGTGGGAGGTGAAGCTCTCCTTTGCATCGTTCTATCTCCTCTAGTGTCCTCTGCATTGACCTCACACTGGCAAGGATCACCTGCACAGAGTACATTTTGAGCAAACATCAGTGCCACATATATACATTGATGCTCACAAGTCCTGTGCCTGAATTTGACGAAGTGAAGTGTTTCACATCTTTTTACTAATTTAGCCATGTTTGTATACTTTCTTCAGCACGTGCATCAAATCAATAGTTAAGAGCTAAATCTGTATCCTAATCACCCGTTGGTTGTGAAGATGCTCTGTTGTTGGTATATTGGTGATGTCCACTGAGGATAAGATAGTCTTGATCTTTGGAATATTCTTCTCCACAGCCTTCAGCTCATCTTCCATCACCTCCACCATCTAAAAAACAGCAGAAACATTTCTGAGACATGAATTAGAAGTTGTTAGTCCATCCTGACCCTTCTCCCCTGTCTGTAAATGGCCTTAATAAAGCTGTAACTCTTACTGCCACAGCCTGCAGAAGCTTCTCCAGTGGCTCCAGGACACTGCGTTGCATTTTTTGGACGTTCTGGTCGGTCTGGTCCAGTCTCTCCGCCTGGGTGCTAGTGTCACACACAGCAGAGACCTCATCCAGAAGTGACCTGAAGTTCTGCAGGTTGTGTCTGATCCTCTCAGAATCTTCCAAAACCAGCTGCAGGTAATGAAAACACTCATTTCCTGAAACATTTATGGATGCTGTGCAGCAGGAATAAAGTATATATTTATTTGTGGGTGTATTAAATATATGAAGTGTGACAAAACAATAACCGTTTGTTGTGTTTTCTCACTTGTTAGTTGGAGCCACTGACCTGGAGGGACTTTGCATGATTCTGGAGGCTTCTGGCTGTGGTGAACGAGCAGGGAGCACTGAGCCATGACTGGGCTTCATCTAACCAACAGGTGGCGCTGTCCATGACATCCTTAAACTCCTGAAGACAGGCAGGGATCTAACCCAACAGAAGGAACATGTAAGAGACATTCCTGCAAACCAAACCGTACACTGCTTTTAAGTGACAGCATGTGTGACCTTGCTGAGGAAGGCGGTGCGGTGCTCAGCCATCTGCGCTGCGTCCTGGTAGAGCTGCAGTGGCTGTGTGAGCTGGTCGATGAGAAGCTGGGCTTGATCTGGTTGCTCCTCTGCAAGATCCTGCATCTCGCTCTCCAGGAGCATCAAACTGCTGTGCCAGGAGTCCAGCTCATCCCACACATGCTGGAGACAAAGACAAAGTACAGCTAGTATGCGGGGCTAACATTCATGGCAGTTTTGTGTAGAGTTCATACACAGACACAGCAAACAGAAAACAAGAGATCCACCTTGAGGGCATTTTGAGCTTCACTGACTGTTGGACTTCTCTTTTCCAGTAACACTTTCACTCTCTCTAGGCCTGAACCGAGCTCCCTCGCTCGGCTGGCCAGTCTTCTAACTGGACTGTTCTTGTCTATGAGCTGTTGAACACACATATACACACATTTACAAATCATTGTAAATTGCATTTAATTTATGTGTCATCAAGGATCAGCACTGTTCTTTTCTCTTACCTGTTCCTCTGCTTTCTGTAGCAACAGCTCCACTTCTTTTATCAGCCTTCCGATATCAGAGGGAATCTCCTCATATCGTCTCTGCACACTGTCCATGATGAACTTAAGCTTGTTCCTCTGGGAGGACAACTCATTTCTGAGCTCCTGTCAGTGTGGAAATGCAGAAGTTAAATGGTAAATGAGAGAGAAGTCAGACTGAGTCTTGATGTAAAAAACGTGATCCTGACCTGTCGCTCGTTCAGATTCGAACAAGCTTCCAACACTGGAAGAATGGCAATCACATGCTTCTCCACCTCTCCTATCCCCTCCTGGACTTGCTCTCTCTGTTTCTCTTCTGCCTGGGCAGCAGCTACAACCTGCAGGTTTCTCTCCTTCAGGCTGTAGTAAAGTAAAATAAGTATTATGACAGCACCTGTGATACTTTGTCACAAAAATGTCTATCCACATGAACAACACATTGAACATCTCCCACCTCCTGACATTCTCTTGGATCTTCACTAGTGTTTTGCCAACAGGTCCGGGGCTGATGGGATCCTGGGAAGTGGATAAACTCAGGACGTGCTCCAGTCGGTGCTCCAGGGATGCTAAAGCCTGTTGCTCCTGCTCCAAACCTGCCTGGTGCATCTCAGCCTGGACGAGAAGCTCCTGTGGTTCTTCCTGAGTGAAGCTCACAGTGGAGGAGTCTGGAACCTCAGCCTGAAGACTGGCCAAAAAGCTGCAGCACTGCTCCATCTAAAGAAAAGATTATTATTTATATAATACTTTTCTCTATCCTTTTTGCTTTATGTTATTTTGCAGTAAACCACAATAGTTTCAGAAAGCAATACAAAACTCACACTTGTGGTGATGTCCTTCCATTCCTCTCCTCTCTGTTCGGTGTGTGCCATCAGAAGGCCGACCCCTCGTCGTAATGACACCCAGCGCCTCCAGAGAGCGCCAAGCTCACCGTCTTTTCCAACCCCACAGCCCTGCATTGGACATCCAGCTCTCAGGTCCTCTATCTTCACAGCAAGTCTGCGAAGATCTTCCATCAGAAGCTTAATGAAGAGGCAAAAGGTAGAAATAAACCTGAGTCAAGCACGTACTCATTAAGCACTACAACCTAAAATTCCTAAAGGTTCCATGTCATATAAACACCTGTTAATTTCAGTAAATTTCAGCAATTTAGCTGGTATAAAGAATGTATCTGTAACATATTAAGCCCATGTAGGTCTGTATGTACCTTAGCTCTTCTTTGTTGGGCAACACATTTCTCATAAGACATCACTTGTTCTGCAGCACATTCTGAAAGCCTGGCTTCAAACCCTGACAGGCGCTGCCGTATGTCTTCATGACACTTCTTGTGGCTTTGTTGTCTTACTTCACACCTGTGAGGATACAATAATGTGAACATTAAGACACATAAATAATCACAAGAGGTGCCTTTAGGGGTCAATAACAGACTAGTACCTCTGCAAAGACTCCAGCCTGAGCTGTGCCTGAGCCTCCAGCACAGCTCTACCGACCAGCAGCTGGCTAAGGATGCCTATGTGGAGCTGTTCAGTCTTTGGACGAGAAAGGCATGGTTGCTCAGGCACCCGTTCCATAAGGTGAAAAATATGAGCTTGAAATCCATCTTCAAGAGCTTCTAGAGCCTGTTGGGTCTGTCTTTGTTCCTCGGTACAATCTAAAAACCCTCCAGGAGCAGATAAGAAGGTGGCTTCGGCATTATGAAGGAAGCCTATTGCTCCCTGTGCAGCCCACTGATAATCCTTCAAGGATTCTCTGGCCTGGGACAGACTGACCTATTGGATGTATGTTACAAGCAAAACTCAGAAACATTCAATACTATAATTTAAATTACAAAAACAATGAACAAATCCAGCTTACCATCTTTGAGTGGCACTCTTGCATGGCTGCTTCTCTAAGAGAATACAGGTCCTTGTTGTTTCTCAGATTGATCTTTTCTTTCCGTGCCAGGCCTTCCAACACTCGCATCCCAGAATCCATGTTCCTCCAAATGACCCAGTATCTCCGCAGTGCAACATCTATAGCTTTTTCATCTGGACTGACAGGTTGGGCTTCCTCTAGCTTCACTCTTGTACTCTGTAGCAACTCTACTAATGCAGAAAGCTCAGAGTTAAATTGCAGACCTAGCAGCAGCTTGGCCTCTACGTTTTTGATGTCCTCTGTGACAGAATGCTCCCAGGAGACCAATGTTTCCACAGTGCTGTGAATCTTCTCCCTCTCTGTATCAAGCTCTGATGGGTGTAACTCCTGAGCTATGGCCTCCAGCTGGTCTGCTGCTTCTTGACATTGTGTTTTGACCAAAGGAAGTTCTACCAGAAGGGTTTGGCACAGTTTAAACCTCTTACCCACAGTGATAGTTTTGTTTTTGGCATGCTGGATTTGCTCCTTTGCAATATCCCTCGATTCCTCCATTTGTCTCCTGAGGTGCATATATTTGTCTTGTTCAAAGGTATTAATACTCAGAACTTTGCACCTGTCTTGCAGTTCCCCAATAGAGCACAGCAGTGGGCTTCGTTTGGCCTCCTGGCAATGCTGAAGCTCTTGTACTTGACACTGGTGCTCCATTAGCATGTGCTTCCAATGTGCAATCACTGAAAATGTTTCTTGTGTTAAAGGGAACTTCAGCTGTTCCAGATCAGCCGAAATTCGCTGTAAGCTGGCCTGGATGGTTGATAACTCCTCATCTGAATTGGTCCGCTCATGAATCAGCTCCTCTAATTCCCAGCTGGTGGCTTTCTCATGAGCAAGCAACCCATCTAACTCCGTCCAAAGGCCTAATAGCCTGTTGACAAGATAGCGACTCTCTCCTGGACTCAACTCTATGGCGATTTTCTTGCAACTCTCTGACATCCCTTCCAAAAGTTTTAGTTGGTTCTCGATTTCCACTGCGGCTAATCTGTGACTTTTCAGCTCACTCTCCAGCTTTCTGATGTCAGTTTTTGAAACATTCTCTACATGAGAGCAGGGGTCTCTTTTAGCATGTGTTTCTGCAAACCAGGCATCCAGGCTAGCCAGCTGGCACAACAGTTTCTCTCTCTCATTAAGACTTTTTTTCATGGTGTCAAGAACATGATCCAAGCTGTCAGCAATAGCTTCATACAGGTCTTCCACTGTCTTTAACACTTGCTCATTCTCATCTTTTTCCATATCTTTCATCTTCTCTATGTGTTCTCTCACCTTGGACCGCTTGGAAAAAATATCTGCCTGAAACTTCCTCATTTCCACAATCTGTATAAGTGCCTCCTCAGGGAACAGAGCTAACGTTTTTCCAATGGAGATATGGTTTTCCGCCTGCTTGGCCCATACGATCAGATCTCTTAGTTGCTTGTTGATCTTAGTTGATGACTTCCCTTCACAGCTATCGGTAAAAGAGTCAAGCTTTGTCTTGGTGACACTAAACAAAGACCCCAGCCCCTGGAGTTTACGATAGATCTCATCCTTCTCCTTCTGACCAAGTGAAAACTGAATGAGTGCGTCAGACTGGGACTGTAAATGTCGATAAAGCTGGTTGTACAGTTTCAGGTCTGTGGTCAGACATATGAATTCTAAAGCACTTTTGCCATCAAGTCCACTCATTAGAGCCTCGAGTTTGGCTTTGAGCTCTTTGGAATTTTTCAATAGAAGCGAGGATTGAGAGGTGGCATTGAATGCGTGTGACAAAGCTCTTTTGATACTTCCTTCTAGAAGCCTCCATTCCTCTTGGACATCTCCAAGCTGAGCAAGAAGAGTGCCAGAACTCTCAGCGTCACTAAGGTGGACTGACAGCTGGCTGCTTATGTGAAGTAAATCTTCCATCGTGTCCTTCTTCTGCTTCATACTTTTCAACAGAGCATGGAGTTTGTCAGCTTGAAGAGCACTGCTTCCCAAAGCATTCCTGACAAAATCCACCAAAAATATTACTACACAACATGTCTACATGCCAGAATGCCACCAAATATTGAGGATGTATTAAAATTACTTACAGATTCACTTTGTTCTTCTCGTCAGTTAAAACCTCCAGGAAAGCTCTTGTGATCTTCATCTGTCTGTGATACTGTTTGACCTGATCCAGCTGTGCTGCTTTGACTTGCACAGTGGCAGAGGCATCCAGCAGGGCTGCACTCCATTGGCCTTCAGCCCTCTTCAAAGCATTTGGGTCATTCATCTGAGAAACACTCATGTTTTTCATTGTAGCTACTTGCTCCTGCACACAGCACCTGTACTCCTATGGTAGACAGATGTTTTGAAAATTAGGCACACAAAAAAACTAAATAGTAACACCTAAAGAGTGCATTACTGATGAATAAATCACAAGTACTGCGCACACCTCAGCGTCCTCCAGCTGCTTGGCCATAGCTGTCACACTGAGCTGTGCTGGTTGATACCGACATGCCAGAACTTGCTGAACTGTTCGTAGCAATCGAATCTCTGGTTCACCAGGAGACAACTTCAGGTACCAGTTTAAATCAATGTGAGGTCTTCTCTATAAAATATGAAGAAGAAATAAAGTATTAAAGGACCCCTGTGTAGGATTTAGTGAGTAGACACCTCACTACTAAAACATGAGGAGACATTAAACTAACTACAAACATGGCAGTAATACATGGTGGTACAGAAGACAGACTCCCTGTGCAGATTTCAACACACACTGCAGGATATAAAGGTTTAATTTCTTTTATCTTTGTACTGGCTTTTTCATCTCCATGAACAAATGTCTTTCTAAACTTGTTACGTGTCCTACTTTGGCATGACTTCTCACGGCACGAGTAATTAGAGCCAATAATGACCCACCAGGAAATCACCGCATCTCTAAGGTCCTTCCTGTCAGCAGTATCATGGGAATACACAAACATCAATCAAAACGCTGCCAGTCTTATCTCTTCACTGTCCCATGCATTTATAATAGGCTTCTTGCCCTTTTATGGCACATGCATCCGGACTTTTGGAGCACATTACTAATACAATGTTTAAATTCAATGTTGAAATTCTTTGGTTTATCATATGCTAAACATCCAGTCCTTTAAAAATGTAACTAGGGTTAGGGTTAAATTAGTTAGTATTTAGCCTACAGTGGGACTACAAAGCTTTTTCTGTTGATACTCACATTTATTATGTTACTTCTTTCCACCAAGCTCTGGATCTCAGACAAAATATCCTGCATGGTGGACCTGTGTTGGCAGCGCTTAGGTGATTCACCTGTCATCTTGGCAGCTCTCAGATCAGCTGATAAACCCGGGGGCGTCCTCTCAGGCTCCATGCTCGCCTGGATCTGAGGCTACAGACACAGAGGGCAGGGGTGGTGTCACATGTAAGCCTTCTTCTTCCCTGTGTTTGTCCACAGATAATAACAGAGCTTCCTGTTTTCTCCCTGCTCCACTTTGGTAAATATTACAAGGTTTAAAATGGTGGCCCAGCAAGTCAGTACAGTTATCACAAGAATGTGCCTGAGTCAGGAGCAGCCTCTGCCCTGAGGGGGAGAAGGGAACCTTTTATTCATCTATAGAGTGCTACATTGTTTTTTTTCTCCATAGAAATAAGTTGCAATAACAAATGTGAAAAGATGACTTGTAGTACTGGGTTACCTACTTACAAACAGGGGCGGTGCCTTTTAAAATAGCTATGGCATGACTAAGGTGTGTATTAAAGCAGAAAGAGGATATACAAACATGCTGCACGATTCAGACGTACTACAGGGAGGTAACACTGACACCAAGACTGTGGAAGGATATGATTATACATGTCTGTATTTCACACTCATGTGGTGCAGATGTTACAGTAAAAAGCATACCTCACTGAGGTATTTAATGAGTTAAATTCAGTTGATGTCCATGTCAGCAAACTAGTTAATATTTTAACCAAGTAGCCACATTTTATTGACAGAAATTGGAAGGTGATATGCTCAGAAAGTCCTATTTCTTCTGTCATCTTACTGTAAGTCCTAAATTAGAATCAAAGGAGCCTGATACAACACAAAAGTTATACAAGACACTCAGCAGACTACCAGCAGAAGGCGCGTTGTTATTGCAGTGGATAACAACAGGTTGTCTGAGTGAGGAATTCCTAAGAAAAAACTAGCAAGGAAGTACACTGAAATAGTATCACAGATGAAAATACACAAGAGGAACCCAATCAGCACTTATAATTTGAATATTTCATTTGTCAATATGCAGTTATTTCTATTGGATGTACCATGTTTCAAAAAATAAAAACTCACATATGAAATGTCTTTTAAAACTGCAAATGGCGAGGAATAAATGTTCCAAAAACAAAAAAAAGTTACAGCTGAACTGAGGATGAAATTACAGGTGTAAAATGTCAGAAATACAGTATGACGCGTCTATAGTCTAACTGGAGATGGGAGGGGAAGGAAATAATAGTGGTTTGTAAATGTCAAAAAGTGCACTGAGAAGGTAGAGACAGGTGGTTCACATGAGATGGGTCTCCTGCTAGCAGTAAGATTCAATCATGTTCAAAGTGGACTTGAACTTTCAGATATTCTGTGATGTTTTATATTAAATTAGGCCTTTTTTAGTAAAAAACCTACCTGTCCTCGTGTCATCCCTGTGTCCTCCAGCGCTGTGCTCGACTTCCACTCACTTCCTTCTTGTGGCACTTCTGAATGTCGGCTTTCTATACATTCACAGGTGCTTGCTTCTTCTCTGTTCTCCTGTTCTGTCATCTCCTCACATGCTGTACCTTTGTTCTGCGCCGTGTCAGCTGCCGTCACCTGTTTACTGTCAGGTGTGGATATCTTTGCTTTAGTTAAGGCAGCTCCAGCTTGCACAGAGTGACAGAAACATGTCATCCCTTTGTGTGTGACATCAGGAAATGTTGTTTCTGTTTCATCCGCAGCAGTGAGCTGATGTTCGGCAGCACCTGTGCAACATAGGCTGGAGGAAGTCAACACCTCATTGTGCTTTAATTCACTGGATTTGTAGTTTTCACTGCATGGCGATGTGGCATGTGCAGATTGTATTTTTGAGTCTGGTTCATCTGACTGAGGACTGATCAAAGGGGTATCAAGGTTGGACTTCATCTCAGGGAATGCTGAGGCTGAGGCTTCTGTGAGCTCTGCATCGCAATGCCCAGGCCCTGAACATGTGACAACATCTGGACTTTTGGTTCCAACATTTTCACTCTGCTGCACGTCCAACACTATAGTAAACACCTTCTGACTGCCAACCACACAGGGCCTCTGTTTTTTGGTCTTTGCTGACTCATATTGTGCTGGTAAAAACTGTTTTTTCTGGTCTGCTTCATCTGTAAAGTGTCCCTGTTTTACCTCAGGGAATCCTGAGAATGCATCCAGAGAACATCTGAGATCATCTCGACTACAGGTGCCAGCTTCTTTAGTGTACAGCAGGCTCTCAGGCTCCATGTCCAAAACAACAGTAACCACTTTCTTTGCCATCACACTGACATCCTCACAGTATTTCCCCCTTTCTTGTGCATGTGCACAGACTTGAAGTGTCTCTGATTGTGCAGAAAGATGTTCAGGCACATTTTCAAGTTTCCTCAGATATATTTTGGGTGGAAGTGATGAGACCTGTTGTGATTCTTGTTGGGTTTTTGATGTGAAAACTTCAGGCATCCCTGAGCATTGAATACGGGTTAAGGCATCTTCTTCTTCAGCTTTTCCCACAAGGCTGCCGGCAGCACACACGACAGACATGTCTGATCCTTCTTGTTTTGTGGCGTCAGCTTCAACCTTTGATTTGATGTCGTTGTCATTCTGATCACTTTCAGAGTTTTCCACTCTGCCTGTTGTTTTTTCTGTTAGCGCTCCTCTATGTCCGTGACTGACCTATGAAAACCCAAACAAATGACACAATCATAATGTTTTTATGATTACTACACTGTATAGTTCTGTGACTCCAGGAGAGACTCACCAGGTATTCAGATAGACTTTCAAGTGCAGCCTGACTTTGGCTGAGAGCACCTGAAGCCACTGTCTCCTGTTTCTTTGTCATTTCTGTTCCCAGGGAATTTAGAAGACACTCTTGCTCTAAAGGTATGTCATGGAGTGCTTGTTGAAGCTGCAACCCTTCAGCTAGAACTACCTGAGAGGACACAGAAGAACAATTTATATATTATAATTTAATCCAACAAACATTAGCAATCATAAAGCCACACTGCTGACTGAATTCATCAACAGCATTTTTCAATAAATGATAAAATGCATAGATTTTAAAGTTCTGCAGCAAGTAGCCAAAGCTGTGACTTGCTCTGTGCACATGTGCACAATGTGACACACAGAGAAAAAGATTACTTTAAGTATGACTACAGAGAGGATGGGCTTGCGGTATTTTGGGAACAGATCACACATAAAAACTCTGCTGGGCAAAATACTGGGTTTCTCTCCTGAACCAGATAGAGCCAAAAGTAATCGCCTTGGTATTAAGGCAACGTGGCACAAATGGGCTTGGATTAAGCTTTGTGCTTTCATATAAGCTGCTGACTGTCTTTAACTGAGGCTGCACACATCTGAAGCTAAACTGGGCTAGATGAAATTGAGTGTACTTAAAGAATTACATTTGACTCTTTGGAACTTGATTAAGATTGCGACTTAAGGTTCAGTGTCTTGTCCAGGGATACTCTGACATATGAAACTACTCTGTTTATTTAAGTGATGCTGAATATATTTTTATACAGGGCTGGATAACTTTTACAGCCTATCACCAGTGCAGACTGCAGAGGGTGTTATTCTTTTTTACCTGGCTGTGAGATGAGGGCTCAGCTTGTACTGTTTGGCTCCACTGCTGCAGCTGGCTGGCGGCCTCTCTCACTCTGTTAGCTGTGCTTTCTGAACAAACCTGCTTCTTTTGGAGAAAAGTGGACCTGAGGCTAAAATGCACAAACATGCAGGCATTGAGTTTGACAAAAAATGATTGATAAAGAAATCACATCCTGAGAAATGTACCTGACAAGTTCTTTAAAAACTGCTGTGACATCTGCGAGAGGTGATTCCTGGGTGCTGCTCTGCAGGTCGTTCACTCTTGCTTCCACCTCTGTCAGTTGGGTATCCAAGTCCTGAGAGGAAGACAGAAATTTGTCTGTGATTAAAACCATTGTTAAACTTGTATTTGGAAATGAAGCACCTTTTAGTATTACCTGTATTCTGCACCACTGTTGTTTAAGCTGGTGTATGTCAGTCAACACATCATGGACCTCTGACAGATTCTCCACATTTTCAGCTAGTTTTTTGAGTGCTGTTTGCAAATAGGAGACTTCTTCTGGAATTCCTTGATTTGCTAGATTTTCTTTGATGCTGCTCTCTAGTGCCCTCTTGTGCTTTTGGAGGTTGCTGACTTGCTGGGAGAGGCCAGCTTGGGCCTCACTGGTGGAACTGACTGCGATAGAGTCCTTGAGTGTTTCAAGCTGTAAAAGGTCTACGCCTGCCACCTCTTGTAGCAAAGCCTGCAGAGAGGAAGAGAGGCAGTCACGCTTCTGTATGAACAGAACTGTAATAAAGGTTGGCTAAATAAACCATCTATTTTTATATCAAAATGTAGGAGAGCTTGTACATGATTCATCAGGTCAGTTTACTTCACCTCCAGAGCTGCTGCATCAGTGTGTATTCCAGCTGAGCGTCCTCTCTGGGTTTGACAGACTGACATCCTTTCCTGCAGGGATGTCAATTTATGGTGACAGTCCTGTAGCAACTGGCCAAAATGTTCCTCATTATGAACACCTTCCTTGAGGCGAGAACACACACCCTGTGGATATATCAGATATGACAAACCACAGTCAGAGGCCTCGGTGATAACATGTTTATTTTTTTAATGGGTATCACCTTGACATTGAAGTTGTACCTTCAGCTCTTCCGTCAGTGCTGAGCAGTGAGTGTCAAGTTCAACCCAGGAGGAGTCCTTCCACATGGTGTTGCCGGTTCCCTCAGCCAGCTCCTTCCTCTGTTCAGCCAGCTTGGTGAGGGTTAATTGCAAATATTCAGATTCATCCTGCAGCTCATGGGCAAGAAGGCAGGTTTGTGTACGCTCTGCTGTGCCAGGCCAGGAGAATGAAGTGGGAAGTTGATCAGTTTGGCACCGCAGCTCGTCCACTCTGCAGCAGGCCTCCTGTCTCTGGGCCAGATAGAAAGTTGTGGGTTCTGGATCGGCTTGTAGAACGCTGAAGCACCAAGAGACAGAAAAAAGATTTTATCCAAATCCAGGAGTTACAGTTTTTTTAGCAGGATTGTTTTATTGTTTATGCTCCACTCACCTGTAATAAGGCTCCACTGACTGCAAGAGGTCCCTCCACTGCTGCTGAGTTTTCTGAAATGTTTTCTGAACTTTCTGTTTCAGGTCATCTCTATCCAACAGTCTGTGGTTCAGACTATCTCCTTTAACTCTGAGCTGCTCCAAACGAGCCTCCCCCTCTTCTGTTGCCTTTAGCACAATCTGAAATGTAATGCATGAAGAGTGAGTTGGCTCAGTTCTTCTTGTTTAACAAATAATGATTCATTATCTGAGCTTTCGAGGGATCAAAATATCAGTTGTGCACAGCAAAGGGACACTCCTCAGTTTGGAACAGGTTGGAACAAATGTAGACACAAAGACACACCACTCCCTGTCTGTCACATTAGAGCTTACACACCTCTTTTAGGTTTATCAAAGAGAATGATCATATACAGTACATAAGCACCTGTACAATGGGTCATTTTTAGATGTATTGCAGGATATGATTAACTTAAACTTGAAATTGAGCAGATTAATTAGAGAGGCTGAAGCGTCCTTACTTGAGCACAGTGAAGTCTCTGCTCTACAGGACTCCTGATCATGAGGCTTGCAGGAAGTGAGTCAACAGTTCGCCTCACATCTCCAATCCATGACTGTGTGGACTCGCACAAAGCCTGAAACCCTTCGACATCCCTGTTCATAGAGGCCTGTGCCCCCTTTGGACCAGCTAGTATGCTGTGGTATCGTTCCAGCAGTTTTTCACTCTCTTCCAGCAGCGCCACCTGCTGCAGGTTGCTACTTTGCAAAGATGGCACGAGCTGACTGAGGAGCTCTGTCCTCTCACTACAGGGCAAAGAAATGATAGAGACATGATGTTAAGATACAGTTTATTCAAAGTCACTAAGGAGCTGAGGAGCAGAACGAAAAAATGGATCATAACTTTGTAGGTTCTTTAAATGTACAAGTAGAAAATGAAAGAAATATTACCTACAGGCTTTATATTGAAAAGAAATGTAAGAATAAATAGTCACAACTTCTGCACGTATTTTATACAGTATCTTTGTGACTGTCAAATGATAACAGAGTTTTTAACCAAGGTTACATGAATTTAAAGTGACAGCAATGTGCTATCATACTTTTTCACATTCAATTCAGTTAGAAAGACACAAATTTAGTATATGCACGGGTGCAGGATGGGGGATATTGTGTTTTATTGTTTTCAGAAAATTTATTTATCTGACATTTTGTGTTTTTTGTGTGTTTTTGTCATGTGGATAAGCTTGAGTCAGCCACCTGCAGAGTACAAAAGGGTATACAACCGCCTACATTCCTGACTCTGTTGCCACAATCACAACTGCATTCTATTTAGGCTTGCTGCAAAAGCAATATTAAAATTAGGCTGTGCTTGTTAATGCATTTATGTGCAGCTGAAGTCACTTTAATACTAATCTTATTACTATGTAACTATAATAATACATATTCATATTTTAAGAATACATTCACTTCACTTGATTTGTTTTACCTTTGTTGAAGTACTTCCTCTTGCAGCATACTAACTTTGTCCTTTACTGCTTTTTCCTCAACAGCATTAAGCCACAGTTCGAGATGCTCCTTCTCTGTTTGCAGCCTGCAACACACACACAACATGAATGCAGCACATTCATGAGACATGAGATGAGATCATGAGATAATTTAGAATATAGTCAAAATTTGACCACATCTACTATGCATTACATGACAATCAAACCAAAACATACCTTCTACAAACTGCTGTCTTTTACCTGTCAAGATCCCTGATGTTCCTCTCAGTCTGTTCTTGCACCTCAGAGAAGAGCTGATGTGTGTTCCTGACTTTCTCCTGCAGCTGCATCCCACTCACTGACAGACTCTGGAGGCTCTCTGCACTGGCTATGGAGGCCATGATGTGCACATCCTCCAGCAGACTCTCTGCCTGCTCATCCTGCATCTGCAGCTGCCAACACAACTCCTACAGAAGAAATAAGGTACAGTTTAGCATGTCTGATCTGATTTAATCTATTTATTCTGAAGCCATCAAAAATCATAGTGAAAGTTAGCACTTACTTTAAGTTTTGAAAGGACTGTTGTGACATCAGGGCCACTGAGAGTGAGCAGTGAGTCTTTAATCATATGGAGAGCATTAAAACACTCCATCATCCTCCCAGTAATTTGTGCCTTAGTAGCCACCATCTGCTTGTAAACATATTCAGCTTCACACAGAAGCTCCTTCAGCTGCTCTATCTTCTTCCTCACCTGGGACTCCACCACCTCGACAAAACAAAACGGACAGCTAAGCAAAGGCACCAAAAGGTACACAAAAATGCATCACTGGAAATTTAAAATGGCTGAAATTAAATAACGTGATATTCACCTAGCTTACCTCCTTCCTTGTGCTTTATTTCAGCCTAAAACATCTACATGTTAAAATGTCAAAAACTAAAGCAGAGCCACATGTCATACCTGCAGCTCCAGAGGCAACTCTCTGCTCTGAAGTAACGTCTGAATCTCAGCAGCTCTTTGGTGAAAATGTTGTACACTCTCCTCCTGGGTCACAATCTCATTCTGGAGGCAGTATAAAGGAAGGTTAATGTTATACAAAGCAACTGTACAAACCTGAAGATCAATCAAGTTCATTGTACCTGCAAAGCCACAATGTCATCCTCAGTCTTGAAGGACGGACACTGAGCGAACACTGTGAGTTTATCGTCAGTCCAGCTCTCCACTTCTGCCCCCAGCTGAAGGACTCCCTCCCACAGTGTCAGGCTGAGATGAAGGTTTTCAAGGTGGGTATCTGTTCTTTCTGATATCTATAAAGTAATAATTTAGAATTTAAATGCAATACAAATGGTAGGTAAAAAAAAGGTAAAAAATAATTTAGAAAAAAAGGACTTAAAAAGGGACACAAACACTGTAAAAGAAGTACACCAAGGTAAGTAGCTAAACTTACATCCAGCCAACGATCCATAAGAGCATCAGCTTCACTCTCAAATGGAATGATGCTGCAGTCTGGTATGTGACGGAGGTGCGTCTGAAGCTGCCTGCAGACACTGCGCACCTCCTCTATGCGGTCCCCAAGCCCATTGAGCTCTGCTTTTATTTCCTGGACCTTCAGTGCACACAAACAATGGCAGTAAGTATACAAGTGCACTCAAACAACTTGTTTTAAATCAAAGTCATCAAAGTCAACAGAATGCTATTAACCTTTGTGTGCAGTTTCTGCACGTTATCTTTCCCCATGTAGGAGGCCTGTTCACTGATGGTGCTTTCTGCTCTCTGCAGCATCCCGCTCAGCTCGGCACGAATGCTCTGAAATCTCTTCAACAGCTCTGTCAGGACGCAGCACTGCTCCAGCCTGTGTGTGATTGCACAAACACACACACCCAGCTCAGCAGAGGGCTAGTGTAAGAAACCCTGTCTGAAACATTGTCCTTACGGTTCCACCACAGCTTTTGTCGTCTCCTCCCAGAGATCCTCCGCCTCTCTGGTTTGACTCTCATCATGTGAAGAGGCACCCTGTATGTACTGCAGCTCATGAAGGAAGCCAGCAAGACCACTTTCTAGCGCTGTCAAGGCACGTTTTCTGTAGATAAGAAAACAAGATGTGAAAACAGCATGTATGATGAGCCATTATTATGGAAAGAGTATGTTTTGTTGTCTATCTGAGTTTACAATGAACAACACTATGGCTCAGTGTGTATACCTCTGTTGCAGAGCAGGTAGAGTGGGCTCCTTCAGCCCCAGTTGCTCTGCTGCTCCTTTTGTCTCTCTCAGTGCTGCTAACAAGGCATCTCTCCTCTGGAACAAACTCTCCTTCTCTCCTCCTTTTTTCTTCACCTGGCTGCTTCTCCCTCTTTGTCTCTGATCCTTTGCTTTTACAACATCCACTTCAGCCCTCCATATTTGAGCTTTTTGCTCTTCCTCTTTCTGTGCCTCTCCTTCCAGCTTGCTCCTTTTGGACTCCAAGCCAGGCTCCTCTTCTGTCCCCCTGGGACTGTGATACTCCAGTATTCTGCTTTGCTCATTCCCTTTAAGATGGCATGATTCTTCCCCTTTGTGTTTTTCTCTGGCTCTCTTTAGCTTTTCCCCCATCTCAACAAACTGTTCAGACACAGAATTCACCACATCTTGGCATGTCACCGTCGCACTATTCATGGTCAGAGTCATCCCTACTGCCTTTAAACTACAGTCAATGTTATCGGACTGCTCCTGCAACCTCTGCATCATTGCTTCCTGCCAAGAATGTGTCTCCTGCTCCCAGTCTGCTTCATTTTCCTGCCTGCTGGGGTCCTGCTGTGTGAGCATGGTTGGAATATCATCCATGACTTTTTTCACTGTAGCCAGGAAGCCATCCAGATCCTGGGCAGCTGACTGAACTTTCTCCAACTTCTGTCTGAGATCCTCTAAATGATGAACACTCTTTTGGAGGGACTGGCAGAGGGGAGAATGGACGACTTGTCTTTCATCTTCGGTGCTGTGCTCTGTTAGTTTTCTTATTTGGGCCTGCAGTTGATCATTCATCTCCTAAACCACACATCAGGGGTTAATAAATTGTGTGCTTACCTCACTGAAAGTGTTTAAAATACATAGATTTACTGTACCTGTATGTCTGATAACAGTGTAGGAGTGGTCATAGAACAGATATCCACAGACCCTCCAATGATCTGGCTCAGTTTCTCTGTGATCAGTGACATCTGATTGTCTGCAGACTCAAGCAGGTCATCAGTATTTTGCAGTGACACCATGCTGCCAATGAGAAGCAAGGGTATTTTCATGTCTATGTGACACTGCACAATTATTAAAACTTAACACAAGCATTAAAAAACAAAATGTAAACTTAGGAGTCCACTTGCATGTTTTTTTTTGTTGCTATTGTTTTAAAATTGCATTTAAACGCTTAAACCAGAATCCAGCTGCTTTAATTCTGCTGCACATATATAGTGTTTGAATGCCCACTGAAAGCAATTATTTCAAGTGCATCATCATCATCATCATCATCACCTGGATTGTAAACACATCTGTTGGTCTCTCCACTGCTGAGTCAGCTGTTTCTTCTTTCGTTCCTCCTCTGTGCTCATCAGTTGGGGGAGCTGTGCAGAAACCTGTGTATACTGGAGTTCAACCTCAAACCAAAGAGCCTCTGTGTCTTGTTTCAGAGTCTATTGAAAAGATACATGTTTGCAATACAGTCAGTTAGACCTTATGAACAAATGAAACGTTTGGCATAATGTGCTTTAATGTGCGTTCCGACTGGCCTGTAGCTGTTTCTTTTGGTCCTGCAGGTTGAGGATGGTGACTGGATGAGGAACAAACTGCTCCAAATGTAGTTTATTCTCCTGGAGCTGAGACTCAAATGCTGTGCAGGACTTTCTGTAACTAGGACAGAAAACATACAAATTATTTTATGTGGAATTAAGTGGTAACTATACATGATGTATTTGTATTTTATAAACTGTAATCCTAACCTCTCCAGCACTTCCTGTCCAGCAGGGCGGTTTTCCTGTGATGTCTCTGCGATGATGGTCCACTCTGCTTCCTGTTTGTTCTCCACAGTGTTGCTCCTGACAACAGCCTGCAAGATGTGACAGTGGCACAGTAAGAGTCCAGTAAGTAAAAGGGGAAAACATGGAGTGGTGAGCCTATCCAATTATGGTGGATTAGTACACTACAGCTGGTGCTCTGGCCTCCACAGGTCAGGCACAGCAAATAACACTGCTGAGTATGTTTAGGAGCAGGAAGGCTGCTTTAAATGCAATGTACAGAGTAAATAGGATTTACTGAGGGTAATTAACACATACACACCTACAGAGGCTACACAAGAAACCAAAGGTTCTGATGTGCAGGTATAAACAATTGGAACTGCACTCAAAACTAAAATTCTGCTTTTTGCCTTCTTCAGGATGCTTCATTTGAAGCAAAAAGTCACATTTATACAAGTGACAAACCAAGTTACGGTAATGACACTAGTTTAGTATACTACAAAAAACTTTTATAAAGTGCAAATTGCTCACAAAATATGTAGCTAAACAATCTCATACCTGTGTTTGTTGAATGTTTGTTGTGATGTGCAGCAGACGAGCCTTCAGCAGCTGTTCTTTGGCTCTCAGTGAAGGCTTTAGGTGTTTCTCTGCCACTACACCTTGTGTCAGCTGCTCCCCAACCTCTGTTGGGATGTCCTGAGTTGGCAGCTGGGAGATGTCACCACGAAGCTGTGCTGACGCAGCATTCGCCGTAGACGAGAGATGTTCCAGTGGGCCGACGCTTTGTTTCTGCGGGAGGTCGTTGTTCGGCTGTGTGGCGGCCGGCGCTCCCAGCTGGGTGTTCTCCTCAAGCTGCTGTCCCCTGCTGAGATAAGAAATGTTCGTCGAGGGGGGGAGGGAGTTCAGGAGGGAGTCCGTTAGAACCACTCAATCAGACACACATCTCATTAAAGTTAATAGACCAGAAGGATTAGAGTGACAATAAAAGGGGCTGTCTGTGTTTTTTTTAATGATGCAGCTCACTTTAAACAAGCATCTGTTTAATTTAGACATTTTTTAAACTGAAACCTGATCTGCATATTATCTGTTACTTCAGAGCACAGACAACAAAGTCAAAATAGAGATGATATATTTTTTCAATACATATTAGCATAAATTTACCCATCAGCTAAGAGTGCTGTGTCACTGGGCTGCCCTCCCTGCACCTCTTGGCACTCTGTCTGCTGGTCTGTTGTAGGGCTGGAGAATTTCCTCTGTGTCAGTGTTTCAGACAGCTCCCTGAGTGGTTCCATGCAGTCCTCCATTGACTCAGCTCCCTCTGTGACAGCCTAGGAGGAATATTAATCTCTGAAAACAAACACCTTGGATCCAGTCACAGCCACACAGCAGGATCAGATGTTAATGGCATGTTACAGCTACTCAACTACGTATACCTGTTGCTGCTGCACAGAATCATGGTGAGTCAGGTCACTAGAGTCATGGACAGTGTTAGTTTGCATTTCACACTGCACAGCAGAGAATGACTGCTTTCTTTCTCTGATCTTTGACCACAAGAAGGGAACAAAGGCAGCCATTTCTCTGCGTACATCCTGAGTGTGACAAAAACAGGCAGATTATAATTAAGTTAATGCTCCCATGACCCTGCAGTGCAGGACAAAGCCGGTTCAGATGATAGATGGATGGATTATGTTAGTGCAACTTCATTTGAACACAGCAAAGTAGAATCAGTACATTTTAGTTTTTGGACTTTGTTTGATGAAAATAATTACGTCTCCATGGAAACTTTGCAGACTCTGTGTCCACTTCCTGTCATACCTCCCACTGCTTCCTGACTGAATTAGAGAGAAGTGTCACATCCTGGAACTGTGGCCCAGAGCAAAAGGCCCCAAAACCTTCCACTGCACCCAGGAACTCTTCAAGCACGGCAGGCTGCAGGATTTTTAAAGCTTTCTGCACAGAAAGACACACAGCTGCACAAACTAGCACAAACATAACTGTAAAACAACACAGAGTGAAACATCACAGACCTTTAAAGAATGTGTTATGATTCTGAAATTGAATTTTAGGTAACTTTGAAGGTCTGGATGCTGCAGCTTAATAAGCATGCCTAAAATATTACCAAGCTTCTGTTCGAAATTTTTAATAAGCAACAAACACATAGATGCCTTTACCTCACCTTTAAATATTCTGAAAGTAAATCCCTGCTTTAGTTACTTTGGTTATTTGTTCAAAATGTATTTTAGTCTGTTTATTTAGCCACATCTTTAATGTTTGGAGCTGTACCTGTTTCCTCTTGGCTTGAGACTCTGAAATCTCTTTGACTCCAAATAACTTCATTGCCTGCTGGATGCGTCCCTGCAGACGACACCTGGCCTTCTCCAAACGGCTCTTCGCCATTGACTGGGCTTTTGAGTGAACTTCACTGTGCTCCATAACCGGTGGGTATGAAGGTTTATTACTCTGTAGTTTGGACGGTTGCCTTTGTGTTGTGGATTTACGAGATTGTGAGGGTGATGAGCCAGGCTTTTCCGCTGTGACGGGGCTTGGTGAGGACAGAAGTGGTCTTGGTGGACCCATCAGACCAGCAGGAGTCTGGGTCACAGCTGGTAGAAGTTGATCGCTTTGAGTGAAACATGAAGGCTGAGCAGGGGAAGAGTTAGCCTTCTTTGCAGTTTGAGACGTCCTTTGGATTACTGCTTTTTCATCTGGTTTGTTTTTGCACCAAACTTGGTGGCCTGTTGTTCTTTGTTGAGCTGTGTGAGATGGAATCTGGGCCAGACATTGCTTTGGGTCCTGAGTTTGCAGCATGACGCTTCCCACCTGGTCTACATGTTTGGTTCTGGCCACAACAAGTACCCCTGTCTCTGGATAAAGCTTCGGAGATTCACCAACTTGCTGCTTGAATCCAATTGAACTAAACATCACATGAATCTCCTGAAAATGTAAACAAATAGAATACACATGAATGAAACTCTTTAAAAAAAAAAAATATTACTATATAATACTTAAGCTGACCTGACAGTGGGAGACGGCTTCTGTGATCCTGTCCTGCATGACAGAGGTGCTGAGATGCTGCAGGGGAGATATTTTCTGTAGTCCTGCTACAAGCTCCTGCAGATCTTGCCCCTCAGTTACAACCTGTTTTAACAGTTGCAGGCCTCGAGGAATCAGCACCTAAGGAATGGTATCAAGACCCAAATAAAGAATAGAATAGAATAGAATAGAATATTTATTTTAGATACTTTATTAATCCCAGAGGGAAATTCTTTACGGCTGCTGCCAAGCAGTGTCATACAATGACTAGCAAAGCGCGCCACAGGCTAGGGTGAAGTGTCTTGCCCAAGAACACACAACAGTAACTAGGGAGGAGTTGGGATTGAACCACCAACCTTCCGGTTACTGGACAACCCTGCTATACCACTGCGCCACAATAGAATGCCTTTTATTGTCACTATACACATGTACACATTTGTCCAAATGTGTAATAAGGTTTAGGGTTTGCTCACCTTGGCTGTATGCTCTGATGCAGAGTGTCCTCTGCGTGTCTTCTCCTTTAGGAGCTGGTAACAGTCCATGGCGTCTGTGCTCCAGTGGTCCAGCTCAGCCAGACAGCCTTCCATCCTGGATGCAGCCCGCTGCAGGTCCACACAGGTCCTCTCTGCTTCTGCAAGGATCTGTGAGAAAGAACAGATACGAGATACAACCTACTATATTAAGACAGAAAAATAAATGGACTGCACTGGTTATTCATCTGTGTGCTAAAGTAGTGGCAGGTTTTGTGAAAACATAGAAAAAGAGAAAGCAGCCCTGCATTACTTAGAGTACCTGTGGAAAGTGAGTGTCTGGTGAAGGGCTAAGAGATGTCATATCTACTTCAGCCATCTTTTTCCTCAGTAACTGATGAGAAGAAAAAGAAGTCACAAAAGTCACACATTTTTTTATGATTTTTTCTTTCATCCAGTTTGAACCGTGCTAACCTGTAGTTTCTGTCTGTAAGTCTTCAGTGGGACTGAGGCCACCTCCAAGGTTTGCCTCAAGAGCCAGCTGCCCTCCTGGGTCAGCGAAGGCATCGTTTGAAGATATGAAGCTCCAACACTGGGCTCTGATGATGATTCCTAAAAATCATATGCGGTAATACTTTATTTTGATAGTCCACCTGTTGAGACACTGCAAGAGTGCAGTCACATGAATTTCTGATACACTGTGGATGTACATCTACATCTCTACCACTTAAGCACCTTATAGCTACCAGTTAGCTGATTACATGAAAGTCTTGGCGCGGCGAGACTGATACTTACAAACACTGTCTTCTTCATGCATTCAGCCCACTGCATGTTGACTTTGCCGAGCTGCTCAGCTAGCATGAGGCTGGTTGAAGTTTCTGTCACTTCAATGAGGAAATTTCCCACCTCATTTAACTGAGCCTGACATGACGTCCACTCACTCATATCCTATAGTATCCACACAAAAAGAAAAAGCTTCAGAAAGTCAGATACTATTCAAAATATTCAGGACTACTGGGCTGAGATTACCTGTGCTGCCTCAGCAGGAGCCTGGGTGAGCCATGCCTGTAGAGATGTGAGGCACCTGTTGTACATCTCCCATGCAGACACCACTCTCTCCATTGTCTCTCTTGTGGCTGTCACATTCTGCGTGGCCAGTTCAGCTTCGCTCTCTGCTTCCTTCACTTGACGAACCACCAGCTGGGACTCTCCACCTGGGGAGTGAGGAGTGTGTGAATGTATCTATCCACAGAGCTCATTACATCCCAGCAACTGAGCTAGTTTTGAGAATTCATATAGCTCATACCCAGTGCTCCTTTGCTGGTATAAGCTCCTGCCTTCTCCTTCATGTTTTGAAGGGAATCCATCAGAATCAAAAGCAGGTCTTGGCGCTCAACTGTTTCCTAAGCAACCAATCCATAATAATCTCTCTTTTAGAATGAATAAGCACACAATGTGCTACCTTTCATAAAAAAAGCCATGCACTCACATGCCAGTCCTGCAGAAGAACATGTATGGACTCCTGAGACTTATAGGGAGCCTTCCACGACTTGACCTTAGCTTTGACTTGGCTCAGACGGTCCAGCATAGTGTGATGGGATTCCTGGTATTGCAACTTGATCCCTTGATACTTGGCTGTGATTCGGATGTGGGTTAAACTTTTCAAAAAACAAATGAGTTTCATTACAATCAATACAATTTTTTTATAAAATGACAGGACAGCAGCTGTGTGACATACCAATTTTTTATCTCATCAAACTTTTCATGGGGCACAGTAACATTCCCGGAGTCATCTATAATTTGGTAGGTATCAACAATATTGGCATAGTGGCCCATCTCCCGAATTAATGCCTGAACAAACAGCGAACAAGGATAAATTTAGTTAATACAATGCATGGCCAGACAAAGGAACACAGGAAAAGGATACAGGAAAAAAGGTCAAAGTAGTTCTATAGCTACAAATCGAAAATAACCTTTATGGTGTCTTGTTTAGCTCTTGCTTCTTTAGCAGCATCTGCATGATCCTTTACTGTTCCTCCTTCTTCTGTTATCCCTGCCTCTGCACGCTGCAGCCACACAACAACTGAGTCCAGGGGAGGAGGAAGACTCAGGTCCAGATCTGCTTTACACTTCTGCAACTGCAAGAATAACACACAGACACACACGAACAACCCACTTTATAATATTTATTCCAATATCCCTACATTTTTCACTGATCCCCTCACCTTTTCATCCAGACAATCCCATGCTGCCTTGAGAGTACGCTGCTGTTTGTTCAGCTCAGGGCAGCGTCTTATGGCAGCAAGGAGGGTGATCACTGGTCTCTTCTGCTCAGTCAGGGAACCAGCGAGGCCCTGGAACACCTGGCAAACCAAACAGAGTAACAACATGACATGTCATACAAAACATACTTCATTCTCTTCTTGTGCTTTAGCTTACCTGATATTTTTCTGCATAGCTTGATTTCTCTGCAGATGCCCATGCCTCTGACAGTTCCTGATAGGCCTGCTGCAGCCAGCACGTCATGTCTTGTGCTCGCTCACTCAGAGGAACCTAAATGTTGACAGGTGAGGCTGCCTTTACAGTGTAGGAACTGCACAATTCTCCTTTATAAGAACAGTAATGATGATGATTTTAAACATCTGCAGATTCCTTTGTTTGGCAATAAGTAAATTAGTGACAGAGAGAGGGGATCAGTGTGTACCTGGTGTAAGGGTGAAACAGCAATGGCTGGAGTGAAGTGACAGGGTAAATTCACAGGTGAGAAAGAAGAGGGCTGGACCTGAGGAAACAGCTGCACCACCACCAGAGTACGGAAAACCACATAACAAGGAGAGAGGAGGGAGGATGGTGAACATTTCCTTTCATGCAGAGAGTTGTGTAAGATGAAAAAAGAGAGCAGCATCGGTACAGAAATATACTTGAGCATGCAGAGGTATTTTTATACATTACACTGATTATATTATGAGTGCAAACCTGCAGGTGGTCATCGGGTGCTGGCATGTCATTGGAGTACTGCAGAAACTGAGCAACGTAAGTCATTATAGACTTTTCATCTGGGACTTTAACGTCGACATCTGAGAGAAAAGTGAAAAAATGAATAAATTATCTTTTCCATCACAACAACAGGTTACAGAATCAAAGTGTAGAAAATCACATTTAATTAGGTGTGTCTTGGAGGTGTTTCACCAGCCTCACCTTGGGGCTCCAGCAGCCTGGGGATGTGGAGCTCCCGCTCAGCCAGGTGAAATGCTTCTTCCAGGTTCTCCTGATTGCTTCTGTACTGGACCTGAGAAAGATTCACCAGCTGTGGTCTGAGAGAACACAAGATGGCCAAGAAGGCCTCTCCACTTCTCCAGCTGGTCTTAAAGTCTTTCACACTGACAGAGCAGTGAACTCTGGATACAGGAAGCACAGTACCAACATAACAGTTAGTTAGTGTTGCTGACATTTTATGATCACTAATAAAACACATGACAATAAAAGATAAAACTCACCTTTGGCACTGATCCCTGACCCACATGAGCAGGGCCTTCTTTGCAGACACACGGAAGCGTCTGTGAAGGGGTGATGTGCGACCTGCAGGGACTGAACTAGCAGGAACAGGGCTGCCAGACCATGAGTCCAGACTGGTCAGAGAGTCAAGGGAGGAATGACGAGAACTGAAGGAAAGAGCGCTGGCCAGCTCCTCAATCTGAACACATTAATTATCAAAGTCAATATCTCCATTTGAAGGCTGGCACCTTTTTTGTAATTGCAATTGTGAGACATCACAAAATCCTGTCAAGAGGTCTGGCGTTAGTGTTTTGCTGTTGTTACTCACATGACAGTGCAGAACTATGGTCCATACGAGGCCAAGGATGATGGATGGACGGCCGTCTATGATATCTGGGATGTTTATATTCACCAGTTTGAGCTACACCAAACAACCAAAGGTTTAACACACAGCAGATCTACATGACGTGAATATGTGGCAATATTTTTCTGCAAACTTACAGATTTTTTTTTGAGAAAGTTCAGAGCTGTCTCAATGTTGGCCCTCTGCTGGAAAACCCCGTGGCCCCGCTGTCTTTTCTATCAACACAGCACACAACATCAGGTCTAAAATGACATTAGAATTCCTTCTTAAACCTGTCTCAGTACTCACCATCGACTGACCGCTCACTACCTCTAGCAGGTCAAGCAGATGTGACCCGTCTCTGAGGTCAGAAAAGAGGTCTGACACAAATGAGGGAGGACATTTCTGTAACAACGAGTACATGTATAAGCGCAGCGCCACAATATGACAGAATAAATACAACATAATCTGTATACATAACATACAATAATATAATAATAATATTTCACACATCTCTCATGTAATAACAATTAGCAAATGAAGGCAATACTGTACACCAAAACATCAAGTACCTAATGATAAAGTACCCAGTGATGTGAACTAACATCTCTAAACAACACTGGGTCATATTTGATGGGAAATTGGGTGTTTTGTATAAACAAACAGGAAGATATTACCCTGTGTCATGAGGTAATATTAATATAATAATGGCAACATGATTGGATCTGATTGATCTCAAACAAACAGGAAGTAACAAGATTTAATGCAGAGCCCATAACTTCCACATGTCTATAATTTACCGCCATAAGACTATAATGTATTTATTACAAACACCACTAGGAAGTGTCTGCTGTCAGTGGTGTGACAGATGGCAGTTTAGGAACGTCAGAGTGCAGTCATATGGACATGAGGTTATAAAGAGTTGGATGGGCTCAGATTACGAGCTGTTCTGCTCCACCGAAGCACTATTTATACTTCAGACCCGTGTCAGCAGCTCAAGGTCTCTTTGCGACGAGCTGCTTCACTGACCAGTGAGTCAGCAGCATGCAGCCAACTTCAACAGGTCAACATGATGTCATGCAATCCCGCTCCCCTGGTCTTCTCTGCCATGTTAAATGTGTCGATCATGTCTAGAAAGTGCTAAAAATGTACAGTTTCTTGTAATGCTGCACAAAAGCATGACAAAGTTAAGATTTATATTTGTAACAGCATTTTACATTAAACTTGTATGTCAACAATACACATACAAATATTAAGTTCTCATATAAGCATCACATCACAACCATAGCATTATCATACCTTAGCAAGTTGAGCATTTATCCAGTTGGTAAATGTCCTTTTCTGAATTTGTTCATGCTCCACTGTTAGGATAAAGTTAAAAAATTGCATGTGCATTAATAATGTGCTTTGCTTTCATGTTGAAACACTTGAGAAGAAGTTTCACTTACAAGCTGCAGAAAACTGGTATAAACACTTTTCTCTCATCTAAAACACTATATAAAACATCCTGTCCATGACTGGATCATGCTGCTATAAAGTCCATAAGAAATCGGAGGTATGGCAAGGTATATGTAAGTCATAAACTACTCACCGCCATCAGAAAACCGAACAACTTTTTGACCCTCCATTGTTGCAACCAATAGTCAAACCCATGCGTAATAAGAACAGTCTCCAATAAACAATTTAAAACATCTCCCTCTTTCCCTCTGACCAGAGCCAGAGTGACGCTTCTTCTTCTTTCAGCTAAAGAGAGGCTAAGGGCTAAGTATCTGGCTACAAGACGGGATGGCTTCCAATCCAGTGACAGACATAGATACTGAGGTGCAGAGCAGATACACACAGAGACACTCTCAGTCTTAATGAACTCTAAGACAGACATGTATACACAAATAGTAGGGGGATTTTGGATATATGATTCTTGAGGGGTACTAGACCATATACTAAACTGCTGTTGCCAAAACATTATCCTTTTACTATATATAACATTAGACAGGATTTCCTAGTAATTAAAAATCTGAAATTTGATATTTAGGCTTTAGACAATTAACATTTTCATTAACTCACAAAATTTAACCACAAAACTAAGCTGTGACTGAGTGTTGTTTGCTTATGAACCTGCCAAGGCAGGAAGCTCCTGAACCTTTTACTCACCGGACTCCACCCAGATCACCTGACGTGCAGCACTTGCTTCCTGGTCTCGTTCCATTGTTAGAACACAGCAGTCAAATATATTTTCATAAAGGTTCATAAGCTCTCAAACAAGTCATACTACTGTCACTGTCCACTCAGAAATGTGTTTTAGTTGTTGACTGTCACTTTGCATATAATGGCTGCTGCGCTCACCTAAAACTGGAGGAATGATGTCATCATAAGTTTGATGGCTACACTTAACACACGCACACTGACCAACCATATTAAAACTGCCTTGAGAAACACAACAAAGAGCCAAACCTGTTGATCCAAATCTGATCAAACAACAGTAGGATGCACAAAAACAATGCTGATGCACCACTGAAGATCTGAATCCACCACTGGACACAACCAGAAGTCCAGCCCCAATGGGTCAGACATCTTTCAGTGAATTAGAAAACATTAGGAGATTTTTTTTTGTATTCATGGACAATGTTTTTTAATTGATTGAGGAAGCACTGATCATATTAAAAAAATTCTATTAAGGTAACTGTAATACATACCTGATAGAAAATTTTAGATTAGCTCAGATTAGAGCACAAATGAAATGTGCTCTAATGACGAAGAAGACATACATTATAGCAAGGATGACATTTACAGGAAGACAAAGCCCTGAATCATGTCATGATGAACAAAGTTTAGACATAATGTGAATAATGAAGCAGCAAAAAATGCTTTTTAAAATCACACTGGGGAATCTATGCTAACAGAAATGTGCATATTTGTAGTTCCTCAGATAGGGTATGGCAACCACAGTGACTTCTTACTACACCTACAAAGATACAGAAATAGTCTGACCTTGGAGGAGCATGTGCACATTGTCAATGTCCAATGGAATGCCTCCGGCGTCTTCTTCTTCTGCTGCTCCACCTGAAGCCATGTGGTCTCCGACAAAAACCTCAGGAAGGTCCAGGAGAGATCAGTAAATCATGAACTAACAATAGCAAAGAGAAAAAAAGGTGCAGTGAAAGTGTTTAGCTGGCTGATTAGTCATGTGAGGAACGCACTGATCCACACCCTCATATTACCACAGACACACACATGCAGGCACACGCACACACACAAAAAAAGAGTTCAAAGAAGAGGAATAGCTGCAGCTACACATAGTAAGGATGCAGATATGTAAAAAAAAATGCCTGGTCACAGACCTTTAACATACCTGTAGCAGGATCACTGCAGACTGCCTCTGCACAAAAGTGTAGGGGAAGTGAGGACAGTAAGTCTCCTCAGCTGTGTCCTCTGTAACTGGCACAACTCTGCATTGATTCACAGTGTTGAGTGCCTTCAAATAGGACTTGTCCTTTAGGTGCTCATAAATGAAACAAGGTGCCTGTTGCCTATCAGAGCAGGAGTCCCACCCACACTGACTGCATGCTTATTAAACTACTTAGGCAAGCTCTCACACAAACTTGGTATCCGTTTAGCTACATGGACTTGCCATCATATCCTGGCAAGTCCCTGTTTGTTTGGTTGGTTGGTTTCAGGAAGCAAAAGTGCATCTTTCTATTTGTTGGCTTGAACACTCAATGATGCTTTAATGTGACACTACTTCAGGTTCCTCTTTGGGGTCATTCCAGCTCAACAACAGTTTCACATTGAGTAATAGTGTTTGTTAAGGCTTTTCAGTAATAAATTATATCAGTTTAGATGTAATGATCATTGAATCAGGAGCTAAATGTGTCATTATTTGTTTGTTTTATTCAAGACAAGGAGGCTACATTAACAGCAGGGACTGTTACACAATACCTTTTTTACCTTTGAGAGCAGTGCCAGTGTTTTTATTTGTTGCTTCGCTATGGTGAGCTGACAGTCTATGTGCCATGTAGCAGCTGCACCCACACGTTGGTTCTAGCAGTGTGAGAATGAGATAATGTTTAAAAGCACAATAGGTAAAATGTAATGGGTGTGAGTGAAAGTGAGTGATATTAAACTTGTGGATTTAATACATTGATTTTAAATACATGAATACGAAAGTTATGCTTCTTATGAATATATAGTCTCCTATTGTGACTTCTAGTTAAACACACGTTTTACTTGTCTTGTAAAGTCCTTAAGATGGAGCCAACATACAAGTAGACAAGTTTTAAAGAAATACGCCCATTAACCTCCAATGGGTGGCGCTACCCACCAAACCGTGAGTGAAATACTACAGAGAGAGAAGAAGAAGAAGAAACTTTGGGCAGTTGGGGAGACATGATAGAGCTTGAAGTGGAGTATGAAGTTACGCCAGGGCAGCAGAGGAATGATAACAACATGCAAGCTAAACGCAAGAGTCCTGTGGTTGACTGGTACCTTTTAGATAAAAAAAGAGATAGGAAAGTAGATCTTGTCATGGCTTTTAACTATTGGGTGCAGCGTAGTTATGCTGATTGTGTTTGTATTTTTACAGATGGTTCTAAGGATCCAGACACAGGAGTAACAGGTTTTGGGGTCAGGGAGGGGGTCATGTTAAGTTTTTGTGGGTTCCAACTAGGGTTGGGCGGAATTAAGGTATACCGGCGGGCATAGGTGTAGCTACCATTACATCAGAGGGGGACGTGCCCCCCCCTCAACCAAACACACACACACACACACAAATTTACTGAGTAGGAAACTCCACCTAACGCTGTTTCGATTGCTCGTGAAAAAACTCAGTTTCGCTTGGTACATAAGAGAATAACCTCACCACTGAAATCCACTCCATGTGTTCCTGGTTACCACAGCACTGCAATACCGTTACTATAGTAACGGAGCTAACAAAGCCAGTGACTCTCTTGGGGCGAGCGTAAAACACCGCAAAGAGAACCTGCTGGTTGAAGCTGGAGGAGGTAATGTCAGTGTCATCCCACAAAGTCCAACTCATGCTAAATTACTGTTTTGTTACATGGCCCCAAGTGACGTTAGGTTGATGTTAAATCAACTTAGAAAAGTTGGGAGGAAGCTGCTGTTTACTTCAGTTACATTAGACGGTATTATTTGTCTGATGACATGTTGTTTGCCTTTTCTGTTGCCTCCCCACACACAATGGACATGAGGAGATTCCTAACAAAGACACAGAAAGTTAGAGTTGTTTTCGGCATTAACCCATATTGTAATGAGGCCAGGTTAGCTTCTGTTAGCCTGCTAGCATTAGCTCCGCCTAGCCAGCGCACATAGCCACCTGCTCGTATTCTTATCAGTAAGAATAAAATAAATGTAATGGACCGCCAGGACACAGTGGTGCATTATATGAACAGGGAAACAGTGATGTAGCAGATAAGGCAGTGCATCATTATAAACACATCCACAAGGTTGGTTGTGAATTAAGCAGTTTGTGTTTAAGTGACTGAGACCGCCGAGATGTTTACAGGGCAGTTCATCAGTTGTCCTTGAAGGGAGATAGGAGTGCAGAGGAGTCAGATAGGAGCACAGCTGCTAGGCTAGTCTTCAGAGCCGGGAGAGGGAGGGTGGGGGAAGGGACAGACAGAAAATCAACCAAAATCATAACAACAATTTTCGATCTGTTATTAATTTGCCCAGATCAGTGATCAATCGGTCACTTTGGCCTCAGTGCTCATGTGTCCCTTGCAGGTGCATGGAGAACCTTTGACATCTCTTCCAGCTTGACAGATATTCCTTCCATTGAGATCCTCAAATGGTCGGACTGTCTTCCGATGTTGTCCACCCGCTTCCAGCCCTCTCCGGAGCAGGCTGAATTGTTGCAGATCAGCCCCTAAATCCGGTCCATCTTCTGATGTAATTCCGAGATCCGAGGTCCCATGAGCCCAGGGTCTTGTTTTGTGTCCACGCTTAGCGGTAGTGCCAATTTGCCAGCAGCGGCTTTTCCAATTCTTCGGTACAGCAGGGCAGTTCCCACGCAATTCAGAAGTATGTCCAATAGATGAACAGATCCTCCACATCTTCCAGAGTCAGTGGCTGGAGACATACCAGACGCCAGGTTTCCCAGGAATCACAGACATATCCACCAGCGAATGTCCCTTCAGGGTGATGTCTTCCTTTGTGAGAAAATGTTGTCCAATGCACTGAGCGACCAATTTATTAGCCCCATGTCAAAAAAGTATCCCAAGGATAGCAAGGCAGGGTGTTCAGGGGGGAAAAGGTCACAAAAATCACAGGACAGAACAAGACAGAACAGAGCAGAGCAGAGCAGGAGCAGTAGAGCAGAAACACGTCTGCACTCCTTGAAGGACAGATAAGAATCATCTCTCTACTCCATATTTGAGGTTGGTACTGAGAGTAAGTCAGAGGCAGAGGCCATCATGTAGGGCCAGTGGAGGAAGTTCTATTGCTGAGGTGAGTGATGACGGGAAAACTTATCAGGTGGACATGAGGGAGATTTGCCAGTCTTTTGTCTCTGTAAATGAGAGAAGGCGGCAGATATAGAGGCTTTGTATAATCTGTTAGTGTAGTAGCACCAGTATGGTTCTAAATAGTTTAACAACCTGTTCAAATCTGCAGGAAATCACAACTACTTCATATTATTATATTATATTTCATAATATACTAATGGAACCCACAGAAGGTGTCCCCCCAACATTTTTAATGCTTCCTACACCACTGCCGGCGGGGCACACAGGTAGCGACGGTATCATTTTTAATGGTATTTACTTTCTGAACGGTGTAGGCACAAGCCAACAGTTTGGTGACGTCTGAGCCTACATTTAGAATTTTATTGTTTCCAGTAGGGAAACTTGGCAGTGGAAAACGTGGTTTTCAGTTTACCGGACAAGTGTTTTTATTACCATGCATAACTTCTAACATAAATACTCCACAAGGCTCTTAACATGATAAAATTACAGAAACCAACACATCGGGACTGGCTCATACCAGCTTAATACCGCGGTGTGCTGCCAGCATGAAATTTAAAAAAAGTCTGTTCGCTATATGCGTTTTTAAATACCCTCAATAAAAACTATATTAACTGAAAAAGATCACTTGATATGTGTCAGGCAGTTTATAATGCACTTTACCTGCCGTGAATTGTAGGCTACAGCAGCTGAATTAAAATTAAACGTGCGCGGTGTCTCTGCAACTGGCAACGGTGCACGGCACGGTATTCACGTACACCGGGGTAAAATGCGGAGGGCTGTTGGGATCAGTGGGAACGAAAAAGTGGACAGATTGGCAAAAGAAGCTCTTAAAAAATGTAAAATGGGGAAATGATGGTTAAAAGTAGTAAAATTGAGGCAAAGTGTGTGGTATGGAGGCAATTAACTCAGGAGTGGCAAAGGGAGTGGGACACTGGAAAGAAAGGGAGACAATATCACATTCAGAACATGGTTTCAGGGTCAATACTGCAGGGGGGGCTTAGGAGAGAAGAGACAGTGATCACAAGACTCAGGTTGGGGCATTGTATGCTTAACAAGACATTACACATGATAGGGAAACACGAGACAGGGTGGTGTGAGTGTGGTCAAGTAGAGGAGACAGTGGAGCATGTTGTTTTGAGGTGTAGAGAGCACAGGGTGCAACTTGCGGAGTATGGAACAGCCTTAAGGCTGTTTGAGATACTCGTGGAGTATGGAACAGCCTTAAGGCTGTGCATGAGTTTTCACTGAAGAGTATTTTGGGGTGTGGTAGTAGAGCACAGATAGGGTTACTAGTGTCCTTTTTAAAAGAGACAGGGCTATATGTGAGGATATAGTGAGTACTGATGAGTTAGTTAGTTGTTTGAAAATGTTTTTTGTACACAAGGCATTGGATTGTAAGCTCACGCAATGTCCCATACTCCGGAACAGTAGGTGGCGGTAATGCTTCTTTAAGTTGGTTGCCAACCAACTTAAAGAAGCAGCGTGACAGACTCAAAGGTAATGAAGCAGGCTACATTTATCGAGCAAAATGACCTCAATTATGATAGAGCAACACTCACTGTATCATAACAGCGACTTAAAATGGAGCAGTTGTTTCTTGCTGTGGTTTAGCTGCTACTTTTGCAAGTGCAGTCAGCCAGCTAGCTAGCTTTTTGCTAAGGCTAGTTAGCTTCTTGTTGTGCAGTACATAAGATACTAGTCACTGGCCATCCGTATATAAATTAGATGGTATGTCACAATACACTGAGATAATTCGAATCACGTCGTTCTAATAGCGGTTTGCATCAGCTACTTATGAGGTTACTTGTTGCCATTAACATTTGCCTTCTACATTACCTTCAGTGAAGATAAGTGATTGGACATGTCAACCATGTGTGGAGTTCTGCTTTCGCTGATGAATGCTGTCACTTACTCGTACTCCGTTTGGTCATTGTTTCCCTGTCGCTGCGGTCATTAGTAAAGCTTTGACACAGCTGAGGGTCATTGTATCCATCCTGTTTTTTGCCATGTTAAGTAAACACCACATTAGGTGGTTTGGTGCATACATCAAACAAAATAAGCCTAAACAAGCCTAAACAAACTGATTTCATGATGTGTGACCTCTATATTAACTGATACATAAGCTCTGTTCTGAGACTTTTTTTTTTTTAAACAGATGGCTGGACGCAATTTTGCAAACTGGTGGGGCCTGATGAGACCTTACTACACTCAGGTATACCAGGAGATTTGGGTGGGTGTTGGCATCATGACATACCTATACTACAAAGTCTCCTATGGGGGTGAGTACAAGACTACCGTACTTAACTGTAGTGGTTTATGCTTTACAGACTGTGACATTAAGTTGCAGCTGCTAAAACTTTACAAGTCTTTACACTTATTTGGTAATATTAGAACAGTAAACAGCACATTTTCTTATTTCTGTGTTGTTCAAGGCTCATTAAATTGCTTTAAAAAGCTACAGTTGCCTAAAATGTTTTACAGTGTAGTTGTATAGTGACTAATATAGTGATTACTTTTTCCATTGCAGGCAAGAAGGCTGTGAAGGACAGTAAGTACTTCTATCAATTATATTTTCTTTCTAAATTCTTCATATACATTTATTTTTTAAATTAAAAATATGACTATCAAAATCAATGAATGTCAAATATTATGCAGTTACACGTGTTTACCTCTAGATGTCACTCAAGTCTTGTAATTTCTTGCTGCTTATTTGTAACTTGCTAGAAAGATTGACTAATCTGGGAAGAAGAGGGTTTTCTTATATCCATGTGTGTCATTAAACATGTTGGTTTTGTCCTCTTTTCAGAACCTGCTCACTGAGCGTCTCATCATGCTGACCACCCCTCCACCCGCTGTGACATAATGCCCTATGCCCCAAGTTCAGAATTCCAACCTCATATTAGAGTTTTGTTAATATTAAACAAATTTTATTTTAGATACTGTATTAATCCCAGAGGAAAATTCTTTACGGCTGCTGCCAAGCAGTGTCATACAATGACTAGCAAGGCACGCCACAGGCTAGGGTGAAGTGTCTTGCCCAAGAACACACAACGGTGACTAGGGGGGATTGAACCACCCTGCTATACCACTGCGCCACTGTTGTCAAAGTTGTTTTCCCAGACACTTCCTGACAATTCCATCAACTTTTTTTTGTACAAATTACATTTGTACAAAACTTGTACAAATTGCATATAGCACGTATGGTGTCACAGTGGCCATGTTGTGGTGATTTGAAAAGAAAGATTTTAACAAATAGACCCTCGAAACATTGTGAAGACCTATGTCTACAGATTATCAGTTCATTTTCAGTAAGAATGCCTCTTGTATTTTAAAAGATTTATATGTTATTTTCTGTTGATGTACATTTAAGACAGACTGTTTAAACACAAACACATTTCTACATACAGTATAACATGGTTAAAGTCTAATTTTAATGGACAATGCAGACCTAGCTGCAAATCTTTAGTCTGTTCAGACCATTATGTGGGATATTCTACACTTGTAAGTGAATGTATTTCAGTGTTTTTCATATCCTGTAGGAAAAACAAAGTGACCTATTTATAGCCAATGAATCACTGGTTAGGTTTGCATTTTAACCAACTGATCAAACCACAATTTAATCAGTCACAATGAAAACAGGAACATTTACCAAATGTTTAGATTCTACATTTCACACTGCTCTGATTTACAGTGGTTTACTTGCTGAAATGCTCACTGCATCATTTAGTAAGTGGAACCCGGTTAAGCTTACCAAGGAGATAAGTACACTGGTTGGAAAAGTAAAATGTGCGAAAACGCTGCGAGATGGTTCATTGTTAATCATCTGTAGTGTATTCCTCCACCACATCGATGCTTCAAATGCCAAAAGGTTGGACATGTCGCGGCAGTCTGCAAGGGAAAGCAAAGGTGTGGGAGATGTGCTGGGGAGCATGAGTATGGTAAATGTGAGGAAGGAGCCATACTAAAGTGTTGTAATTGTGTAGGAGAGCCCAGCTCTGCTTACCGAGGGTGTGCAGCCAGTAAAAGAGCTGTAGAAGTGCAGAAAGGAAAAATTAGGACGGGGGTGACATATGCAGAAGCGGCTAAGAAAGTTCCTGCACAGCCAAAGAGGACAGCAACGCTAGAGACACATAGTCCCATGTGTCGGGTGCAGTAAGATTACTACTACTACTACTAATACTCATAAAGAAAGATGACTTTGTCTTATTTATGGTAGAAGTTATTAATTGCACGTCCCAAGCAGAAAGAAAAAACGAAAAAATTCTAAATATTGTGAAGGCAGCACAAAAGTATCTTAACATTAATGCAAATTGGGAATCGGTTAAAGAGAAACTAACCGAGAGTCAATATTCTTCTCAGTCTCAACCATGGAGTGGTGTATCTTCCTTTTAATGTTAAATATATTTCAATGGAATGCGAGAAGTCTCATTAGTAACGGTCAAGAATTTAAAAAATACATTTCAGATTTAGTAGATAAATCACATATAATATGCATCCGAGAAACATGGCTTTAAGCCCCAGTTGGACTTCATAATTCAAGGTTATACAGCAATTAGACATGATAGGATAGAAAGGCAAGGTGGGGGAGTAGCAACATTTGTGCAAGTTGGCATGAGATATAAAGTTGACAGGGTGGGACAGGATCATGAGTCGATAGTGGTTAGAATCTGGGCAAGAAGTGGTCAGGTTTTGGTGGTTAATTTTTATAACCCCAGCAATAGACTGAGCAGTCAGGATATAGAAGTAGTAAGTGGACAGATTCAGGGGAAGGTAGTATGGTGTGGTGATTTTAATTCACATAATGTGTTATGGGAGAGCCTGAGCACAGATGCAAACGGCCAGGTCATTGAAGTGTTTCTTGAAGCAAATTCATTGGTTTGCGTCAATGATGGTCAAGGTACAAGGTATGATTGTATTAGAAACATAGAGTCCCTTAGACAACACTGGTGTCAGGTACAATGGCAAGCATTACATCTTGGGAGGTACTTAAAGACTTGCCAATGGGAAGTGATCACTTTCCCATTATTACAACAATTGGAACTAATGTAGTTAGAGAAGATGAAGTGCGGATACCAAGGTGGATGCTAAATAGAGCTAACTGGGAATTATTTCAGGCATTAGCCGACAGCCAATGTGTTAGACTTAATGAAAGATGTTTCACTGATTTTGTTTAATTCTAAATTTATTTCTAGTATTGTCCAGGCAGCTGAGGCTTCAATCTCCAAGACAGGTGGAAAAGGAGGTAAAAAGTGTGTTCCTTGGTAGAGTAAGGAATGTAGTGCTGTAATAAAAGAAAGAAATAAGGCGTTTAAGCAGGTAAGAAGAGATCATACACTTGAGGCTAGAGTTAGGAGAGACAATGGAGAGAATTATAACTGATAGAATAACATACTACTTATAAAGCAATTACTTATTTTGCCCTTCTCAGAGTGTTTTGTTGCGCAGAGTATTCTAGGTTGTATAATGTTGATAATGTAACGCTGCAAGGTAGTGTGTGTAGCTCAGTTCTCTTCAATACTATGATAAATGACATTTTTGATCAGATAGATAGAAGCATAGGCATTTGATTAAGCTTGATAGAGAGCAAACTCAAGGACTGCGCATTTGTTGTGGAGCTTTTAGATCATCGCCTGTTGCGGCTCTGCAGGTTGAAGCCGTGGAGCTCCCACTACAGTTAAGAAGGTTTAAACTAATGCTTGTATATTGGATCACCATCTTACTATAATAGCTTTGGATGGATAGGTAATGTATATGCTCAGAGATTAGACCTGACACAATTTCGATTTAGTTCTATTGTACCGTGCCCTCTGATTCCACCATGGCTGTGTGTCACACCAGTAGTAGACCTAAAGTTGCGAGAGGCATTTAAAAAGAAGAAGAGGAGTTGCCCAGAATGGTTTATTGTCCAAAACTACTTTGAGCAGTTTGAGGACAGTTTGGTGATATACTGCTGAACTGACAGCTATAGTGTTAGCTCTTAAATGGATACTTGTTAATAGCTGTCAGGGCTTGAATAAGGTTGTAGTTGCCTCAGATAGTCAAGCTGTGCTGTTGAGCATAAAGTCAGGTAAATCTTGCAGACTTGAGCTTTAGTGTAAAATATATCAATTTTTATTTCAGTTGTGTAAAAAATGTTTGTGTGCAGTTTGTTTGGGTCCCTGCTCATGTGGGCGTTGAGGGGAATGAAGAGATGGATATTTTAGCCAAACAAGCTTTGAAGCAGGACACGGTTTACATTAACATCCCACTGAGCAAAGGTGAGGGTAAATCTGTCATTCATAGTAAGGCCCAAGAGATGTGGCAAGAACAATGGAATGATAATGACACTGGTAGGCATTTTTAAAGGGTTGTGGGTGGTGGCAGATTAAGGGAGGGGAATCAAAGAGAGGAGGCAGTGTTCACACGCTTGAGAATTGGTCATACAGGCCATACAGGCCTTAACAGTTCACTTCACCGCATAGGAAAACATCAAACGGGAACGTGTGGATTTTGTACACAGTCAGAAACAGTTGTGCATGTCCTTTTGGAGTGTAATAAGTACACAGAAGAGCGCAAGTGTTTAACCACAGTCCTGATCAGAGAGAAGAAATAGAATAGAATAGAATATACTTTATTAATCCCTTTGGGAAGGTCCCTCAGGGAAATTTGGGTACCAGCAGCAATACAGCACCGACAGTCAGGAGCAAGAGTTAAATAGAATAAAATAGAATAGTATAAATAATAAATAAATAATAAATAATAAAAGCACTTACATTAAGTAATCTGTTAGGAGATGTATCTAAAAATGTAAGGAAAGGGTTAATGATATACTTAAAAAGCACTCCAGTCCGGTAGGTGGCGGTAAATGCACCTGAAATTGGATGCCAACCGCCAGCTACATTCCAAAAAGAAGAAGAAGCTTTCCGCACGACTTTGACGTAGCGCAGCAGCAGCTGTCCTGACCTTCCAACAGCAGCGTGACAGACTCAAAGGTAATGAAGCAGGCTACATTTATCGAGCAAAATGACCTCAATTATGATAGAGCAACACTCACTGCATCATAACAGCGACTTAAAATGGAGCAGTTGGTTCTTGCTGTGGTTTAGCTGCTACTTTTGCAAGTGCTGTCAGCCAGCTAGCTAGCTTTTTGCTAAGGCTAGTTAGCTTCTTGTTGTGCAGTACATAAGATGTTAGTCACTGGCCATCCGTAAATAAATTAGATGGTATGTCAGAATACACTGAGATAATTCGAATCACGTCGTTCTAATAGCGGTTTGCGTTTTTTCGCCTTTATCGTGTGATCGAGTTGTACATACCTAATGCTAACTGTAATGCAGCTAGCTACATACGAGGTTACTTGTTGCCATTAACATTTGCCTTATCTTCTACATTACCTTCAGTGAAGATAAGTGATTGGACATGTTAATCAGAAAACATGTGTGGAGTTCTGCTTTCGCTGATGAATGCTGTCACTTACTCGTACTCCGTTTGGTCATTGTTTCCCTGTCGCTGCGGTCATTAGTAAAGCTTTGACACAGCTGAGGGTCATTGTAACATTCTGAGAAACTTGTGCAACCCAATGTTTTGTTTTAAGTACAATAGGACACATGCTCTCTTATTAGCAGATAAGTTAGTTCAGACCACACCTTACATGTGTGGGGTAAAAATTATTATTCCAGTTACTCAGAATCCATCCTGTTTATTGCCATGTTAAGTAAACACCACATTAGGTGGTTTGGTGCATACATAAAAAAAATATAATAAGAAGCATGCAGTACAGTAGAATAAAATAAGATACACCAATTTAAAGCTATAAATAAACTTATTGAAATTTACAATGTATGTAAGCGAGGGTCTTTAGATGTACCAGACAGGCCTAAACAAACTCTATATCCTCTATATTAACTGATACATAAGCTCTGTTCTGAGACATTTGTTTTTTAAACAGATGGCTGGACGCAATTTTGCAAACTGGTGGGGCCTGATGAGACCTTACTACACTCAGGTATACCAGGAGATTTGGGTGGGTGTTGGCATCATGACATACCTATACTACAAAGTCTCCTATGGGGGTGAGTACAAGACTACCGTACTTAACTGTAGTGGTTTATGCTTTACAGACTGTGACATTAAGTTTCGTAGGATCTCGTTATGTTGCAGTTGCTAAAACTTTACAAGTCTTTACACTTATTTGGTAATATTAGAACAGTAAACAGCACATTTTCTTATTTCTGTGTTGTTCAAGGCTCATTAAGTTGCTTTAAAAAGCTTCAGTTGCCTAAAATGTTTTGCAATGTAGTTGTATAGTGACTAATATAGTGATTACTTTTTCCATTGCAGGCAAGAAGGCTGTGAAGGACAGTAAGTACTTCTATCAATTATATTTTCTTTCTAAATTCTTCATATACATTTATTTTTTAAATTAAAAATATGACTATCAAAATCAATGAATGTCAAATATTATGCAGTTACACGTGTTTACCTCTAGATGTCACTCAAGTCTTGTAATTTCTTGCTGCTTATTTGTGACTTGTTAGAAAGATTGACTGTAATCTGGGAAGAAGAGGGTTTTCTTATATCCATGTGTGTCATTAAACATGTTGGTTTTGTCCTCTTTTCAGAACCTGCTCACTGAGCGTCTCATCATGCTGACCACCCCTCCACCCGCTGTGACATAATGCCCTATGCCCCAAGTCCAGAATTCCAACCTCATATTAGAGTTTTTGTTAATATTAAACAAATAAAGTTGTTTTCCCAGACACTTCCTGACAATTCCATCAACTTTTTTTCTGACTTGTACAAATTGCATATAGCACGTATGGTGTCACAGTGGCCATGTTGTGGTGATTTGAAAAGAAAGATTTTAACAAATAGACCCTCGGAACATTGTGAAGACCTATGTCTACAGATTATCAGTTCATTTTCAGTAAGAATGCCTCTTGTATTTTAAAAGATTTATGTTATTTTCTGTTGATGTACATTTAAGACAGACTGTTTAAACACAAACACATTTCTACATACAGTATTAGTCTAATTTTAATGGACAATGCAGACCTAGCTGCAAATCTTTAGTCCGTTCAGACCATTATGTGGGATAATTTACACTTGTAAGTGAATGTATTTCAGTGTTTTTCATATCCTGTAGGAAAAACAAATGGAGTAAGTGACCTATTTATAGCCAATGAATCACTGGTTAGGTTTGCATTTTAACCAACTGATCAAACCACAATTTAATCAGTCACAATGAAAACAGGAACATTTACCAAATGTTTAGATTCTACGTTTCACACTGCTCTGATTTACAGTGGTGGATTTAGCACTGGTTATATAACTTGCTGAAATGCTCACTCTGCACTACACAATGGCACAAAGCACTACAACAACACAACTGATTTGTTGACAAAAATCAATAACAAATGAATAGGTTTCTGTGTACAGATTGGTTCAGTGTACGCAGCGAGTTGACCGGAGTCCTGCCTGGGGCCGCAAATTTAATGCTGTGAGGAGTGGTCCCTACGTCTACTGATGATAAGACTAATTCAGTCAGGAGAAAAGGTGTGGTATTAGTATAGAAATAATTTCAATGTACACAATTCTCACATAACGGGGTATGTTGTCTAACAAACCCAAACATAAAATCCATACAAAAACAGGCTTTTGGTGACTCCATTCTTATAAATGTGTCTCAAAATAATGTCATAGTAGTCTCTTTGGCAAGTTGCTCTCTTGGGACTGAGATGACCTGATTGCTTTTGGTGGGAGGGATGAGTTGAATTTGTTCAACCATAATGCTAAATCATTAAATAAATATCTGGTCCGAGTGTCTTTCATTGTTGCTCCCTGTTCCAATCCACTTTTATGCTTACAAATACACAGAAAACATTTTGTCTTATAAACATTGTTGCTCCATAACATCTTGAAATATGCTGAAATTATCACATTCAAAAATACTAATTAGGTAGAAAATAATCTCTGTGTTGGTTCCTACCTTCTAGCTTAAAGCCCCTGATGATGAGGCAATGTCTCCCAGAGCCCCTCACATCATCTTCCATGCAGAAGTGACAACATTCTGGACATTTTTTCTTCTCAGACTGCTTTGTTTTAATCATTTTGAGAAGCCAGAGAAGGTGAACTCTGATAGATTGTTGCCTGAAACAAAGACAAATTTGATATAATTTACATTTCTGCATTAAACTCATCTTTTTGTTTTTTCTCCTACACAAAATCACTTGGCATTTTGTTATGTACCCCTGATCTGACTTTAACTCGACGGTAATTTTGTCATCAGGTTGTGCTGCAGATGGCCTGATCTGTTATTTAGTCTACCTTTACTGTTGGTATGGGATATAATGGAGTTAATATACAGACAGAGTAGGCCTTTTTCTGACATTTAGATTTTGGGATCTGTCCCTACAGTGATGGGTATTATATGCAAAATGTCTCCAGGGATGTGAAACATAGTGTGACCTGCTCTCAGGTTGACTTGTGTGGGTGCTGGAGGACCGACCGACCGACTGACAGACTGACGGACAGGGAGAGTGAACGGAGAGGGCTCGCGCTCCCTCCCTCCGCTCGCACGCACCGACTGTGTGACTACGCTCCCCTCTCTCCTACATTCAAACATGGCGAAACTCTTTGCCATTATTTCGCCGCCGTCACCCTCACCGTGCTCCACTTCATCGTTAACATCTCCACTAACACCACAACCAGCATCTTCGCCATCACCACCATTATCTCCGGTACCGTGATGACCCGGGAGGATGGAGAAGTTGTCGGCGAGCCTGTCGGAGATCACTTGGAGCCCCTTGGCGCTGCCGTTGGACGCGGTGGTCAGCAAGTTCCGTCTGCCTACCCTGGTTCGCCTGGCACACGGTAAGAGACGCACAAGTTTTTCACAGCTACCTTGACTCACGACACTGCCATTTTTCTCCGCCGTGTCGTGCACTTTAACAACTATTGTTAGTTAGCTAACTGACGCTCCTCCGCGGCTTCAAACCGCTGATTCAAGTGATGATAAATAACACCAAACGCTACGTATGGAGAATAAGAAAAAAGGTTATATTTTTAGATACAACGTGCGTTGGCACGAAATTGTGTGAGTGTAAAAAGACAAGTTTGTAAGAACATGTACAGAAAACTGCAGAAGAATCTTAGGAGGATTTTAACTGTGTCAAGCCGGGTAGTGAAAATGGCCGCTTCCGGTTATAACTTTCAAAATAAATCTACTTTTAAATAAACTAGTCAAAATACTTTCATACTTAAGAATGAATAGTTTCAAATATTTCATAGCTTTCAATGTCCTCTAAGCAAAACATAGTGTGTTAGCCAAATATATTAAATAAAGTTGGTCTTTTTTAATTGGATAGTATCAAACAGCCATTATGTGTATTTGAACTATGAGTTCATTTTAAATCATGTTTATTGATAGTCTGCTATTAATTAGATGTTGTTACCAGCTTTGATTTGGTAACAAGTGCTGAATCTGTATATGGCTATATATTGCCTATACAGACAATAGTCAAATATACTTAATAGAATTACATCATTTTATTAGGCATACAAACCAATGTGCTCTTATTTTGAAGCATATGTCATTACTTCCGTTTTATTTATTTTTTTTTAATCTGGGTGCCTTGATGCAGCTGCTGTATTCATACCCTGTCACTGACTTTACTACTTCACAACCAGCCGAGTGACATGCATATGGAAGTCATACTGTAACATCTTTGTTGTCGTTTGTATTTACTTCATACATGTATTGATGCCAGCGTGATCCCCGGCCTCGCCAGATTTTGCAGTCTTAACTTTGGGAACGGGCGATGAGTGTCATGGCCAAAGTTGTTCCAGTCCAACGAGGCCCGGAAAGCCACAAAGTGTCTGTTGTGCTGCTGAAGTGCTGTTTAATTCTTTTCATATGCAAATTCTGTAATCTGTCGGTGAATGTGGTGAATACTAAGGAGCAGCGGCGAGGAGGAAGAAACTCCTACTTTCTTTTTTTTCTGGACAAAAGCGCGCACCCAAGCCCTGTCATCATGGTCCCGGAAAATTACGCACCTTACTTCTGGCGGCGCGCGTGTGCATTGTATATATAGCCAGAGTGTGCGCGTGTGGGTGTTTATTAACTGCACTGTAGTCACCCCACAGGTGCCTCCTTGTTTGCACAGCCAGCCAACCCAGATGGTAGTTAGTTATTTACAACAGGACATAAATGACAGCAAGTGAGTTTTCGTTAACCTTTTTATAGTCACATCAACAAACAACAACAGTGTTAATATTAATGGAGAGGTTGAGCTCTGTGTATGTATTGATGTAATTCACTGTGTCAGGGACTTCCCTGATGGGCTATGGTATAAATGCTGATGACTGCTTCTTTAAATAAATAGTTAACATGGTGGCTACACAAAGGAACACAGTATTTTATACATTATAAAATGTCACACATTATAGTTTAGGTAACCTGACTATTTACATGCCATACTTTACAAGTTTACTGCCCCACCTACAGTGACAGTGAGCTAAACTTGTTCCCCTCAGTCCTGTGTTTATATCCAGCCATCCATCAACATGATTGTTAGACTCAGAGGCTTTGGAGTAACAGCCGTGTGTGTGTGTGTGTGTGTGTGTGTGTGTGTGTGTGTGTGTGTGTGTGTGTGCGATTGAATTGTACCACTGTGCTATCAGCAGAAATCGATGCCCTTGTGCTACCATGCTCCTGGGAAAGCTGTGTGTGTGTATGGGGCCTGTTTAACAGTAGGATGCCAGTTGTAGTGGGGTCCTGATGAGCAGGTTAGAGGTGGTGAACTGTCACTGATGATGGTAATTATGAACACTGTGTGTGTGAGACAGTTTTCCATGTGACCTAAGAACAAATGTGTGTATGTCTATTGCAGGTGAATGTGTGGAGGGTCTGTCAGAGGAGGATGTGGTGCTGTTACACTCCTGCCGTCAGTGGACCACAGTGACAGCCCACAGCTTAGAAGAGGGACACTACGTAATTGGACCCAAGATTGACATTCCTCTGCAGTATCAGGGTGAGCATGCACACACTGCATACACACACACTATTTCTACACATGGACAAAAGTTGCCGTCGGCCGACAATTTGTTCACACAATGAAAATAATAAATATTTTTTCCTCATGGAGTAAAATAAATGCATATTTTTATAAAATGGTCAACGTTTTCCACTCATTCTATTTTTGGAGGGGGATTTTGTGTTCGTTATAGAGTAGCCAACGTAAAACAATAGTAGACTTTGAGAAGTAATGCGACAATGTTCTCAGACTCTGTTGAGCAGTGGAAAGTGGGATTTGTTGCGATAAAGTTATATTTTATATTATATATTATATCATCCAGAAAGCGAGCATTTACAACAATCACAGTCATAGTCAAGGTGTTAATCTGGATTGATGAGAATAGGCTCAGTAGGAGTGTTTTCCTGCTGCTGTTACTTAGTGATGTGTGGAGAATTACACTACTTATATGCCACTTGTGTTCTGTAAGATACTGGGAGCACCACAGGCAGTTCACAGCAGCACCCTGCTGCCCCCTTTCATTATGAATAGTTTACATTCAGAGACAGAATGAACATGCCAGCAAGAATGAACCACTATATAAGCAGTAGGCCACTTAATGGCTAGAAAGTGCTGTGAAGCCAAAGCTTGTTCCATGCTACAGAAAGTTTGAGTACTCAGTGAGCATGATCCTGATGAGCAGGTTAAGTTAGGGTGGGTACACTCCCTCGTACCTTATGACCCTGTTTCCTGTGTTTGTTATAGTTTCCTATAGTGTGTAGCCATTACCTTCAAAAGAATACATCAAAATTGTGCACAATAAATACAGTGAGGTCATTAAGTATTTGAGCACTCTGTGATTTTGCAAGGTCTTCTACTTAGAAATCATGGAGGAGTCTAGAAATTTCAGCATAGGTGCTTTTCCGCTGTGAGAGAGAGAATCTAAAAATAAAAATCCGCAAATCACTTTGTATGATTTTTTAACAATTTATTTGTGAATTACTCTGTCAAATAAGTGTTTGATCACCTGCTGATCAGCCAGATTTCTGACCCTCAAAGACCTGATATTTTGCTTTTAAATAGTCCAGCTACACTCTGCTCATGATTCTAAATTATTAGCACCTGTTTGAGGACGTTAGCTGTCACAAAGACACCTGTGCACCCCACAATCAGCCAAAGTCTAAGTAGCAACATGGGCAAAACCAGAGAGCTGTCAAAAGACACAAGGGTCTAAATTGTAGACCCTCACCGAGCTGGAAAGGGCTGCAGGGCAATTGCCAAGCAGCTCGGTGAAAAAAGAACAACTGTTGAAGCAATTGTCAGAAAATGGAAGAAGCTAAACATGACTGTGTCAATGTCCCTCGGACTGGGGCCCCATGGAAGATCTCTCCTCGTGGGGTCTCAATGATGCTAAGAATGGTGAGGAACTAGACGGGAGGAGCTGGTCAATGCTATGAAGAGAGCTGGGACCACCAAGGCTACTATCAGTAATACACTAAGACGTCATGGTTTGAAATCATGCATGGCACTGAAGGTTCCCCTGCTTAAGTCAGCCAATGTCCAGGCCCGTCTGAAGTTTGCCAGGGACCATCTGGATGATCCAGAGGAATCATGGGAGAAAGTCCTGTGGTCAGATGAGACCAAAATAGAACATTTTAGTCTTAACTCCATTCGCCATGTTTGGAGGAAGAAGAATGATGAGTACCATCCCAAGAACACCATCCCTACTGTGAAGCATGGGGGTGGTAGCATCATGCTCTGGGGGTGTTTTTCTGCACATGGCAGAGGGCGACTGCACTGTATTAAAGAGAGGATGAACGGGGCCATGTATTGGAAGATTTTAGGGAACAACCTCCTTCCCTCAGTCAGAGCATTGAAGATGGGTTGAGGCTGGGTCTTCCAACATGACAATGACCCAAAGCACACAGCCAGGAAAACTAAGGAGTGGCTCTGTAAGAAGCATATCAAGGTTCTGGAGTGGCCTGCCAGTCTCCAGACCTAAATCCAATAGAAAATCTTTGGAGGGAGCTAAAACTCCATGTTGCTCAGTGACAGCCCAGAAACCTGACAGATCTAGAGAAGATCTGTATGGAGGAGTGGGCCGTGTGCAAACCCAGTGAAAAACTACGGGAACCTTTTGACCTCTGTAATTGTTAACAAAGGCTGTACCAAATATTAAAATGTTTTGACTCAAGTGATCAAATACTTATTTGACACAGCAATTCACGAATAAATTGTTGAAAAATCAAACAATGTGATTTCTGGATTTTTATTTTTAGATTCTCTCTCTCTCTCAGAGGAAATGCTGAAAATTCTAGACCCCTCCATGATTTCTAATTAGGAGAACTTGCAAAATGACAGGGTGATGAAATACCTTTTGACCTCACTGTATATATATATACACGTGTGTGTGTGTGTGTGTGTGTGTGGGTACATTTCCCAAGAATGTAATGGCCTCCTGGGTTGCTTGTCATCAATCTGCACTGTGAAGCACATTCATTCAGCTTGAGGCCTTAAATCTATTCACAAAAATAACACCCTAGCCTTCACCACCTTTACCTACATTTACGCTTCCAGACAGCTACCATGTGACCTTCCCTGACTCCGCTTGTCCATTGACTACTTACCGTCTTCCTGCTGAATGAGTCTAGTCGGTATGACCTCACCGGAGCTCATCCCCACAATCCCATTGTTCTGACTCTTAGTCCAGTCGCATTATTCCCTGTGTAACTGGATCTTAATGCCTGCTCTCCGATGCTTCCTTGGATGAGGCGCTGATGTCACCGCACACTACTGCCGCCTCTCAGGCTCCTTTTAGGAAGAATGAAAGAACATTTGGTCAGGAGGGGGGTATGTGAGGTCATTTTAGACTTTTTAGCATTTTACAATGGAAGCAAATTACAGCCAGTATTGCAAAGTGATTAACTAGTCAAATCATAAATGTAACAGTAAATGTGGCTTAAACTCCTACTAGCACAAAATTAAGTGAAGTTTCAATTTAGAATTCTCTTTCTCAGACTAATTTTTAGATCTTGTCACATTGGTTGCTGTTTAATGTAGCATGCATTCACTATGCTTCTCTATGTGAAATGTGTCTTCACAGCCACTCTGTAGACACCCTGTCTCACTCAGAACAGTTTATCTAAATATTGTGTGGGCTTTATGCAATTTATTGGTTTACCTTTATGGGCAGTTTATACCACATCTGTTGGTAGTACCCCTGAAACTTGAACCCGCAGACACCAGACTAATTGTATTTATAGAATAAAAAAGAATTAGGATGGCTGGCCAGGCTATGTTTAATGTGCAGTTATACAAGGGTCTCAGTCTTTAATTAATTGCAATTTTGCCATTAGACACCCAGACACATTTCCGGCAAGTCAGAAGTTTTAGTTGGCCGTCCTAAACTGTCACATTTCTCAAATGCTGGCTCTCAATAGATTATAAGAGAGGATTCATTATAAACTGCAGGGAGCTTGTTTCAGAAATATTACAATAGTATTTAACATGATGTAAGTTTAATGTTAATGTACATGTGGCCAAAATATAATGAACCCAATGAGAGAATTGGTTGCACCTTCCAAAAGAATACAGTATGAGTTAAGGGCTGTCCAGTCAGTTCAGATGTGTTAATTCTTTTCTAAATTCCCTTCAAACAGCAGCAATTGCAATGCCTACATGTACCAGATTACATTGTATTGTAACACCCAGATCTTTAGTTAATGATGCATTCCAGTAGCAGTAAAATAAAGACAGTTTAAATGTATTTCCACTTTCAGTATTATCTTTGTGACTCTTTAAATATGACAAGTTGTTTTTAATTGTAAAGCCATTGTCAGTGATGAGCTAATGTCTGTGTGATGACTTCATACAGGAAGTCTAAATAAGCTTAGGATGAGAGCAATATAGGTTTACCCTGGGGATGGACAACAGGATGCCTTGCTCCTCCTATCCGTTCTGTCTGTCTGTAGCCTCCTCTGTCTATCGGTGTGAGGCTGGGATGACAGAAGTGCAGAGAACAGAACATCTGAATGACCCCTTGTCATGAATGAGTTCCAGGGAATCAAGTGGCGCCACAGCCACCTTTGCTGTGTGGAAGTAGTAGGCCTTTAAAAACCTCAGCGTATAGAGTAACAGTAGCTTGTCGATTCACTGTTACATCTCTGTTCTGTTCTCTATTTTTGTGACTTCTAACTAAATAATCCTCTTACGTATAAGAGTTTCCAGGATTGAGCTGGAGTTTGTTTAGTGTGGTGGTAAGCCTTTATGTCAAACCCCTGCTCAGTCTGTCACTTTTTTGGGGGGGATGGGATGCGGTGGGTTGTGTTGAGAAGTTGCTGGTATTGTTTGGTGGGTGGAAGCTTCTTATCCTGGGGGCTCTGTTTGAATTGGAAGGTGGGGGGGGAGAGACGGAGAGGAGGGAGGAGCTGGCATAGAGGATAGTGCAGTTTGGTATTCTGCTCTGCCTCCCAGACAAAAAAACTTTCTCATCTCCCTTTCCCTTACAAACACTTTGACTCTGTGAGAAAAAGGAGGATCCTCTAAGCGTTATAGTCATTTAAACTCAATCCAATTAAGGGTAGATAGGAATACAGGTTAACTGTGAGAACCCTTCTGTTAAAAAGGCTGATTTGGAGCATGTAATTGGTGGCTTAAATAACAAAATACAGTTTAAACACCAGCAATGTGAAAGATTTACAGACAGAGGGGTAGATGAGCAAAGGAGAGAGAGAGTTGTGCATGTGTGAGTGTCTCCATGGTGATGTGTCTCTGCTCTGAGTGAGAATAGGGGTCCTTTATTGGTTGCCATGCCAACACCGTCGGCTGTCAATTGGCCGAGAACTGGTGCCAGGTCATAGGTCAGTGAGGTGTCTTTGTATCCTTCTCGTCCAAACAGTGACTACTGCAATGTATATTTGCTTTTATAGTTAGACAGATGAAAAGACAAGCATAACAATAGCAAATTTTTTGGTTTCGCTTACTTCCTACTCTTCTTCCCTTTTTCCTAACTAGTTTTCCTTCTGCACTCTTTTCTTGCCACTCTACATTCATCTTCCCTCTGGGCATCTATATCCATACATTTTATCCAATCCTTCTTTTGACCTTCATCCTCTCTGTAGGTAAGTTCAAATTGTTGGATGAAGACCGGGACGTTAGGGATCCAGTCCAGTATTTCTCAAGCGTGGAGGAAGTTGCTGGAGTCTTCCCCGACCGGGTCTTTGTTATGGAGACGATCACGTTTAGCGTCAAGGTTAGCATCATTCAAACTCTCCACCTGTACTGTATCTTGCCTATGATTAAATATCACATCCATGTATGCATGTGTGCACTGCAGGTGGTTTCTGGTGAGTTCAGTGAGGACAGTGAGCCTTACAGCTTTACTCTGCAAGCTGGAGATGAGCTGTCACTCATGGGGAAGGCGGAGCTTCTCTGTGCCACGCCATCAAAGGAAAAGACAGGACTGAGCGCACTCCTGAGACGCCTAGGAAAGACTCCTAGAAGTAAGTAATGCCAAAGGAAAGAAAATTAGTGAAATTGCTGGCAATACTGAAGATACTCAGGACAATATTTGGTGGGCTTGCAGTTTGTTATCTGTGTCTGCATGAGTAACCTACAGAAAAAGCAATTTACTACACCTAGAAATTAGGAGGTAAACTCTGTAAAGCACTCTGCTGTATGTATGACCGGACTGACACTCTTGCTGTCTCTGTCCCTTTAGGTAAAACTCCTTGCTTGGTCTGCATGAACCATCGCACCAATCAGAGTGTCAGCCTGCCCTTTGGCTGCCGTGGGCGTTTTTGCACTCGCTCCCCCCTGGAGCAAGGCATGTTGGGAGGGGAGCACACGGTACGCAGTATTATTGAAAGAGTCCGCCTCCCTGTTAACGTGTCCGTGCCATCACGGCCACCACGGAACCCCTATGACCGCCATGCGGTAAGAGAGGGCCACCGCTATAAGCTGCTCAACATTGTAAGCAAGACGGTGGTGCTCTGTATGGTACTTCGCCGACAGGAAGTGTCTCCCTCCCATTTTTTGTTGCTCCGTTGCATGCCCCGGTTTAATGTGGCTGAGGCCTCTGTCCATACAGCAGCACTGGAGAGTCTTCTGCTGCGGCATGCATTTGATCCGGACGCATACTCTCGTGCTGTTAGAGAGACCCGGCCAGAGTTGGAGTGTATGACAGAGGAGTGTGTGAGCCCGCGGCGCTCTCACATGTGTGTTTCAGGTCAGGATTCGTTGGCCCCGGCACTGCAGCGCCTTTCGATGTGCGGGTACATTGGTGGGGTATCAGACAGCATGTCACAGCGCTGCAGGGATTCTCTTGGAGAGCGGCTTGGGGACGGACCAGGTGAGGAGAGGGAGTATGTGACTCCTGAGTGGACTGACGCTGAATTGAGGACCAGTGAGGAAATCCCTTATGAGGAACTCTGGACCAATCAGAATGCAGAGAGCTTGGGAAAGGAGCCAAACCTTATATCCTTCCATTCGTCTTCCTCATTGGACGGGTCTCTTGGTACCGTGGTGGCTAGAGTGTCTACCCCACCGCCTGTACCTCCAAAATCTGATGCTGTGAGTTTCAGTCCTCGCCTCCTGTCCTTCTCTTTGTCCTTCTGTCTATCATCCTCCTGATCTGTTCACAATAGCATCCGGCTGTTGAAAGTCAGGATGCTTTGCTTGAATTATTCATATGTTAGAGCTTTTAAAACTTACTGACACACTCCCACATACTGACTTCCTGGAAAAGCTTGCAGACACCGCCCCTGTGCTTACCACACACGAATACATACATACATGCATGCTGGCATGTCGCAATGTCCCTTGTGGCCAGTGACCAGCCCTACCGGAAACAGTGAACAGGAAACATCCACACAATAATTCAATAAATAGCACAAAGCCAGCTTATTCCCCAGGGTATGTAGGTGCAATACTGATAGAGTCTTTGTTTTAAGATTGGCCGGATTAGTTTGTTTTATTTCATAATGAAAGACACCACAAAGCAAAAGATCTAGATTACAAAAGCTATCACTATACTTTTTTCTAGGAGCTTTAAATCTAGTAGGAATGTTCTCCTGTGATATCTGGTGTAATTTGCAGTTTGTTGTTTATGTGACATTAAAATATGTTCTAGTTCTTATATAACATATGTTTACATATAATATACTTTTCACCTCTTCAGTGTATTGTTTTCTATTAATCTGAAACCTGAGGCTGAATGTACTTAGACTATGGCCACATTGCTGTTGGTGAAAATGGGCCAGATCATTTGGTTTCACACAAATTTACAGTAAATGGTATTAATATATAAATGACAAAATGTTGACTTTAAACAATATTTTTCTTTCAAATTGACAAACATCGTATTTGTACATATTTTTCCAAAATAGGGTCTCATGGTGATTCACACAGACACAGGAAACATAATAAAAAAGGGATGAGGTAGGAGAAGAACAGGGTTCTTTCTTAACAAGAAAAGGCTTTTTAATCTAAGTACTGGTAGTAAGTAAATGCTTAAATGCAAATATGTCATTCGTCACCTTTACTGTGTTAATGTTTAAATACTACTATACATACATGCTCCAGCAGGTTAATCATTTTGAATTGCCAGACAATGCTGCATTGTTACTGTGTGGTTGTATCATCTCTGTTGTGATAGAAAGGGTTTTTTGTCTTTGTACGTTTTAACGTGAGATGTGTGGAATACACTCTCAGATGTTACATCTACATTTACTATACTACTAAAGTGATGCATAATATTACATTTTTGTTGGATTAGTTTTCATTGTAAGTAAGCTCACGGTTGTATGTGTACTGTCAAAGCTTACTTAACATCTTACATGGATCTTACATCTTACATGCTTCTCTTTAGTTCAGCTTTAAGGTGAACAGTATTCTTATGTAAAAATGAAATAATATAGGTGAAGAAGTTGTTATGTGTCAGGTTAAAAACAAGGTTTTTGCTGCAGAGCTGCTCACATGCTGGTTCACTATTAGGCTCTTTAGTTATCATGAGTGTGTGTTGTGCTTTTAAGGGTCACATTATCAGGCCTTTGTTTTGTCTAATTAACTTTTTTTCAGCGTTAGGCAGCACAACAAGTTTGTGTGGGTGGTGCTGTACAACTGGATTATACCCTGTCACACATAGTGTTCTAATTCCCTGATATTTAGCTTGACAAGATACTGTGTGTGTGTGAGGGAGTTTGTTTGATGTGTAAAGGTCACTAGCTTTGACATTTACCAAGCATGCTCTCACATCAATCCTCCTGAGAAGTCAAGTTTTAGGACTTAACTTTCTTTTTGCTGTTGTGTGGGTTGTTATTATGCATGTGCGTGTGTGCGTCTAGGTGAGAGAGGAGTGTCGTTACTTGATTGCCCCTCCAGTTCCCCCTCGCTGCTCTAAAGGAGGCTCCATTTCCAGTCCAGCTCCCAGCCCTCCGGTTCCACCTCGCTTCCCCAAATCCTCGACTTCTGCAAGACCAAACCTCTCCTTTTACTCCTCTGGACTGCAGGACAGGTACAGGATAGCTTGTTTTTACTCAAGATTCACAGCCACTCAATCTTTAGATTATATTTATGGCCTTTCAAAGTATACAAGAAGAAGAAGGTTCTGGCTCAAACTGAACTGCTTTTACATTCTGCTGTTTAAAGCACATAAGACATTATTGGAGTGGTGCCAGGTGAGGGCACTTCATCTGCTGATTATCAAGTCATATGATCACAAAATATGTGTCTTTCTTGTTCTGCCCCAGCTGTTCACCCTCTCCAGATGCCACCCTCTACTGTTACCCCTGCTCCTGGGGGGACTGCCCGGCTCCAAACCCCACTAGTCCTGAGCCAGTCTCTGTCATCCCTGCAGACAACACGGCCAATCCTCAGCCTGCACAGGCCACATGGGCAGAACCATGGGTCGAGTCCTTCACTTCCTCTGGGCCTCGGCTCAGACCACCACCCCCACAGAGCCGATTTGCTCCCTTTGGTGCATTAAACCCCTTCAACCGCCAGTCCCCTTGCCCCTCACCTGAACTTACAGCAAGCCCCACTACAGATTCTTCCAGAGGTGCAGAAGGTGGTGGGACATCTACAGGGGTCACTGAGGGGTTATCTTCATCCCCTGACCCCACCTGGCGGCCTCCTGCTGATCTGTCTGCGCTGTCGTTGGAGGAGGTGTCAGCCTGCCTGCGATTTATTGGCCTATCAGAAGCAGCCGTGGCTGTGTTCCAGAGGGAGCGAATCGATGGCAGCCTTCTGGTGCAACTGACTGAAGACATCCTGTCACATGACTTCCATTTAAGCCGACTCCATGTGACCAAGATCACACAATTTATACAGGGATGGAGGCCCAAAATCTAACGCTCCGTCCTAATGATGTGCCTGTTGGCTGCTGAGCCTTCTTGAATGTGCCTTCCACTGTGACAAACTGGCTGCTGAGCCCCCCTGACTGAAAACGAAGGAAACAACGCCACACTGTGGTCAATATGAAGAACTGACATTTGACTGGCTCCAGGACTCTGAAACACACACTGACTGTATTTCCTGTCTGAATCACAGACTGGAACTAGTTTACTAACAAATGGCTATGGTAGAGAGCTACATGAGGAAAATGCTCTCTTTTAGTTTGTCTATGGGGAATGCTGCACATGTCTTAAACACTGTGAGCGCATATGGCCCTTATGCAACATGAAATCTGACATGAGGGAAACAGTTTCAATCAATTTTACATCAAATCTATTTTGACAATTTCTGCAGGTTTTAGATACTGTGTTCAATAAGTTCCAGCATAAGGAATTGACAGCCACTATTGTTGACCTATATGACACATAAGTTACAGCAGTAACAGTTGTACCACTGAACCTGTCTGCTGCACAGGGCTGTGTGCACACCATTGGCACGAATGAATTTTTGGAGATAGGAGCTAGAAAAAAAGAAAACTGCAAAAGGTACTGTATGAAAATGAAGAGATGAGAAATATTAGCACTCAGTGATTACTGAGGCTGAGGTACTGATTCATGATTCACTGAGTTGAGCATACAGTATTCTGTATCCAGGCATTTTGTGCTTTGGGCACTGTTTATTTTATTAACATTTCCTTTAGGAATGTCCTTGTGTCTAGAGTTTTCAGAATTTTCAACTGCCTCAGAAATAGAGTTCTCAAAATGTACCTCAGATTGCTTGTTCAGATCTGCTTGATTCAGTAATGCATAATAATAAATGTAATCGCACTTTGTAATATATTCACACAGCGATTTTTTTTTTACTACATTCCACATCCAAGTCTAAAATATGAGTTAACAGACTGAGAGAAAAGCAAAAATAATGTGAACATAAAAATGTAATTTCATTGAGTAATAAGAAATCCCCATAGTTTATGAAATGAAAATAAGAATATATACTAGTATATAAAGAGCTACAAAATGGCCAGCAGGACTTAAATTGTTGGTGTTTTAAATGGCTTTCTGCTCTATTAACTCTGTTTATGACCTGTTTAAAGGACCACTGTGTAAGGATTTAAGGATCTTTAAATGGTGTACAGAATTCAGTGTAAAATCATTTGTTGCGCAGAATGTTTCTACGTAAGCCAAAAATAAACCTAACGCTTCAACCAACATCAAAGTATAAGCCATTGTACCGTACATTCTCCTACATATTTGGTAAGGCTGCAGTCTGCAAACTCACCACTAGATGCCACTAAATCCTCCACACTGGTCCTCTAATTACAGGTTTGTAGATAAGAGTAATGTAAAGATAGTGATGTTAATCCAGGGGCTGTATCAGCAGCATCAGTAACATCAGCACCATTAAGTTTATCCATACAACTAAGACAATGCATTTTTTTGTTTTAATTAATTTTATGTTCTTAAGAAATAACTGACCACAGAATGCCAAAATTGACCAGTCAGAACGTACCATTAAACACAGATGATGTGAACATGCAGTTTCAAAGTCTTGACTCCTATGTGGACGTCTTTTGCTTTTGTTTTAGCAATGAGTAAAATTATGTATAACGCTAAGTATGCAGAATTAGCTTTTCGCTAATTACTGTCTGCATTAGTGTATGCAATAACCCTTGGATATAGACTACTACCAGTGGTTTATACTAAAACTGAAGAAAGATTAAATATCTGCTGATGATTCTCTTCGTCATTTTTTGGTACATTATAATCAGTTTTTTTGTGTATTTTCTTCGCGCAGACACCAGAGATTATGATACCTATGAACGCTCGCATTGACAGCTGCAGTGTGTTAAGTCTCACGAAGCTATGGCTGCACAAAGCAGTTGTGGTAATCAGATCCTTGAGGTTTTATTTTTCCCTCACATTCCACACGATGCTCATAATTCAAAACTCTTTCTATGCAACTGGTGTGACCCATGGATCAATAGTCCTCTCCTCCGCAGGCTGCAGACTATGACACAACACCATATCCTTAGTGGGGGCTTCTTTAATGAGTTTAATTCCCTTTAAGCCTCTCCCAGAAGATTACAGCAGAAAACTGTCTTTCTTATGTGAAGAAATGCCACATACCCAGAGGGTACACAAGCTGGTGTACCAGGCCCTTCTTCTTAGCTTTATCAGCCCTGATGTTCTTGCCTGTCAGCATCATGTCAAACACTCCAGGGAGACCCACCTACTCATCCACAACAGGCAGAATACACAAAGTGTCAGCTGATATTGGCCCAAGTGAGTCTGTTGACCTTAATAAACTCCAGTGTAACTCTGTAGCTACTAGCACAAGCCTGTCACACTGCTTTCAAGCATTTAACTGAGTAACTGATTAATATGAGTGTGTGTATGTATACCATTTTAGGCAGTCTCTGAGTGTCGCCTGCTCCAGGCAGCAGTCCCAACTTGACCTCTGGTGTCCCTAGGTTCATTTTTTTTGTGTCTTGGTGTCTTGGTTATGGCAGGCTATCATGGGCATCATGAGGATTTATATTTATATAACTCTTAGGACACATACACAGCATTTTTCTTGTACCTGAAAGTGAGTTGTTTTACTTTGTGCCCTGAGTTGCTCACTGTTTAGTACTTTTTCAGTTTCCATCCACAAAAACATAATAAGTTAACTTATGTGTTCCAGAAATTGGGCAGCCAGGCTTTCTGGAGAGGAAAATTTTTTACAGCTCTACTCAACCAGATCTCCCTCAGCTCAGATGTCACCCACAACACTTTTCTTTCGTTTGTATAAATGCACACAGCATACCCTAATTAAAAATGTCACATCTTCAATTGTGAGAGAGCCACACTGTCACACACACATGCACACTCTTTGCTATAAACAACATAAACAACCGCACATATACACCTTGGCTGATGGATCATTGAGTCATTTAACTGTAACGTCATCATTTCGCTCGTAGCTGGCATGTTGAAGGCCTCCTTCAACCATATAAAACTTTATAGTTTTTAGTTTTTTTGAAGATATATCAATACACGGTGCACAGGAAATGATATGTGGCCATTAGAGGCACCAGAGTGCCGTGTGGGAAACAGATTGATGGGGACATCATCTCCTGTTCAAAACTACTGTATTTTGAATTGCTGAACTCACTATATATATTTAAACTCACTATATATATTTAGGATTTTCCAGTAGAAAACTTTATTTCCTGATGTGGGTGTGGGAAGTTTAAGGTACTGTGTTATGTGTTTGACTGTAATAGTTGTTCATGACTGTTGATGTATACATGAATGACGCAACTGCGGAGCATGCGCAGTTGTCGTGCAGCTATAGCAATTATTGTGTTTGTAGTGTAGTTATAGCAATGCTTGTTGTTTTGATGTGCAGCAATAGCGACAGTTTGTTTATTATTTCTGATTGACCGTCGGGACCCACACGCTGTGTCGGTGAGTGGGCATTGAAATGCAAGCGTTTATTATTATACTTGATTCTGGTTCCGCCCATGGTTTCGCGATTTTGCCCCCCTGGACGTGTTAAAAAAACAAAAAAAACAAAAAAAGTTGGCACAAAATTGTCCCCCGACGGAAATCGCGACTTGACACGGTCACCATTGGCGGGCGTGGCCACATGGCTCGGCAGCGCCCCCTAGGATTAGATATGGGTCCCACTTTGACCTACAGACACGAAAATCGGTACACCGATGTATCTCCTCTAGACGAGAACAAAAGTCTCTTGGAGGTACCCTGTAAAATTTACAGGAAGTCCGCCATTTTGAAAACTCTGCGCCATTTTCTTTGTCGCACCTGCCATACTTTTATGAACTCCTAATCTAGGAATTTCCCCATTAGGCTGCAAATTTGTGGCCTCACTCCAAAGCCCACAAGGACCAAAACTTATCAAAAGTTCAGAGCTTCATCGCACGCTCTGCCCGTGGCGCCGCCACGAAGTTGACCCTTCGCCAATGCACAGGAAATAGATGTTTTTGTCGCTGTATCTTCCATATACTTCATCCTATGTGGATGAAACTTGACAGTCATGCTGAACATCTGACTCTGCACGCATTGACATGCTGATATGCTACAGTCACTGCGCCACCTACCTATTGCAGGTTTACAACCTAATAGTTCTAATGCAGGGCTTCTCAAAGTTTTGATAGCTGAGGGCCAATTTATGAACCCGACACTGGACTTTGGGCCGCCAATGGAAAAAAATGAAAAAAAGAAAAACAAATTACACATGTAATCATTTTAATGACCCAGTTGCATCTCTACAGTGTATTGGTCTGTATCCAGTAATGTGCAATAAACCAATAAACCAATAAATCTGAGAAACATTGTTATGCACAAAAAAATCTCCGGGGATTAGAGCTGGGCGGTATGACCTGCATGCATGACGTGTTAACTGCATTGATTGTGAGAAGAATTACTGCAGAGTGGTTACCCTATTCCAGGTCATGAGAATTGTACAAAAAAAATATTATTTAATATCCAGTAGTATCGTGAGTACCTTTGGCTTTTTCCTCAATTACGATTAAAGAACGATAATTTTTATTGTTTTAAAAATAATTACAAATAATTTGGGGGGGGGGGGGGGGGGGGGGTAAATTACACTCAACTTCACTTTGGGGAAACAGGCAAATAAAAAAGCCGTGAAATACCAAACAGTAGCAGCGCCTCCAAAAGTCTCCAAAACCTGTTTGTGTGTGTGTGTGACCGCGATGTGCGCTGAGAGCCGTGTGAAGAGTTTTACACACGTTCCTGCTTCAGATGTCCCCTGTCTATTCTCACCAACAACTCCACTAATACCTGTGCTCTGCTCCAGGCGAGAGCACGGTGCAGCAATAAAAATCGTCCCCCGTGAAACAATTTACTACCGCGCTGAGTTCCGGACATTTTAGGTCATTTAAAATTCATATCATAACACAAATTCATATAATTCATTGGGGTCAGGCCGCCATTAATTTTTCTGCGGGCCGCACATTGAGAATCTATGTTCTAATGGTTCTAATAGTTCACCTAATAGTTCTAATAGTTCTGATACTTTCTAACGGTTCACCTAACAGAAACTAAGTGTCTGAAAGTTCGTAATAGTTCAGCTAAAAGTTAGTTCAGCTGACAGTTCATGTAGTATGTGTCTGTGAAATAAAGAGTGTGGAAACTACAGTTGTATCCGCCGTGCTTGTTCCGACAACCCGTCCAGAGGGGAGACTAACGAGAAGTAAATCTGGACAACCAAATCATATCCTTGTGTTGATGTAAAATTAAATGAAATTTTAAACTGGTATATAACTATGTTAAATTCGTAAAGACGTTTTTTTTTTTTTTTTTGCTCAGGCAAACTGTTGGTCAGCTTTGTCATTGGTTGGTCCTTGAAAGCGGGTTTTGTAGTCCTGCCGAGTGTAGCTGATCTTTCGACGGGGAAGCAGTGTGTGCAAAGACAAGTTCAGGTAAGCTAATATGCTACAATCAACCATTATGATGAAGACAACAAGATAGAAATGTCGTATAAGCTATGCAAATGTGTTTCTGAATCCCAAGCTTGGCGACACAGAGAACTATTTATCAAGTCTTACATGAAATAATATATTACATATAGCTAGCTAGGTTGACTAGCTTGCTTCAACCTCTTTTTTCTTTAACGATATTTTTATTTAGTTTAAACGTTGCATAATTGTTATAATACAGTTGAAACATTCAATCATTCGGTTAAGAGCTGTTGTCGCCAATGATTCTGCATTTCTGGCTCTGTCATTCTCTAGGACTCTAGGAGCGGAATCTAGGTGAAGGGTCAGAGATGGGATAGGGGTAGCAGGGTGACCGTCAGGGTCCTTCTTATTGACCCACATATTGAATCGTGAAATGTTGTATGTACTAAAGTCAAAAACATATTGATTATCATTAGGGGTGTATTCAGAACTGCCTACTGTTGCAGATTTGTAGGTTTTTATAAAGTGGGTAATGTGTTTACGCAGTTTGATATAAAGATCGCTCTCACTTCACCACCTGGTGTTCACAGTATACTGCAAATGTCACGACGTGTTTTTCCACATATTGATGCATTATAGCACCCAAAGAAAAAACAAAGGCAAGCTCTGGTTGAGTAATGATGAATGTGTCTCAGACATTAGACTCAAACAACACACACACAACAGCTGACCTATTGCCTACAGAACTAGATCTGAGTATTAGCCGAGTGTTGTTGTGTTACTCTCCAGACTGCACTACCACATGATAAGAATATAACTGTGAATTAACAGACAGAAAAAGAGATTTTCTCTAAAATCAAGAACCAACATCTAATATTAACTTGTTTCAATATTGTCTATTATTACAATGTCAAAACATTACGCAGGTCTTTAGTAACAATTACACTTCTTTCCATGTAGAACATAATGGCTTCCATGCTGCTTAACTCAATGCGAAGCTGCTCTGTCAGCCCCTCCTGGGCTGTGCGGTTTGGTAAGTTGTCTTCATGCATTTGCCTAGCTTCTTAGAAAAGCAGTGGTCCATGAACATTGAAATGAATCAGGTTTTCTATAAAATGTAATGTGAAATAATGTAATTAAACATTCAACCAAAGTGGTGTCAGTCATATCAAACTGATGTTTTAGCTGCTGGATTCCAGTTGCTTCTGTGAATTGCAGTGATCCATTTGCTTCTTCTCTCTTTTAATTTCAACATTCTGTAAAACCATATTTCAGATTTATTGTTGAATCTCTTTGTACTGTCAGTTTTAGTTTTAGTAGTAATTATTAGATGTCTGCTCCAAGTAACTTTGGTGAAGTATTTGTAAATTGACAATTGACAATAATTTCCTTTGTGTCTCAGGTGCACGCTCTCTAAGTACGACGGCTAAGCTTCAGGCTCAGGGTAAGCAGTTACTCCTTAAGACAAAAAAACCTTGTGTTGATGACAGAGGAACTAGGTATACCTCATATGTACTAAAATTAGAGACAAGGTGGCACTCTTACTATTATTGTGTGTGTTCTTTCAGTTCAGACCAAAAGCAAGAAGACACTGGCTCGGCCTGGTATGAAGAACATTGTACTGGTGGAAGGAGTTCGAACCCCTTTCCTGTTGTCCGGAACAACGTACGTGTCTATTTTTTTTCCCATGAATGAGTTCACAGGCTGTAGCCGGTGGTGACTCTGTTTTGACAATAAATTTCTAAATTTGTTTTTACAGGTATGCTGACCTAATGCCCCATGACTTAGCCAGAGCAGCTCTGCAGTAAGTGTTATGATATCATTTTGCTTACATAATATTTTTTTAATCAGATTTCTTTGAAATAATATTAAAAGATTTTTGGAAAATAGTGCCAAAAAACAGTGACTACCAGTGACTACCACCTCAACATCCTCTGCATTAAGAAAAACAAAAAACTCAATTGTCACACAAAGCTGCAGGCCTTTGAATGCATCACAAATAAGTTGAAGATGAAGACGGCATGCAGAAAAGTTTGCTTCACAAGCAAGAAATGTATCAAACAAGCCAATTGAAATTGCAGATATTTTTGGTTATTGAACAACACATTGATAGTGTTACTTTGGCTGCTGGCTGACTTAGGGTCATGTACAATTAATATTTGTTCTTTTAGATATGTCTGAAAAACTTCTGTTCACTGTAAAGTGCACAAATTATTATTATTGCTTGTTTTAGAAGAGACACATGCAGAACACATTAATCTGTCAAACCAGCCCTATGTCACTAAAGTTGTTCTTGCTCATGTGCTCCCTTCGTGTTTGTCAAGGGGTCTACTGAACAGCACAGGTATACCCAGAGACTCTGTGGATTACATCATCTATGGAACTGTCATTCAGGAGGTCAAAACCAGCAATGTAGCAAGAGAGGTATACATGCATACTTTACACCCTAAGACTACGGTACACATATGGACACATTCTTTGTTTGGCTAATTCCTTCAACTGTGATTTTAGGCTGCGCTGGGTGCAGGCTTCTCTGACAAGATCCCTGCTCACACTGTCACCATGGCCTGCATCTCCTCCAACCAGGCAATGACCTCAGGTATGTAATCTATGTGCCGTGACTTCTAATAACTTCTTATTGTAGCATCAAATACACACAAATAGGGGCAGTTAAGAATTGAGTCATAAAAACAGTATATGCAGTAGATGTATTATGACTGACTGAGAAATAATGAGGTGGATCACAGCCGGAGGCCAAGAGCAGATGTGTGCTGTTGTTACAGTAAGGTGCTGTATATATAATTTACCTGTTTTGTGGTTATCCTCCTCTTTCTTTTATTTGTGCTCTCCTCCTCCCTCCTCCTGTCCAGCTGTTGGGCTGATTGCTGCAGGCCAGTGCGATGCTGTAGTTGCAGGCGGGGTGGAGTTCATGTCTGACGTCCCAATCCGTCACAGCCGTAAGATGAGGAAGACCATGCTGGCCCTCAACAAGGCAAAGACTCTCGGTCAGAGGCTGAGTCTGATCGGCAGCATCCGGATGGCTCACCTGTCCCCAGAGGTACATATTTATCTATCAGTTACATGTTTTTCCAAACTGGTTACAGCGTCAGAAATCAAATCATGGTTCTGCTCGACATGTGTCACAGCCTTCCTACCTGAATCCTTTGTGTGTGTGTGCAGCTTCCTGCTGTGGCGGAGTTCTCTACAGCAGAAACCATGGGTCACAGTGCAGATCGTCTGGCTGCTGCATTCGGAGTCACCAGAGTAGAGCAGGATGAGTTTGCTCTGCGATCGCACACTCTGGCCAAAAAGGCCCAGGATGAAGGGCTGCTGCAGGACGTCATCTCCTTTAAAGTGCCAGGTAAAAACACCACTTCACCTTTAAACATCCTTTGAATGGGATACATGACAGTATTAAAAATGATACTCTGTAGCATGCTTAAAGGTTTGTTGTACAGTATATACAAAGCTGGTTTGGTGCAATCATTGCTTTTACTTTGCTTTATAATTACTAATTTCCATTGCTTTGTTTTTGCATCATTTGTGATGACATTAATTGTATTTAAATCTAAATGCCCATATTTTCTGCACTAGGTCGTGACATTGTGTCTAAGGACAATGGCATTCGTCCATCATCCATGGAGCAAATGGCCAAACTAAGGCCTGCCTTTGTTAAACCCCATGGAACAGTCACTGCTGCTAACTCTTCATTTCTGGTAAAAGCGGACCCTACAACACCTTCAGAGCTCTCTTAGAATTATGCACTAAACTGCTGTGTACTTGTGTTGTCAGACTGACGGTGCCTCTGCTGTGCTCATCATGTCTGAGGAAAAAGCTTTGGCTATGGGTTACAAGCCTAAGGCCTACCTCAGGTACAGAACCCTGTCTGTGGCATTCATTTCCTCACTAATTCTGTTACATATGATGTATTTATCTGCATACTATTTTCATCCTGACAGAGACTTTGTCTACGTGTCTCAGGACCCCAAAGATCAGCTGCTTTTGGGGTGAGTTAGTTGTTTTCATGTTGGGGAAATGGCTGATGGTGCTTGTCTGTATTTATTTTAAAGGTTATTTAGAGATTGAGGTGCATTGCTTCTGTTAGAAAAATCATTTTCTGTTTTTTGACCCTTTCAGGCCAACGTACGGTACACCTAAAGTCCTGGAGCGGGCCGGCTTGTCCATGAGTGATATTGATGTCTTTGAGTTTCACGAGGCGTTTGCAGTAAGTTGCCACAAAAGATTACAAATGTTTGCAGTTTGAACATATATAGATGTGTCTATTTTTTTAAAATAAAATCTGATCTGCTGACTGTATATTGTGCATGGTTTGATGTGTATAAATCGATGTGCTGTCTGGTTTCTATGGTAGCTCTGTAAATGTATATTTGTGTGTTCTTTCCAGGGTCAGATAATGGCAAATCTAAAGGCTATGGACTCGGATTGGTTCGCACAGACATACATGGGCAGGAAATCAAAGGTACACTGCACGTTTGTACAGGTTTTGGGCAACAAAATTATGTGAAGGTTGTCTAATGCTCCTTGTGTGTGCAGGTTGGGACTCCTCCCATGGAGAAGTTTAACCTGTGGGGAGGATCCCTGTCTCTGGGTCACCCATTCGGTGCCACTGGCTGCAGGCTGGTCACCACAGTGGCCCACCGGCTAAAGAAAGAGGGAGGACAGTATGGTCTGGTGGCAGCTTGTGCTGCTGGAGGACAGGTAACAGCAGATTCCAAGTTTTTTCTTTTTTAGAAAAATGTTTTCTTTTTTTCTGATCTTTTGTTTTTGTATTTTTAGGGTCATGCCATGGTGATTGAGGCCTACCCACAGTAACATCTGTATTCACATCTGCATCTCCATCATGATGGCTACACGCATTAATGCCAGTAACAGAAGAGTGTACATACTAGCACCACTTTGCCTTGATCATAGCAGTCAGAGACAGTATGTAAGTGGGACTCTGAGGAATCTCGTGTACATTTACCTTTCCTTAGTGGCTTTTAAATTATAGCAGAATGTTGTTGGGGAATGTTTGCGTCGTTTTGTGGACTTTGCAGAGGTGGATCTTGTTGTAAGTAGGTCTAATGTAACATAGCAACGTTTACTCACTCAGAGGAGCCACAATGATGCTAATGTTTATATATGCTGTAATATTTTTTCTTACATACTGTTGTAATTAAATGGTGTGACGACAAACACAGTGGTGCTTATTTCTCTGTCTGTTCTCTCTCTTTTTTTGCCTTTTCCAGAGCAGACACAGGTGTAACCATCACTTTTAAAGCATGTTCCAGCTTCCATACCTAAACCCTGTTTATGCCAGGAGGAGAATTAGAGTATGTAGAATTTGATCAGATACCTGAAGTACCAGGATGTTCTGCTATGTCTACCATCATTTCAAGTAACATCAACAAAATGTCTTTTTTTTTAAATTTCAGATACATGTAGTAACAATTTAAAAAAGTTCAAGCTGCCATGTTTTGATGTCATACTGTGCCTCAATCCAAAATCTTACTATTTATCTGAGTGTTTAGTAGGATAATAAGATAATAGTGACGTCGCCCGGGTTAACAAGGTCCGCATCAGGTGTTAGGGGACCCGGGCAACCTGATGAGAAATGGGCTACTGGTACAAGAACAAGACACTCTTGGACGAGAGATGACAACAGAGAACTGTTGGAATGCTACTACATGAGTAACCCCAGCATTAGAAGTTACATGAAGCGGATGTGGGACCTATGGAAACTTCGAAACCCACCATCTAAACTACAGCCAAAACATCTAGTGGCTCAGTGTTCCAACATCCACAAACGACAACTGCTATCACAACTAGCGATTTCTGAAATACAACACAAATGCTATGGCAAGGGGGAGTCAGGACACAAGGTCAGGGGAAACAACATCATCCTTACCCGAGATTGGGTACCAAGCCTCAATAGTAAGCCCCCACCTGCTCAACACAAGAGCAGCTGACCTGAGAGAGAAGATCATGGGCAAGGTGGACACCTGGAACCTCTAGTTACCAAGACTAAGTGAAGTACTCTCTGAAAGTCTACTAGAGGATGTGAATGCAGCTCTACAAACAATCTCTACTGTGACCATCACTGAGACCAACAAACAGTGATCCTTGAGATGCTTGGCCACAAAATACACACTACCAAGGAGCAGTGTCCTGCATGGAGGAGAAGGTTAGAGGCAAAAATAAGGGCAAATCAGAAGTTAGCCAACTATCAAAACTACAGAGAAGGGGGATGAAATCAGGTATGAATTACAGCAGACTGTTCATAACACAAGAGCCCTGGAGACTGCTAAACAACGACTCTCAGCCCTGGCCACACACTTGATACACCAGAGAGATAGAAGCACGGAGAATAAACAGGATGTTATCCACCGAACCAGCCAAAGTGTACTCTCAATGGGAAAGTAGAAACATGACAGTGAACCACCAAGGTTGGAGACCATGGACATCACCAGGGATGAAAGCTAGGGGGGGCTTAGCCCCTACAGAGCTAATCACCCCCCGGGAAAGGTAACAGTTCAGGGTGATACATTTGTATGGAGATGATATTTTGTTGTTGTTTTGTTTATATTTCCTGTAATTTTGATAAGTTAAAAATGAAACGGGTTGTTTAATTCAATTTATTTTTATTTCAAATCCACTATACGATCACTGTCAATGTATTGTACAGGGTATAGTCTTTCAAAAATTATTGTAAAGATGGGTAATCCTGAGAGCGGCTAAGGATTCTCCCGAGACGGAACATGCACTGTGTCCACACACACTGACAATCTCTCTCCATATCCTTTGTTAATGCAGATTTCTATGAGAATAAACCTGCTGTTACCTGACCGGCTCCACAAGACTCTTTCATTTAGTCAGAAGACATCTCACACAGGTCACATAAGCACATGGCTCAATACATGAGCAGGGCCCAGAAAGGAATAGGTAAGGACACCAGGGGAGCAAAACATCAACTACTGTTGGATAAAGCAGTTACTCAGGACTGTAAGACCACCTGGAGTTGTACAACATCAATAGATAAACCCTAAAGATCTTCATAAGGAACTCAATGGGGCTGTGGAAAACAACCCTAGTGGCCAACCTCAAGCCAATTTCACAAGTCTCCATCAAGTGCGGCATCTACCAAGGAGGTGCTCTGTCCCCGCTGCTGTTCTGCATAGGCCTGAACCCCCTCAGCCAGATCATCACCAAGACTGGCCTTGGTTACTGACTATGAAATGGAGCAACCATCAGCCACCTCCTGTACATGGATGACATCAAGCTGTATGCCAAGAGTGAGCGAGACATCGACTCACTGATCCCTACCACCAGGATATACAGCAACGACATTGGAATGTCATTCGGACTGGACAAGTAATAATAATAATAATAATGCATTGGTCTTATACTGCGCTTTTCTGCTCTGTTGGGCAGGCACTCAAAGCGCTTACATTGAGATGCATTATTCTTTCACACCACATTCACACAGTGGCAGTGGTAAGCTACCAGTGGTAGCCACAGCTCCCCAGGGGGAGACTGACGGAGACGTGGCTGCCAAGGTGCGCCTATAGCCTCTCCGACCACCACCGATTCATTCATATGCATTCATACACCAGTGAGTGCACTGGAGGCAATGCGGGTAAAGTGCCTTGCCCAAGGACACACAACAATGACTAGGGACCGCCGACCTTCCGGTTATTGGACAATCCTTCTATACCACTGAGCCACTGCTGCCCAAGTGTGGTCGGATGATAACAAAGAGAGGGAAGGTTGTCAGGACTCATGGAATTGAACTCCCAGAAGGCAGCATAGATTTTGAGGGAAGCTACAAGTACCTTGGAATCCTACTTCCAAATGGGAACCACGAAGAAGCCGCAAGGAAAGCAGCCACAACCAAGTACCTACAGAGAGTAAGGCAAATCCTAAGGAGTCAGCTAAATGGGAAGAACAAGGTCCAGGCCATCAACACTGTTGGTTATCAGATACCCCACTGGCATAATAAACTGGCCAAAAGAGGCCATAGAGGCCACTCATGTGAAGACAAGGAAGCTCTTCACAATGCATGAAGGACTTCACCTCAAGTCCAGCATCCTGAGGCTGTACACTAAGAGGAAGGAAGGAGGCTGGGGGGCATTAGAGCCACCATCCAAGATGAAACAGAAAAAATCCACGAGTACATGAGGAAGATGGCCCCAAGTGATGGAATACTTAGTGAATACCTCAGGCAACAGAAGCCCGATGCAGAGGAAAAAGAGCAACAACCATTATGGCAGGACATGCCTCTCCATGGAATGTACCACCAACAGATACAGGAAGTGGCTGACATCGAGAAGTCCTACCAGTGGCTGGACTGAAAGACAGCACAGAGGCACTAATCGTAGCAACACAGGAACAGGCTCTGACCACAAGACCAATAGAGGCTGGGGTCTACCACACCAGATAGGACCCCAGGTGCAGACTGGGCAAAGACGCCCCTGAGACAATCCAGCACATAACAGCAGGATGTAAGATGCTAGCAGGCAGGGCATACATGGAACGGCATAACCAAGTGGCAGGCATAGTGTACAGGAACATCTGTGCCAAGTATGGCCTGGAGGTCCCAAGGTCAAGATGGGACACACCTCCAAAGGTGAGAATGACAAAGCTAAGATCCTGTGGGACTTCCAGATACACAAACCGACAAAATGGTGATGGCTAACCAACTGGACATAGTAGTAGTGGACAAACAGCAGAGGAAAGCCGTAATGGTAGATGTAGCAATCCTAAGTGATGGCAACATATGGAAGAAGGAACATGAGAAACTGGAGAAATATCAAGGGCTTAAAGAAGAGCTAGAAAAGATGTGGAAGGTGAAGGTAACAGCGGACCCTCTGGGCTGTGACCCCCAAACTCGGAGAGTGGCTCCAACAGATCCCAGGAACAACGTCAGAACTCTCAGTCCAGAAGAGTGCAGTGCTACGAACAGCTAAGATACTGCGAAGAACTCTCAAACTCCCAGGCCTCTGGTAGAGGACCCGAGATTGAGGAAGACACACCACCCAGGAAGGGACGAGAAGGGAATTTTTTTATATATAGGCCTAGAAATAGAGTATGGGGAAAATGTGATTTAAAACAAAAATAAACACCAAATGCAAAACTATAATGATTCTAATAAATAATATTGTATTTTTTATATGTTTATGTTATATTTCTGTTTTAGATGTTGGACCTACAACCTGAGGTACTTTTTTGTCCTAACAAATATTTATAATATATATAATCTTGTGCAACTCTTTGGTACAAATGTTTAAATAAAAAGTCTTTGATGTGATCAAAACTATATTTTACACATAAATTACATAAATTCAAAATATTGTGCAGATTTGCAGGTTTTAAGACATGTTTTAAACCTACAGATCTAATTGAGGAGCTGTGATGCAGTCTGTGATTTATTCGGCAGAGACTGAATCTAAATAGATGAATGTATAGATAGCTTTGTGCTGCACATAACAGACTGTACGAGAGGAAGAGAGGCGAGCACTTTAAAAGTCTTCCAAAAAAAAAAATTTGCATAGCCAGATTTTATATTTGCATCCGGGGCCCTGTTCAGAGATGTGTCAGCTGCACACTCTGCACTTAATTGATGGTGAATAAAGCTGTCTGCTTCTGACGAGGCGACTCATGTTAATGAGGAGGTAAAGAGGCGCTCGGGCTTCCTGCTGATTTAAAACAACACGAAGGATGAAACACTGCGACTGTGACTGGCAGCTGACTTTAGAAGTATCTGGGTGGAAAAGCCGAACTTTAACAGCTGCTAAAGTGTTTGTCTAATTGACAGCGGATGTGTAAATGTGTATCAACACATTACCTCCTCACTGGTTGGTGTGTGCGGTCCCCTCACAGCGCACACCGGGAAACAAGTCAGCACACACACACACACACACACACACACCTCAGGTTGGGGGCTTGTTAACATAACTTCAGTCAGACACTTCCGTTTAAAATGTATTTAAAGATTTAATTCTTCCACTTTAAGAAATGCTTGACTCTGAGCGGGAGGAGCTGATTAATGCAGCCAAGCCTGTCACACGGGCTACAGGCAGAGGGAATAAAACCAATGTTTTACTGCCAAGGCAAAACGGAGCTCAAATGTAAATAGCGGGGAGATAGACAGCGAGGGTTTTTGTGTTTATAAAGCTTCAAAACCGCCTCAACCCTGCGAGACACCGGAGACACGCAGACACACACCGACATAGCGGGCCGCCTCCCTGCCTCAGCGGGGCTTTGATCAGACGGAACCTTTTATGGGGAATGACTGGCGAATGCACCCGCTGCTGTCACTACAAATCTACCTCACGGAGCGCATGGGGGAGCAGGGAGGGAGGGAGCCGGGGAGAGATCCGGAGAGCAGCGGTGCCTTTCATCTCGTCCTAGCCGGCTCACGCGGGGCGGCACCTGCTGAAAGCTGCACTTGACTCGCGCTTCCTCCACCTGTGTGTGTGTGGTGTTAAACAAGTTTTCGTGCCCTGTACTGTACTACGTGATGAGTGATGACGGGTTCAGGGGTCAAGGTTAAAAAAAGTCTTAAAACATGTGTGCAAATTATAGCTAATAATTAAAGTAAATACTAGACCTGTAATGTTTAAATAATTAATAGAACAATGCTAATGCTAACATTAGCAAAAATATAATGCTAGCATACCTAAATGTTGACAACATGCTGAGCTAAATCTGAAGATTTTACACATATATTTGTAATATTTGTTCAGAAGTGAGACAGCATTTGTCCACCAGTTATCCACATGAGTTAACCACAGCTAAGCTAAGGAAAGATGTTATAGCCCACTATACTCATAAAATAAGCCATTACACTAAGTGGGCCAGATGGGTCTAAATATTGTATGGAAATGTATAATTTTATCTATACCCTATGAAGTAAGTTACGTATCTTTCGGTTATAATGACATATTTACACAGCTAGCAGGGTCACAATATGAGTTTTAATCAATAGACTAAAAAAACATTAGTCTGCTAAAGGGGTGGGGCAATAAAGAAGCCCATGTGACACAGATACAGGAAATGACCGTTCAGTGAACTGTGCTGTCTCTTAAACATCACCTGGAAGGAACCATGTGGTGTAAAGTGAGATGGAGGTCTATGACCAGCATTTAGTATATATGCTTAATATTATATACATACTTAAAATGTTGTGTTTGATATTAAAAGGACACAAGTGAAAAACGTGAAATAAACATTTACAGTACAGCAGCACAATCTAACATTGTCCCCTATACCATTACTAATAAAAGAACAACCACAAAGCATCAGTATCATATTCACAGATTAAAAAAAATGATTGTGAAATGTAAGTCTAAGGTCTAAAGTCAGACCAGACATATTAAAGCTTATAGTTTGTTAATTTGAGAAGTACGAAAGCAGACATGAGCTGCAGGTTTAGGGTATTCCTCGCTTGATTTTACGCCACTATGATAATTAAGACAAAATCAGCTGCAACTGCAAAAATTAACCAATCAATTGGAATTAAACGGCTATAACAAAACAAACACGACTGGTGGACACAGTAAGCTTAAATAAATTTGAACATTCATTTAAAAAGTCAACAGACCTGTTGATACATATATATTTGTGTTGTGAGTCAATTTTTTGTAGTGTCTAATTTTAATTAGAATATTCAGAGAGGGAAACGTGTAATGTGAAGCTTCATTCATTGCAGCTATAGTGTCAAATAATTTCTGCTCTGCTGTGTTTAATTTAAATGAGTGGACTTACATGTTATTACACACAGATCAGAATGTGATCTGTGTGTGTAAACCTTATCTGCTTTAGGACTTTCTCACACAATTGTTGGGATGTTTAAAAGCCAAAAACCCAAACACTTGTCTCTTTACACAGCTGAGCTGATCCTAATTGACACTTTTCCTTTCAATCTTCCACAGAATCTGCAGTGCAGGTATGACTCAATAACACCTGGAGACATTACACACACACTGCACTTCCTAACAGCAGCAGTCAGTGCACTGAATTGTGGTAAACTCCTGATGTTGATCTGATCTGTGGTCCGTGTGTTTAAGACGGCGTATCTTTGTGGATTCTGGAAAGAACTTTGCCACCTTCGGCAACCCTCACACACACATACACACACTCACAAATGCATCTCGATGTCTGTCGGATGTGCACAGACTGTACACAGGTGGATGGCAGAGGATGTGTGTGGAGCAAGTGGATTATGAGGAACGGTAATTGGCTGTCCAGAGAAGCTACCCATCTGTGTTTGTGTGTGTGTGTTTGTGTGCTGCGTCCGGAGTTCATTATGTTCTCATAACGGTCAGTTAGGGTTGTCCGCTAGGCTCGATCTCCTGTCGGGATTGTAGATGTTATTGATCAGACGCATACGCCACATCCATAACGAAAGCAGAGACACAGTTTTTTCTCACACACACCTACACACACACACACACTCTGGAGTCTAACTCATTAGAAGCCGTACACACTCATAGACATATCCTCATTAACACTCCCTAGTCATACACACTAAACATCCACACACATCTAGTTGTCAGACACACACTCACACACTGATATATTTGAGTGAGATGGGGGGAGTTAAGGATGGGGGGGGCACAAAATGTGGACATGAATGGTGTGTGTGCAGCATGGCAGCGAGTGTGCATGGGTATGTGTGTTTGTGACTGTATTGTGACATTTGTGCACAGAGAGGTGTCTGTATGTGAATGTGTGTGTGTGTGTGTGGCGTGTGTCAGAGTCTGTCAGCCCCAGCGTCTCGTGTCAGGGCGAGAGGCAAGACATTAACAACTTCTGTCATTCTGCTGACAAAATGGTGGCAGAAGATTTCCCATGGTGCCCTGATGACTGCTGGCGTTTGTCAACAAGCCCTGTCACCGCTGCGATGAGGGGAGGGTGAGGTGTTGGGGAGAAATGGGGGGGAGAGGGAGTGGGGGAGGGTTAGTGACAGGCCCCGGACCCGTTCCCATGAGCACCACGGAAAGAGAGAAGGTTTTGTGTGTGTATGTGTCAACGAGTGTGTGTGTGTGTGTGTGTGTTTGTGTGTTGTAAAGGGAGAGTGAAAGTTGGGAGGCAGGAGGGAGGGAAGGGTTGTCTCTCAGCAGCTTTCATACATAGACTGTGAAAAAACCAAAATGAGCTGTCACTGCAATTCCCAGGATGCCTTGCTGTTTAGCATAGCAGCAACAGCAGCAGTAGCAGCATGAACATTGTGTGTGTGGGCCGGTAAGCTGATAAGCTAACTCTCTTACTCTCTCTCTCTCTCTCACACACACACACAGACACACACATACAGATAATTAAGCAGAGCAGAAGCTCCCCCTGACGCGAGGCAGAGCTCATCTGCATTTTGGCCTCCGGCGCGCAGTTAGGAGCAATGCCTGATGGAGGGAGAGAGAGAGGGCAAGTGAGGGAGGGAGGGATGGAGGGAGGTAGAGAGAGAGAAACAGCGAGTGAATGAGAGAGAGCAAGGGGGAGAGAGAGAGGGTAAGGAGCCAATTAGCCAGCTGGATGGATGAATGACTGACAGCACTCCTGACACACTGCTATCCAGGCTTTACACACACACAGACACACACCTTCCTCTCCATCTATCCATCCATCCATCTATCCATCCATCTCTCTCTCTCTCTATTTCTCTCTCTCGTCTCAGCCTCCTTCCCACTCTGTATCAGTCCCATGCTGTGGTGGTGTTTCTTGTTCTTGCCTGCATCCTGTGCTCCGCATAAGGCTAACACCCCCCCACTTCTGCTGCACTCAAATGTCCAATGACCTTGCCTTACAGACCCTGCCTCTGAGGTGCTGAAATTTAAAGGGGTCAAAGGTTGTTGTCCTGCAGACAGAAGCTCCACAGAGAGTCAAAGGCATGACATCATGTCTGGGACTAACCCATTTAACTTTTTTCATTTATTTGTTATCAAAAGAAGAAAACAGAGCAAGTTCTGGAGTATTACTTTCCATATTGTGTGACTGTTGTACTGAACAACAAAGCCATAGCTAGGAAGACAATTGGATGAGGTACCGGTAGTATGTCAAACCAACTGTGCCAATGTTCTCTCTGAAGTCCATCAACAGGTTTGCAGAGGATTGTGTCCCATAGACCCATCACTTTTGTCCCTGTTAAAGCACCAAATCTATTCAGTTAGAAAAGTTTGGGTTTAAACTATAATTAGGCAAAAAAATTGGTGAAGAGCTGAGGTGAGCTGGCTGGATGACACATCCACCTGTCACTCAAAACAAAGCATCCCTAACAGTGTTAAAAAACACAATTCTACCATCCTCAACAAGCTTCTCTGCTATTTTTATTTGTTTACCATGTGCAAGTAATCAATTGATGATTGATGATAATGAAAATTGATGATAAAATTAATTGGCAACTCCTTTTGTTGATCATTAGTTGGTTATGTCACTATATGTTTTGCTGTGGAGCTTAGCTAAACATCTGTTTCATTTAATTGGAACAAGAGGAAAAGGACTTTGTGAAGGCGAAGCTTGTTCAGCATGGATCACATCTGTTATGAAAATATGAACAAATAGTTAGTTTAAAAACACATTTATAGTCAGGACCATGGTGACAAGGCACACTCCAACCAGGAAATGTTAGATGCACTTATTCACACAACCACAGGAGGGCACACGATAAAGAAAACACAAGAAGGGTGGGATGATCACATCGATGGACTTCTTATCAAACCTGTTTTTTCTATGAATATGAGGGCTAGTATTTGTTAAATCATTGTACTTTTAGTTATGTTAGCATGGCTGAATGCCAGGACAAGTTTCTCATCATCAGGACACTTGCTGGCTCTTCCTCCAGTCCTGCATAACTGGGACTGGAGGTTTAGCTTGGGTCACTTATACAGTGATTTAAATCCCATTATCGGGTCATGCAGACTGAGATGACAATGATGGACAATATACCTGCAATGCTCAAAAAACACATTACCAGACAGCGTTGCAGAATAAGGGCGGGAGGAAGGAGTTGATATGACAGATTGCTGACCAAGCACAAATCATCAAGGTCCTTTAGGGATTCAGAAAGTTTTCTGGAGTTTGGCAGTTTTGTGTCTGGATCCCATTACAGTGTGCACGGAGTATGATACAAAACCACTGCTATCAACACCTGAAACACCATCTACTCTAGGTCGGATCAGAGTGGAGCTGAATGAGAAGTTAATTATTAGCATGGATTTCAGACTGGAAGTGGAAATTACTAATCGCTTTGCAGATTCGAATCATTCAGCTGGAGTCAAATTCAAAGATCTAGAAGTGGATCTTTGTTTATCTTTATAAACTAAATGAATGCACAACTTTGATGTTAATGCACTTGTCTACAGTCCAGATTCTAATTACGCCATCAGTTATTGGCTAGTTCAAGCTGATTTGTTCAAAACTACAGCACGGTCTGTACGGTCGGCTTTCCTGCACCGACCTCAGTCAGTAACAGAAGATGTGGGTGAGAACAATATTTAACAATTCTAGCATCACAACTACCTTTGAAGGTGTGCTAGCATCAAGATGTTAGCCACAAATCATTTTAGTCCTAGAAGCTGTGAAGTAGGGCCCCTGCGGAATTTTTTTTTTTTTTTACTCAGATCTGAGATCTAGGGACTTGGAGGCCACCACCTTGAACTGGATGTTGTGTTCCTCTAACCATTCCTGAACCATTGCTGCTCTGTGGCACAGAGCATCATCCTGCTGAAAGAGGCCACTGCCATCAGGAAATACCGTTTCTATGAAAGAGTGGACATGCAGCAATGCTAAGCTAGGTGCTACATTTTAAAGTAAATTCAACCATTTTGAATGGCAGATTTTATAGTAGAACATTGCAAAGCATCACACTGCCTTTCCTCCCATTATCAGTGTTAATCACTTCACCTGTCAGTGTTCACAGTACTACGGTGTATTTAAGCTCCATCACTCCCAAAATGGAGAGTTATGGTTACATACAGATATAATAACCCCCCACCGCCCCACCCCCCGTAATTCTCTCCTTGTGCTTCTACAGTAAGAGCTTACATGACAAATAGAACTTTTATTTGGAAGAGTTGAAGCTTGGCACACTGTGGATTTAAATTGTTAAAAGCAGGTGACCCCAACATTAGCCTGCATGCTACAGATAGTTATTGTAATCTCATCACCATCTCATGGAAGAATGGACAACAAACATCTCCTCAAGCTTTTCACAACCAGTATTTGATTTGATTTTGTAATTTTGTCAATCACTAACTACCATGGGGTGCAATGGATCTTGGGATAGCATTTGGCATTAGTCATTAGCCATGTTACATTACTATGATCCAGTCAAATGCAGCCTTTGATGGGAATAGTCTACTCACAAATGATGCTACTAATACTTATTCCATAATGCAACTCATTTTCACTCACAGTTTAGATTAAAACTAAAAATGTTTGTCTAATAGTCAAACTAAGTTTATAGTAACATGTTTGCTCCTTCTGACACATAAACTCACCTACAACAGGTGTAATGCCCCTTTAATGCTCTTTTCCTGGTGTCTCAGATGCAGCTAATTGCAGATATGTAACATTTTAGACACACAAATAGCCAAAAACACTCCAAAACTGTTGTCGTGTGTGCTCAAACTAAAGTGAGGAGACATTTCACCTCACCCTATACTGTTCCAGGTGAGTGGAGTGACAGGCTCAGACAACAGCAGAGGATATGACTCTGTTTCTGCAAACTGTATTTAAATCTGTAACAAGAAGACACCAAAACACAGCGAGGAGCAGATGTAGGATACGTGTGGGTGGAAGTGAACGTTTGGAAGAGGGATGTATTTTTCTGTTGCTTGACAGGAACGCAGTCGGTGGGGCTGGAACAGGAGGCCTCATGACAAGCTGCCTCAGCTTCCTGTTGGCCCACGGAAAGACGCCTGAGGAGCAAGGAAGGAGGGAGGAAGACACCGGTGGAGGAGTCACACAGCTGGAGTGAGGGAGCGAAGCACATCTGTGTGTCGAAGGGAAGTAGGAAAGGAGACGGAACAAGTTGGACACTAATCAGCAGTGTAGACACAGTGTTTGACACTGCCTACTTAAACTGGAAGTTCATTAGTAAAATGTAATCTTTAATTTGGAGAGAACAAATTTAGACATACTATTCTAAAAATATTAGTTTATTTACAAAAGTACATCAACTATTAAGTAAAATGTTTTATTCGTAACACTGTATGAGGTATTAAATAAATAATCAATATTTCAATTTGGAAAAAATATATTGTTGCTTATTATTATTATCTTTGCAGTTTTTTTAGGAATTAATTAGTGTGATTGCAATGTATTAAAATAAGATTAATATAACATGTTAAGATAATTATGATGTTAATATGTGTAGTTATAGTTTCAAAAATAAATAGCAATAAAAAACACAAACGTACAATTTAAAAAAGTAAATAATTGAAAAAAGTTAACTTAACATTTCTTACATACTATACTATTGTCTACTGGATATTTAAAAGTGACAAAACACAAGTTGCCTTGATTATGAAATTATCCATAGGAATGTATGGATGTCCCTAAACAGTGGCACAAAACATTTTTTTTATACAAACCTAATAGTTTAGTTGAGATTTATTCCAAAATGTTGTGTAATAATCCCCATCATTTGTCTTATTTTTCCCATTATGACATTGTTCTGAATCTAATTTTGCTAATTTCCCTTAATTTGCCAATTTACCATTTAAAATGTAGCATGATTTGAGTGTTGGAGGATGTTAAAACAAACACATATGTTAACCTCACTTCTCTTTCTTTCAGGCCTTTGTGCCTTTAGGTTGCATAGCCATACACACGTAATGTTTTCAGGTAACAAAAGTTGTTTTCGGCTACATGTGGTCTGAAAGCAGTAAGGCTGGACATTTTATTTCAAATGAAAAGAAATTTTGCACAGCATGTTGTGAACTCAGAGATTTGATCTGAGAGTCAATAAATTAGATTTACCCATACGACCACTGCGACAGCATTCAATTCATTTAAAGAAGGAGGGCTAAGACTGGAACACAAGAGGAGGAGATGGACAGGGGATGAGGGAGGAGGGGGTGAGGAGCTGAGTGACGGGCGGAGAGGTGGTGGTAGTGGTAGTGGTGTGTGTCTTAGACGAAAAGATGGAGGGAGTAAATCCTTTTCTTCATCATTACCTCGTCTCTGCCACTGCCCTCACCTTAATTAGTCTCAGAGCAGCTCGCCCGGCCAGAAGTCTGCCTCATCCCTCCATTCATCCCTCTACCCCTCCTCCTCTTCCTCCACCCCCCACACCCCCATCCCTCCTCTTCCCTTTCACCTCCTTCTCTTTCTTCCTCTGCTCCCTCTTTTTCCTCCAGCGATTTCCTCACTTCCTCTGTCTCTCTCTCTCTTTCACGTTGTGCTTCATCTTCGTCTCCGTGGAAATTGACTGAAATACCAAACCCCTAACCCCACAATATCAACAGCTGCGCAGCTACACACACACACAGCACAAAGAGCTTAATGTTGGTAAATATCGCAGACACACACACGTGCAGAGACATACGTGGCTGCTCCAGGCTTAGCAGCTATAAATACAGAGGATTGCAAAGAGGAGGAAACTCGGTTAAAAAGTTAAGTGGGGAAAAAAGCAGCACTGTGAGATTGACACCCCGACGTCTCAGCTCTCTAGAGGCTAAATTAGGAGATCCACAGCTAACACGCACACTCCACATACACACACACACCTTGACTGAATGCACATTCACATAGTTTTGGAAGGTTACACACAGTTGTGTGTGTATAGGTGTGTGCATGTCATGTCAGTCTCCATGGTCCCCAGCTCCACAGCAGACACTGAAGGCCTATCTGGTGTCCCTGTTTTCCCTTCACCAGCTGAATGTTGATGGCCACTGGGACAGTAAAGTGGTGGGAGATGCTTCACATTACACACCACACTGCATGTTCTTATTATATGGGTGATGAGACCAGATCTATAAATAAAGTCTATAAACAGTCAATAATGCATACTCCACAAAAACTATTATTAAACCTTAATATGCAGTATCTGTCTGCAGGTATGCTAACAGACATTAAAAACAATAAAACTAATTGTGGCCCACCAACAGATGGATGGTGCTTGTATCAGCAAGTCCTTATATCCTTTTGGTTTCTGGGAAAACTCACAAAAAAATGATTATTTCAACATAAATCCTTTTTCAGTATGTATACCCTCCTCCACCTTGATAACCCTCACATTTGTATGATAGTTCAGGCCACATTTTAATGAGTGAAACCTATTCACTTTTTTCTATGTCCTCACACTGAGCCAGCCGATGGGTTTTGAGGTTGAGGTGAAATTATGGCTGCAAAGGTACTCATACACTGACACGAGTACAGAAGTGTACAGTTTTAAAGATGTCAAGCAATATGCAATTCTAACTCGTATTAAGTACCGCATGCAGAAATAAATATAGGTGCCCTGTAAAGGCAGCTGCGGTGATTCACTCTCTGACTGCTGCATGAACAACAAAAGAAAAACCAAACATGGACAATGACAACACAACTTTTAAGCTACTCATACAATCTGCAAATACATCAACTGCATAAAGAGTACAGCCAGCTTTGCCCTGTAGGGGGTGCTACTGACATGGAAGTCATTCCATGTGCGTGACCTCTTATCCTGCTGGATGCTGTCTCTTAGCACAGCTTCCTGCTGCCACCACTAGATGGCATTCAGGCTCTTTGCTGACTGAAACACAGTGGATGGTCTCTGGCTCTCTCTCTCTCTCTCTCTCTCTCTGCCTGTTTAGATGTTGTGTTTAATTTTGTCAGATGTGAATGCAGCCTCTGTTTATAAGCACCTTAGACAATTCTTCCTTTATCTTAAATTGATTTTCTTCATTGTAAGAGGTGATACATCCCTACTTAAATGGCCAACAAGTAAAAAAATAAAAATTAATGATGGCATTAATGATCATATCACCAATCTACAACAACATACTGACATGCAAATGTAAGTTAGACCACAGAGTGGAATTCTTTAAAGAAAACATTTTGATATTTAGACAGAAGTTTATGGATGTGGGTAACATTCATTGTGTTTAATAAATAGAAAAAGTTGTCAGTCCACTGGCTACATTATGTGAAGGGATACTGCTGTTTTGTTATGTAGTATTCTATCCTAATACAGTACGCGAGTGCCCACACACACACACACACACACACACACACAACACATACATTTGCACACACTCATGCAGAAAGAGACAGAAACTATTCAGCCCATTCTTGCGTAAATCACTTGGCCTCAGGGCTCTCTTAACCCTTTCTCTGTGTGAGTAAGTGTGTGGCTGTGTGTGTGTCTTAGATGTCCCTTTGAAAACAGTAATGCTGGTGGACAGTATAACTGGCTGCTGTGATGATGCTGCATACAGCACTCGACTGAATCTGCATGGAATCTAATGCACAATTTAAACTGATCCAAAGAGCAATAATTCCTCAAAAACATCTAATGTATTATTTTGGTGAAATATTACTTTGTACTTTACAGTCAAATGACTTAATCTCAATAATCCAGGGTCAAACTATATGAATCTTGTATAACAAAACAAATAAAATATAACATCCGTCGTTTACTCTGCAAACACATTTTCTCATTTCTCACATTTTCTTCACAATTTCATGGTGAATGCTTAACTTATAACTTATAAACTTACAAAACACATACACAAATATATGATAAAATAAGTCTTTAGCGGGTGGGAGATTAGTTTCAACATAAAAAAGTTTATTGTCTAATAGTTTATTGAAATTCCTCCTTCGCCTTCACTATGAATACTGTTAAAGTTCAAATATATACTATAATAAAGTCATGAATAAAAAAGATACATATATGATGTATACAACAGCATGAAGTCTTTAACTTCATTTATCATATATGATATGTGCTGCTGTATTAAAACGTTATTCTCATAAAAATTAAATACTCACTCTAACTCTAACATACTAACTCTAATGATTCTAAACTCCTTTCTTGTATATTTTCCTCGTCTTCAGCACAAAGAAGCTGTTTTGTCAGAATTTATGGCAAATACTGGCATATAATATGTGCGTTATATATACAGTTTATGCTGCTTTATTGTACCACTTGTTAGATGTTTATCTTTATTCTTTCTTGCCCAATAATTGCATTACAAACACATCATATAAACATTTATTTCTATGTTGTTTATAATTTTGTTATGTACTTTGCAGGTTAAATAAGTTACCCAATAAGACCGTTTCCTGTAAAATGATCTGCTAAATGTTTGTGATTTGTATGAAAAATATTTTGTTTATGAAGATCACAAAGTTTCTTCTGATTTCACGGGCCTTGTGAGAGTTTGTTTTAGAGTAATTAATAACTGGAGCAGCAGGATGCGTGACAGGTGTAGGAGGAAAAGTAAAATCTACATTGACCCAGTCAGTGTAGAGATCTGATGTGTTGCCTTGTTGGCAGCAAGAGATTTTACATAAAAAGAAAAAAATTGCTTGTGCTTGTATCGGCGATACACACAGTCACGCGCAGACTTCACTATCAGCAAGTTGTCTCAGGCTTGCTGAACCCCCGTAATGCTCCTATTAGCAGCTTCAGTTAAAATGGCATTTCATCAGGCAGCTGACAAGTGAATTATCCCTCCCTTTTTCCTCCCTATTTCCCTGACTCTCTCTCTTTCCCGCTCCCTCCCCTTGCCTCTCTCTCTCTCTCTCTCTCTCTCTCTCTTTCTGTCTGTCTGCCTTGGTCTCCCACTCTCCCCCCGGCTCAGTGACAGTAGCCTTAGGCCTGAGATAAAGAGGAGGCGCGGCGCTCGGCGCTCTCACACACACTCGGCAGAACTGAAGTGACATCCTGTCAAAACAATAGTTTACTACAACAGGAACTTGTGTGTTCTGTCAGACAGAGGCTGAACTTCAACTTTGGGACATATAGATTCCTCTTTCATATCGATCCCCCTCCACACACATGCATTTTGGGTGTGTGTGTGTGTGTGTGTATTAAAGTCTGTTTCATTTGGGCCGGCATGCCTGGATCCCAGCTCCGGAATCAGAGTGTTTTTTGTGTGTTTGTGTGTGCAGATAAAAACTCAGAGGACAGTTTAGATACTGCTCATCATACAGGCATCTGCACTGCTCCGGGGAGGAATTGCCAACGTTGACAAATCTCCTCTGGAGCTCATCCACACTGATGTGAAGATTTCTGTCGTTTCCTCTCTCATACGAAAAATAGGACTTTCCATTTCTGTACTATACCCAGCTGAAGGTAGCTGCATGCAGGTGTGTGTGCAGTGTGTGTGTGTAGTAGTGGAGTAGTACCTAAACCTTTTCATCTCTCAGCACATGTTGCATGTGCGAGCCAAAGGGAAAACATTATGCAGCTTTTAATGAAATCTGCTCCAACAAATAAGACAAATGTGTGGTAAAACTCAGTGGATCCTAACTCTTTAGGTTGGATCTCCTCAGCTATAGACATACTGGTTGGTACTGGTAACAACCCTCTGACAGACAAAGATGTGCATTCAAACAGCCCCTTATAGGACACTAACTTCCAGCTGCATCCTTCTGTTGGGAAACTTTTCACAAAGTTGTTCCACATCATGGGTGCAGACACCAGAATGGGGTATCACCTCCACAGTGAACATCCCCTCTCCCATGGTCAAAACTAGAACCTAAGGGCTTATCTCTTGTCTCTGAGAGGAATTTCTTTTTTATTAAATCTGATGAAATGAGTGAGACCTAAAGCCTTAAAGGTCCGACTCATTTTGATCTTGGCCCGTAAACCTCCTTGAATCATTCAGGACTGACAGCTTCCTCATTGTCTCTAATCGGAGAAGGCAAAGATGGCGGCACAATGTGACAATGCCAAGTCAACTGGATTGTGGGTGAAGTGTGCACCTTCCACAACAATAGGCTGGAGAAGGTGTATAATTGTACGATGGTCAGATGGTGAAACCACAAAAAAAAAAAGCAGCACAAAGAAAGCCCCCCCCCCCCCCACACACACATGGACAGACAGGAACAGACAGAGACACGGACACATGGATCCATATATAATATATTCGTGCCTGTGTGTGTACACACAGGCACAAATATATGATGTGTGTGTGTGGAGTGTTTTTTGTGTGTTATGTGTGTGTGCGATACCTGGCCAGCAGTGGTAACAGGCTCTGAGGCCTTTAATGGGATTTAGCCTGAGGCTGTTTTATTAAGATGTCGGCTTTCCCTGCTGCCTCTGCAGCTGACACCATTCCCCACTGATACCCCCCACCCCCACCCCCTCCTCTTCAACCAACCCTCACCCACACCGCTCACCAGCCCCCAAGCTGATCCCCCCACCCCTTCCTCCCCCTGCATCACCCCACGCAAATCCCCTCACCCCCCCCAATCACTGCCCCGATGCCCCCTCTTCCACACTGTTCTACACCCTATAATGACCCTGCCATCACCAAATACCCCTGCCCTCCCTGCCCCTCACCACATCAGGTGCTCTCCTGGGTCACTGCTGTTTTATTCATTCTACAGTTTTTGATGTTTGGGCTAATTATCAGTAATTGTTATAAAAAAAAGGTCTTGTGCAAGAAAATAAAAGCAAAGAGAGAGAAAATGTGATATTTTCTCTGTTTGTTTATTTGCTTGTTGCCATGTCTGACATGATGTAGTAGAAAGTGAGAGAAAACTCTTGTCAAGATCTATGAGGGGTCAACAACCAAGTGAGACCCATGGGCGAATCGAAGAGCGATGGAGTCGACTTCTCAAACAAACCTGGGAGTCTCTTCTCTCTAATCCTCTGTCAGTGAGCTACACCTGAGCTGTGGTTTGATGATTTGACTCGGATAGCGCTCATAGATTCACAAATCTGCAGTTTCCCTGACTGATGCTGTTCAAATCTGATAATTTTCCCAGCAAGAATAGCTGGAAGTCTGCGCTGCATTCACCGAATAAATAAAGCTTCTCTCAGGGGTGACAGGCGACGTTTCATCACAGGGCAGTTTCGAGGGGAGTCTACACACACAGGTGGGCGGGTTCAAATTAAAGTCATGAAGAAGACTTTATGCTCTGTTTGCTGCTTTTTCCTGTAATAATTTAAATATGCTATATAGAGTGTTATATGGTGTATGTGTACAGGAGTAAAATAAGTTTGAGTAAAAGTACAAAATGCATTTTCTTCCTTTTTATAGTGACCTACAAACTGTCAAATGCCTGAATTGTAAGTGCATTAACCAGATAAAAACAATAATATATTATCAACAATAATCAGATAATTAGTAATAATAAACTAGTTTTTATTAATTTATATTAAGGTCAGTGTGTCTATGAATAGATACAACTTCTGAATAACCAATAAATCAGATCGGTAATTTATGAATAAAATAAAATAAAATAAAAAGATTTCACCATCTGTTTAATATTTGTAAACTGAAAAAGATGAGTACTCAGATCAGAGTACAGATGTTACTATTTTAAATACGTGGGAACCTCTGTGGCCAATTTCTCCGAAACCCACATCAAAAATAATTTAGCTGAACAGCAGGCTTCAGAAAAAGAAAACATTTTGGCCCCTGAAGATCAGATGAAGAGGATGAGTGACTGATGAAAAGGTGAAATTCTTACACGGGTTGTGTTCACTGTTGTCAAGAACACATGCTGCTTTACATCCTCCTGACAACAGCTCTTCTGCTGTTACACATCCCCTGGAAACACTTAGCCTCGATCCTTCCGCCGTAACGGCGCTGATAGCAGTGAGTGTGTCTTCCCCTGGACCTGTAGGCGCTTCCCCTGACTGCGGCCCCCCTAGGTGCTTACTTCCTGTGCCCTATACCCCCCAGCTCCCACCCTTAGGTCCCACCCCCTGCAGGCACTGGTGCAACTCTAAGAACATTGGCTGCGATGTCTCTGCTTTGTACTCTCTGCACAGATATGGATATTGATGAACGTGGTAATGATGAGGACTACTGTTCATTCAGGTCTGTGTGTGTGTGTGCCATGCCATGTTTTTGTCTGAGCGTAATAAGTTGCTTGGAGGGAGTTCTGATGCATGCGGGCATACACTGAGTGTGTGTCTTGTGGGTTTATGGGCCTGTTGGTGTGTATGTGTGTGTTCTTCCGGTTCTTCTGGTCTTGAGTGCTTTTGCTGTTTTTCCCTGGCAGGCTGTTCTGATTGGCTGGCCCTGGGGAAAGGAGATATCATGTTTAGCCCCAAACCAACATGCATCCCTCATCCACCATGTACTGCCACCACAATTGTGAGTGTGTGTGTGTGAGTGAAAAAGAAAGCAAGAGAGAAAGAAAGAGAGAGAGTGTCAGAGGGAGGTCTGTGCGTTCAGGCGATCACACACTCTACTCTTTCTGCTAAAGTGCTTCTCGTCTCCTTGGCGAAGGCTGATGAAGTATGACATCACAGCACTTTGTTTTATCTTTAAAAGATGAGCAGGGAGCCCTTCACTTCCCCTTAATGAGGCCGAGGTGCCCATGGAATATATGGAAAGTGTGTGTGTGTGTGTGTGTGTGTGTCCATGCTCGCTGGTATTCCTACTTCTTTGCGTGCTAGCAATGTGCATAGGTGTGGGTGTGCTTCTGGTTTTCTGCACACTCTCGCTAACACCCATTTTACCCATAACCCCTGGCGTTTCCTGTCCTGAAGCCATGTGTCAGACCTCATTGGCTACCGCATCAATAACACCGCGCTCACTCAGCTCCCAACACCACATCCTACTGGCAGCACATCACGTACCGCACATTTGACCGTTCATCTCTTTCTTTTCATTCCTGCAGCGGCTGTGATTGGGGTTGATTTTGGTTTTGTTTACACATCTGCCCCGGGTGTTGATCCACCAGTGCTGGACCCACATTTCACACCTCAACAGGGCTTCACAGTGAATTAAGATGATCACATTGGTTGTGTTCTTCAATTAGACAATCTGTTTTTACACAATCACCACACATTATTATACAAATACCCACACCTGAAGAAGACATCTGTAGTTGCTGTAAACATAAAGTAAAAGGAAACACATGCTTTTATGTACAAAAGAGTCACAATATATTTACATATATACTTTATGAAGAAATTACTGCTGCAGCTACCACCACACTCCTTATTTTGTGTATTGGTATAGACTGATGATGCTGCATGTGACACTTGTTTAAGCAACATGATCATTCAAAATTAACACATAAATAATAATAAATTATCAGTAATATTTCAAAACCCAGCATTGACCAAGATATCTTAACTTGCCTTTAGATAGAAATATATGCTATATGATCCCACAGGAGAAATGATAATTATTTTAAAATAAAATATTAATATAAGAAAAGTTTAGAATTTAGAATATATTGTGACATCACTGTGAATTCATTTGGTGACAACATTTTAAAGCAGACTTGTTCTGAAGAAATCAGACATTATAAATTCACGTGGATCAGCTCGACCACTAAGTATTTGTTTCCAAACTTATTCCACGGCCACCTTCTGTTTCAAACACTACTGGAGAGTGCACACATTCATATTTCGCCTCTTAATTTCTTTGTCCATAATAAAATAAACAAGAAGCAGGGGGTCGTTTGCAGCAGGATAAAGATGGACTGTACCTTGTACAGCAAACTAATTCAGACTGAATAAAGGGCAGCATGTTGAGGCTCATTGATTAACTTTATTAAAAGTCTGCTTATTACTGTAAAGGAGCTTTGTTTTGGTGGCAGAGAACTCACTTTCCTTCTTAAAGCAGGAGTTAATCACACTGTGTCACATTAAAGTCATTGATAAACCAGCGCAAACATCAGTGTGTGCTTGATTTGTACAGAGAGAGAAGATTCTCTTTCTGCCTGGATTCTAACCTGTATCCCTTTTTGCTTGTGCAAATAATTAAATAAATGTTTGTAACGATGAGATGAGACAATAGAATAAAAGAACCCCTGCTCCTGGCTGGCAGAGATGTGTGGCCCAAACATGTCTTGTTCCTAATCCTCATGGGAAGCTGCTGCACACTGGCTTCCCTGATGTGTGTGCCATGTTGCCAGACGTGGCAGTAGCTGGCTAACGCGGCTGTGTGTGTGTGATTAACTAGCGTTAGCAGTCATTAGCCTCTGTGCACCAACGCAGCAGCAGACTGCAATTAACCCGCTAATCCGGCTAATCCGGCTAATCCACTAATGGAGCTAATCTGATAGACTGGAGAGAGGCTTTTCAATGGGCTTTCTCTGGGAACACACACATGCACACGCATGCGTGCACTCACTGATTCTCTCTCTCTCTCTCTCTCTCTCCACAGCTTTCAAACACACTAACACACACACTGTTTCAAACACAGTCACAGCCAGTCTGGGTTAAATCCAGTGTGTCCACCAGCAGTGAATTAGAGGGGCCGATCCATCTCCCAGACATCTCGCCCACAGGCATTAGTCAGCCTGGGGCCTCTGTCACACACTGACCACAGAGAACAAGAGAGAGAGAGAGAGAGAGAGAGAGAGAGGGAGAGGTGCAGGATAACAAGAGGGAGACGCTTTTTGGATTATTTAGATATCGACTCAATCTGATGTCCTCTGTGTATTCACTCAGCATTATGTTAGACTCATCTAATTGCTAATCCTAAACACAACAATAAACATTCTCCTTGAAGGAGGCTCTTCCTGCTTTGGGGAACATCACCATGTTTGACCTTTGTTATTGTGACGGCCTCTTTGGGACGCACTCTGAGCATTATTCATGAGAGATGACATTTTTCTTCTTTATTTTTTACGTGTCGAGGGAAAGATAAGAACGCTGTGATGGTAAATGTATGTGCAGTATAAATGAGGTTTTAGAATTTGACAATTCACAACATGGGGATTTTTTTTTATCTAACATGAAGGAGTAGGATAGCCAGATACACTATATTTGAGGAGTCATAAAAAAAGTATATATTCCTGTTACAAAATGATATGTGTGTCTTTTTCTTCTGTGAAACTTTTTGTTCCACTGAGAGGGTAGTTTATAACATAAAAGCATAATATAAACCATAAAGTATGACATAAGCAGCTCTGTGCGTAGATAAGACAGGGTGTAAACATGTTTATTTCAACATGTTGACATGTGAAGTGCATGGGGATTGCTCGCCCAGAGGCTGTGTGGGGAACTGCAGGCTTTAGAGCAACTGTACGTCTGCAAATTTGCCTTTAAAATAATAAGCACATGCGAAAAAGAATTTTGCCCAAAGTGTAGTTACCCTTTTCAAAACAGTTAAACTGAAATATCAGTGACCTTAAAGCAGGTTCTTTACAACCTGGAAATTAATAATCGTGCTTTCGCCACGATGGTCCGAATGAATGTCAGCAATCATGAAAAAACTGCCACAAAGAGCCAAAACACAGAGATGTGATGTTATCACGAGGTAAACGCTAAATAATCCGTGAAGGGGTGACATCTTTTTTTCATCTTTTTAATTAATTCTCAGCGGAGAATCATGTGAACTCTTTTTTTCCTCTCTGCCAGCTAAAAAAATTGTGGGAAACGTATCTTACAACCTAGAAAGTAAAAGGGCAGAAAGGGCAAACAGTAATTTATTTTTCTTTGTTTCACCAAGCCATGCCAAGCCATGTTTGTCATTTTACACTTTAATTTTCTCCCTTTCTATCCTCACCTCACTCTCCTCTCTCTTTTCCTCAGCTCTAATTGTAGAGATGTAACTCTGGGAGCTGGCAAAGTGGCCAGGAGACATTTTTAAAAAGGCTGGTTGAAGGAAGATGGAGGTCGCTTGTCTGTCTCTGGCTTCAAACACTGACCTTGGTTGCTAATGATGCTAATGATGCTAACTAGGCTAATGACAGCTCTATGTGTGTGAGAAGCAAAAGAGAGAGACACTCAATGAGCAAGCAAGTGTGTGTGTATGTGTGAACGGAGCATGTGAAAGTATCATAATCAGAGCCGCTAACGCTAATGAGCTAGCCCTTTGAAGAGAACCGCCCGGCGAGGGCTCCACTCCTGCCAACTCATTAGCTGACCTGAGGAGTGCCTGATTAGAATGCTTTTGATGAAAATTTCAAGGATTTTCCTAAAAGAAAAAAAGGAAAAACTTAAAAATTTTGTGAAGTGAGATAAATATTGCACTAGAGTTTTTCAGAAGGTTTGGGGGGGGGGGGGGGGTTTGTGCTTGATGGGGAAAGTGGGAGGTCATTTACTAAGAAGACTTCAAAGAGCCCTCTGAAGAGTGCTGGATGAGATTGATTTGCTGTTTTTATTGCCGATGAAATGTACAAATATGTTTAATGGGAGGAGAGAGCGGGAGAATGTTTCCTTTCACTCTTCAAACGCATCATCTCTTTCTCCTAAACACACACACACATCTCTTCCACACTGATGAGTGTGTACACACACACCTTCCTGCCTCTGTGCGAGTCAACAGCTTCCTCTCGCTGCTGTGTTAGAGTGGCACCGACATGAGAGGCAGTGTGGGTAAATTAGTTTTCAGGAGGAAGTGAAAGGGACAGGTTGCTCGGCGTTGAAACACTTCTTTAAAGCTCGCTGCAGTCACATCACATTTCACAGCATGAGGAGAGAGTCTGGATCAAAGTGAGAAGGCGCCGGGCCTTCATACGCACGAGAAGAGAAATTATGAGCCGTACAGCGTGGTGACAGTGGAGTATTACAGCCTTTGGAATATTGACCAAAGGAATCTGTTACCATCATGTTCACTTTGCATTAAATGCTGCAAGCTTTCATCACCTTAAGTGCCTGTTGATTCCACTGGTGAAGATGTATGTGGAGTTTTAGATGATTTTCACCATCGTTTGTAGCATCACTCTGAACACTTTATCATAGATACTAATGGTAATATAATACCACAACCACTTTTCTTACAAAAATCACTTAATTAAATTCAAATTAGCATCTTTCTAACTTCCAGGATATTGCTCCATAACGACAGTGGTGTCCTTTGCTTGCCCGACCATTTTCATCCACCATGCTCTCTCTATCTCTCTCTCTCTCTCTCTCTTTCGTACAGTGTGAATTCTTGATCATGAGATTATTATGAAGTTTTTCTCAGTCCATCTGGGTGACAGTCTATAGTCAACTCATTGCACACTCTTGTAATGTATGATTGTTAAAGTTAAAATGATTAAAATTAGTGTGATAAATATATTAAAAATGAAACTTAGGAGCATGTAGATAGCTCACCTGGTGTACAGCAGGCACCCCATCGAGTATAGTCTTCAATCCAGCCTGCAGCCTTTTGCTGCATGCCGTCTACACTACACTAATTCTTCCTCTTTCCACTGACAAATTATCAATATAATGCTAAAATGCCCCAGAAAATCCAAGAAAAAAACAAACTTGGTTTGGCAGAACATAATGCAGCATGTAACTATTATAAAAACAATTTCATTTTGACAGCATTAACAATATAGTAAAAGAGAAAGGAAGCTCTGAGACATAATTTTTTTATGTATTTTTTTAACTACACACACTCTAGGCAACAATTAAAAAGAAAATATAGTTCTATTCAAAAAATCATTTACTTTGCATGGTTAAAATAATGGCAGAGGTGTTCTACTATTTGGAGAGAGCAGATTTTATTAGATTTATTTGTTGTATGGCAGCAAATTCCACAATGACGTCTCCTGCAAAACAGAAAAGAAAAGTGGATGATGAACACAAGCAGTTTCAATAAAGATGGAGTGGAAAGAAGAAAGTTGCCTAAAAGAGTATAAACACTGAGAACATAAGTTGCAGCCTGATGAGAGGAAACAACAGCCGCAAAGATACAGAAACTCTCAGCAAAGTGTTCTTTTTTTTTCATAAAGCAGACAAATACTGCACTTTCCTGTGATGTATAAACGGTGAAGTGTCCCTGCTGTGGTATGAAATATATACTTAAGTAAAAGTAGAAGTGCTACATCAACAATCCTACTTAAGTAAAAGTCTGAAGTACTTCCTTTTAAATGTACTTAAAGTATTAAAAGTAAAAGTACTCACGCACCAAATATATATATTTGATTTCCATTGCAAAGGATATATGAACAGGTTAAAATAATCAAAGAAATCATCTTAAAATTAAAGTGGACAATGTGTAGTTAATTTACATTTTCAGTACAGGCATCTTTGAAAGAACCAGCTATGGACAGGTCTGTGTGTCATGAGGCAGGCTGTGGGCATCAAGTTAACAGAGAGGCTGCTAATAAAAAACAGGCATTCACCATTTTTACCGTGTAAGTATTCCTGCTGTTATGATTAATGTTAATCAGACATTAATGGATGGATTTGTGTTAGCAGACAGTAGCTAACTAGATAGCTAACTGAGCCAGTGCACCGGCATTATGACTGAGGCTCATTATAGAAACACAGCTGGCAGCGTGACACCACCTTCGTGCAGAGTCTGACCTCACATCAGTCCAGCAGTATAGTCCAGCACAGTTGTATGAACACAACTGTATTAAATGTACTTGTAACTACAGACATTGTAAAAATGTGTAGTGGAGTAGAAAGTACAGATAATAGCTGAAAAATGTAATGGAGTAAAAGTATAAAGTATACACTATTATCTTTACTTAAGTAAAGTATAAATAGATAAAAATGTACTTAAGTACAGTAACGAAGTACAAATACTTAGTTACATTCCACCACTGGGTATGACAATACCTGCAGTGGCCCCCAGCTAATTTTGTGTTTCAGACCCCTGCTCTATGTCTGTGTCCCAGACTATTTAGAGGCAGAATCTGCATATATATGGAGCAACATTTCATGCAACAAACAATGTATGCGTTGTCTAATTCCTCCTTTACAAAACTAAACACCAATGTACATCATAAACATCAACAACATCTGATATGATCTGCACATCTGCAGATCAGTGCCGCTGCACTGTCCAACCAGCTGGTTGGTTTTTTCACTCGTGTATTCAACTGCAGCTGAATATTTGGCAGCTATATAATTTCCTATCTGAAGTTGTTGGTGAGGACGAGATGTTTGACTCCAGGTATAGAAACTAACTTTCCAAGAACTTCTGCAGGCAGAAGCTAAGGTGCAGTGATGTGGAGTGTGTGTGTGCGTGTGTATTAGAGTCCACATGTTTTTCTGTCTGTCTTCGGCCGATGTGTGTGCATGCGTTTCTTCTTTCTTTGTGTGTGTTTGAGTTGCAGTAGTTTAGGCAGGCAGAGAGCTGGATCTCTCAGAGTGAATTTGGACAGACTGGAGTCTGAGAGGCAGTTCAAAGACCACAGGCCCACAGGCAACAACCAACACTGAGACCACTCTGTGTGTGTGTGTGTAACAGAGAGAGTGAGAGTAAGGTTGTGTGTGCGTGTTTTTGTCCTTACACATGCACATACAATTTGCTTGTATTTCTGCAAGTGTATATGTGTGGGGTTTGCCTTGATGATGTGCTTTTATTTTGAAATGATTTTACTTCACATCCTTTAAAAGCACACACTGGCACAGCACAGACACGTTATGGTATTAGCATGGGCACAGCGTTTGCTGCAGCTGTCCTGGGCTCTGACCCTGCTGTAAGTTATGCACGCCTGCACCAAAGAAACACCAAATAATTAATTAATTATAAAAATACTTCCTGCTAATTGTTGGGCTGTAATTAATGAGCTAACCTTTGGAGAGTGTGAAGAGGAAGGTGGAGAGGGAAATTATTCATGTCGTTTTTGCATACATGAATATGCAAAAGATAATTATACCCTCCGAGGAGCGACAAAAAAAAATGGCCCAATGTCTCTATCTAAAGCTCACACACACACTTTGTCTCTGTGTCTGTCACCCTCCATCTTTTCTTCCTTTCTTTATCTTTTCAGCATGATCTAGTGTGATGATGGGTGGCTCTGAGCGATGCACACTATTAAATGGATCAGTCTTTTGCTTTTGATGAATGTGACGAATGGGGATATGACCGCTGGCGGAAACAGCTCTGTTTTGTCAAGACTTTACCCGGAAAGCGATGTGGAGGTTGACATCTGCTAAACACTGACACACAGGTCAGTGTCACAGTGTCACTGTGCGTGCGTCTTTGATGCTACTTTTTGCTCTAAAGTTGCAGCCGTGGGTGGAAGTTGTTTTTTTTTTTTTTTTACAAAATAACCTGCTTGTTTATTGAAAGTTTTAGGGAGATTGTCCTGTTGTTGAGTTCTCTGACATGTGAAACATGAAATATAGACCTAATTTACGCAGTGTGTCGACCACACATATATTCATCTGCTGAGCCTTTACTTCATTATGTAAACACAGAAAGTAGGCCTAGTCCCTGCTGGCTCCAAACAGCCTTTTTTATTACTACCCGTACAGCTTATAGGAAGTTTTTTTTATAATTTATTATTGCTTACAGTCTGGCTTTTGAGCTGTTGATTTTCTTTCTCTCGGTTTTTGAGGATCCACAACTCAGTTTCATTTTAATGCCTTTAGAGTGCACGCCATGCCTCAACATTAACCCTCTGTCACCTGACTCTCTAGACGCTCATATCCTGACAGATGTGACATATTTTCAACAGAAAAATTGTGTTGCAGGGTACAACTTATATGCAGGTTTGTGATGCCACAGGCAGCCTCCAGGAAGCTGCTTAAACAAAGCTGGACATAAAAACATATCACCTAAAGAGGGAGATTTTAAGCTTGTATTCACATAAATGGGAGTCAAACCGCAATATGTTTGATTGATGTGTAGACCACAAACTCCTGCTGGAGTCTTTTGTTATGAAGATATAGTGATATGACCACAGAAATACACTCACATGTTTGTTTACAAGGACTGAAATATCAAGGCATGTTATGTTTTCCCAAGTGACATGCTGTTAGGATGTACTGTTAGGAAGTACTGCATACATCTCCTAACCTCCCACACCAATGCAGAGCCATAAATCAACCTGTAATCCACCTAAACTCGTGGTTAATCCAAATACAGGCAATGAGATGGAGCACAAGCAGAGTTAGGAGGACAGTTGCTTAAACAAGCACGTCATTATCTATTCAAAAACCACCTGTCACTTAAAGCAGTCTGCCTTTATCTAAGTGAAACTTTCATGAAAAGGGAGTGAGCTACATAAAAATTCGTAACTGTTTTATGAATCAGGCTGTTTATTTCTGCTCTAAAGCTGGACATGTTACCATGAGTGGACACTCAATAAACTGCAGTTTTTGGCTTTATTTTTTAAAGTCTCTGTATGTTGCTGCCCCCAGAGGTCAGTGGGGGGGACTGCAGTTTTTGACTATTTTTCCCTTTTTTTAAGTAAATTCTGCACACCAGGAGAAAGGTTTCATCATGGAACACATATGCTAAGTCCCATGGGATTTAACTTTAAAAGCAAAATATGACCTGCTGAAAATTATAGCAAATGACAAAATAAAATAAATCTAATGTTTATGGTATTGTCTGGCATATTAACACTGATAACCATGATTTAATGGGATGATAACTATTGACAGTCAGGCCTATCCCTCCCTTTGTGTAGCCTCTGTACAGTGTGTGTGAGCCTTTCTGTTTTGCTGTGTTTCCCTGCTCAGACTGGAGTTTTCATTATGAATTCTGATCACAGTCTAACTGACCTCTCCCTGTGTGCGTATGTGTGTGTGTTAGACGACAGACTGTGCATATCATATCTATTGCCCACATTGATTCGTTAGGCTGGATGAGGAGAATAGTAGCTAATTGAATAGATGAATAATATATTTCTGAATAATAAATTAATGTTTTGTTCTAGTGCCTCTTAGCAAGAGGAAAAAAATTACCTCTCAGGTGGGATGAACTGTGTGCGCGTGTGTGTGGTCTCATTAGCTGCATACATTAATATACAGAATAGATAAGGCACTGTGTGATCAATGCTATTGATGAGCAGCAGACCATTGGACACCGAATGTATCGATCTGTGACACATTTTAAGGACACACACACACACATACACACACACTCACATACTGAACAGACCGCACGGACCTGCAGCTACTGTGGTGGTTTTGCATGCAGAACAAAGTTGGCATATTCAGATGAAAGCTCTCATGCCTTTGGGCATGCTAACCGATCTGAACGAGTGCATATGGTCCTCAAGATGCCTTTATATCCTGATACAGTGTCTTCTTCTTCTTCTTTTTCTTCTTCTTCTTCTTCTGTGGTACCAAAGACTCCACCCCATCCACTGCCAGCTACTCATCAATAACACATAGACTTGCATACCTCACTGACCACGGCTTCCATTCATGCACATTTCACACACACACACACACACACACACAAGCAGTCATTGTTATGGAGGTGCCCGTCCCAGGTGGGTTGATTAAGTTTTCATGGATGTCCTCAGGGCGAAACACTTAAGGGTTAACCAGCTTCCTCCAGCAGAATTAAAAGAGTTAAAAGTCTGCCACCGTCTTTGCACACATCCTTATCCTCAGCTCTTTGTCACTTGGCTCATTGGTAAGCTGGGGAATCAGTGATGAGCATGACATCCGTGTGTGGAACATGCTTAACATAATATATATGCAGGATTGTATTTTGTAGGCTGTATAACCCGTTTTATGTCCAGATGTGAATCTTTATTTACAATATGTTGTGGTGAAAATGTAATCATGTCCACAGGCAGTGTTTACAGTGAGAGAATGAAGCAGTTTGTGGTTGTTGATGGTGGTTGAACAGAGCTGTGAGTTTGGAGGCAGATTATGGAACTGTTTCAATGTTGAGAATATTTTAAAGGCTTAAAAACTATTAAGCGTTTTTAAATGTACTATATGGCATTGTATAAGACTACCTCTCTCCCCCCAGTTTCTCCATCCCCTCTCTTTAAGATGTTCCACAAAGCAAATATTTGTTATTAAGTAGTTTTAAGTCATTGTGCTCCACAATCCTCGAACCACATCCCAGAGGAGCTGAGAGGGGCGGAACTATAATATATCTATAATCTACAATAATCTGTATGTGTTTGTCACTATTTTCTGTTTTGTATTTCTATCTTCCATTTCCATTTCCATTTATTTTTATTTCTATTTTCTAGCTTATATGTTTGAATCAATTACCTGTGAAGCACTTTGAAGTGATTTGTTTGAAAGGACATATGTGAGAAAGCTCAATGCATGTTTGTTTCATTGATTGATGTTCTTTTTTATATTTTGATTGATTGATTGATTGATTGATTAGTGATTGAATCACTGTTGAGTCTTTTCATATTAAATTAAGATCATGAACCTTTGCTAACTAAACATAGTAGGTTTATTGCTGCAGTAGCCAGTAGAGAGATTATATTTTGTTGCCAAATGGATTATTAAGGTGGAAGATAAATAAAACGCAGTAAAAAAAAATCAGACTGTCTAAGGCTGCATGTTTTTAGTGCTGATCTACGTGATCCACCTCAGTGCACGACCGCTCTCCTCTATGTACTCTCAGAGTCAGCAGGGCTTCCTGTGTTCTTTAAGGTGTAAGGCTAATGTAATGCCCATAAATAGTTGTAGGTCAGATATCATGTCATCTCCAGCCTGGCACGGTGCTTATTGGTCTGAACCACTGTGGTTTAGACAATAGTAAATAGCCTGAAACATCGACCAAGATAGACCAATCAGCATTAGTAGGACACCCTATCTACACTACACCTATGTCCATGTCACAATGCATCTTGGAATCAATCATTTTGATTATCTGGGACATCTATGCTGATCAAATAGCTGTATAAAAAGTAGATCATAACTTTCCCTGTAGCTGTTAGTTGGAATGAAGTTGTTTTGTTATAATGAATGAAGTGTGTATGAGTTCCATCCTCAGTGTTTGGTTTGATTTATGAATACTGAAGTCAAATCTGTCTAAAATTGCATCATGAATATGTGAGGCAGTGTAAAAACAGTGTCATTAAATCATTCAAAAGTGATTCTCTGCTTTGATATCACAGCATATCCAATATCATCCCCTCTGCTGAAAAACAAAATAATAAGAAATTTCAATAAACATTTGTAATTACTTTAACAACAAAAACATTTAAAAGTGCTCATGAAACTGATGCTTTCTTTTGAGACATTTCACATCTCGTCAGGGGGAAGCTGACAGCAGCGTGTCGGAGGTGACAGGGCTGGGTTTCGAGGGCCGATTCGGCTTTAACACATCTGTCAGTTGTGGGAAACCTCCTCGCACTGCTTTGACGTGCCGAATCCAGCCAGACATCCCAGACAGACGGCAGCAGACACACCGCCGCAACCTCACATCAGTCATCTGATACTCTCACTGACGATGAAAACAGGCCAGTGTCTGTCAGTCTGGTGATATTTTTAATTCAAGCTGTCCAAACAGAGCAGCAGCTCTCTCTCATGTCTACAGATAAACACACATATGAGCCACAGTTTGTGATGTGATTCTGCCCCAAAGAGCCACTGGTACTGCTGCTTGTAATTATATAACATCAGACACATTAATTTACATCAAGGCCATGTCATTTATGTCCTTCCTTTACAAACAAAAATAAAACAGTTGCTCATTCAGTACACTTGGATTTTTCACCTCACACCCACAACTAAGCACTAATCTGTTATTAGACTTGTGAATCAGATCAGCAATATACACAACTATCAAAGTAGCGACCATCGTTGTGTAAAACTAAGCTGCAACATCCAGTGAAATAAATATGAAGCCAATACCACAGATCCTCGAGTGGCCACTTGAGTGTAGCTTTGAAAAAGAAATGAAACACTGACCTGTTTCCCTACTGGGCCACTGCTGCTAAATGCTAATTTCAGATTGTGTAGACTGCCTGAGTCTGATTTATTGGTGCCGGATGTTATCAGCGTGTTTCCCTAACCTCTCTAAATTATGCCTATTAACACAGTAGCCGCTACTACTGCTAGCATTGGGGCTAATGGGCTAAACTACTTACCACCTTAAGAGACAAAGCACAAAAGTAGACAAACTTTCTCTGGTTGATGACCCCAAACAATTCATCACTACCTCTGCTGTGGCACTTTGGCATATTAGTCATTGTTAAAGCTGTCACTGCTGGTTAGCTAATGCCAACTGCTGTCATACTTGCTGTCTGCACTAGGACAATAAAAAAATGTATAAATGAAACTCTTATTTTGATCTAACTTTACTGACAGTATTTGGCTTTTTTAAATCTTAAAACTGCAGTAAGAGCTTAATTTCTCCTTTAACAATGACTCAGTCCCCATAGACTACCATATAATGTGTCTCAGCCCGTATGATAAGTGGAGATGTTTCCTTCTCATCATAGATCTCCACCACATGAACCATGGATGCTACACTAGCTCTTAAATAAGTCTGTGCTCCGTTATACTGTGCTGAAAGTGTAATTTGTAGTTCCACCCTATAAGACTGTAAAATTTTCATTTAAAACACATCTGCATCCACTGTCACCTTACCCTCCTCCTCACCTCTGGAAACCGGAAAATAATGGGACCAATCAGAGCCAGGTCGAGCAAGAGAGGGACGCAAGATGGAGAGAGACGGAGATGACACAATGTGGCCTGGCAGCTTTTAGCAGCTGACACAGAGCTGGAGTGACACACTCACAAACACAGAAATGGAAAAGCGCACTAACACACATACAATGCACAGTGTACACAAGCTCACTGGGACACACACAGAGTGATGGTGACGCGTCGTGACAGCCTCTCTCCTCTGGCAGGGAGTGGCAGGGCTGAAGCCCCCCAGGCGATGCTGCTGCTACTGGAATTTAAAAAAAGAGAGCGAGGCAGCCAACACCCCCCTTCCAGCAAACCTCCTCTACCTATTCTTTGACCTGCCTCTCTTTCCTCACTAACCCCTGTCTCCCAGCGCTTAATAAGTGTGTGTGCAGCTTCAGTTAGAACGATGCTAAATAGCTGATGACTTCTGCCTCTGAGGCTGCATGTGTCTGGTGTCAACTGTAGTTCTGTAGCTTGTGTGTGCATGTGTGTGTGTTGAGGAGGTTGGGGAAACTGGTCAAGGGCCTGAGGCGAACGTCCCCAACGCTCGCTGGAGGGAGGTCAATAATCATTAGTTTTCCAGGTGAGAGGTGCTCCGAGCATGAACCGTCAAGGTCTTTCAAGCCTTCATGTCAGATTTCCCCTTCTGCTTCATCATGCATGTGTGTGTGTGTGTTTGTGTGCATACAGTAAGTGTATACCTTAATCCACTACCTAAAATCTTCCATATCTTACTGGAGAACGTGAAATTTCCTTTTGAATGGAGTGAAAGCCAGTCACAGCATTTGAGCCTGATATGTATAAAACAAAATTGAACTTGAAAGATCTGAATTAAAGGAAGATATTGGAGATATTTAGCTATAAAAAAATAAAAGTAGTGACTATAAATATTTTGGCCGTTTTTCTATGTCAACTACACCAGAGGGACACATGATGGTTGTGTAGCTGAGACAATGTCTGGCAGTAAACACAACAATCAGGATAATTAATCAATCAATAACCAGCCACACAGTTTTGTATATTAGGCATTACCACTGCACATCATTTGGACTGAATGAAAATCCAGTCAAACCAAAGAGAGAGTGAGCAGAGAACAACATCTGATAAAAGTTTCTATTAATGTAATATAGTCATTTTTGCTTTCTTCATTTTAATACAGTTAATAATCCAATTTGACCAGTATAGAGTGTAATCCGTGCTTCCTCTCACATCTCCCTGTTTCAGTGTGAAATGTAGCATGCACATGAACGTGAAAACAGCTGTTTGGTCGATCTGCAGGTTCATCAGGAGTCTGTGGACGCCTGTGTTTATGGATCAAAGATGCTAACACTCCCAGTGTATTTAGCTGCAGGTTAGTGGCCAGTACATGCCTCTATTACTCACAATGCTTCCGTATGGCAGCCTCAAGGATCCCTGGCTATGCACCCCGAGGCTACTGTTACGTCTTCACCTCGAGCAACGATCCGGTGGAAGCCCACTGATTTTCAACGGACTGAGGCAACTCTGCTGATTTGGAAAATGTTTTTGTGGGTTACTGATTGTTTCATTTGTATTTTTGTGAGGTGAATTTTAGGGGTCGTATTGGACTGTGCATGGATTTTTCTGCAGTCATGTGTTTAGCCCTAGCCATGATGGTTTATATGGTTTAAATCACTGTATGAGTGGATTTTAGGTATGTCTCTCATTTTTTTCTGCAACAGACAAAGTAGTTGAGCCAGTATAAACATTTGTTAAAGGACCCATACTGTAGAGACACTCGTGACCATGTTTAGTTTTAAAACTCCTGCACCATACTGGACACAAAAACGCTTTCATGTGAGCAGTGCACTTCAGACATCGTGCATGCTTAATCCGGAGCAGCTGCCAATAAATGCCCAACTCTGCCAAAGCAGATAATAGCCTGTATGATGATTTACACCCTTTTCTTAATATTCATGTTCAAATACATTTAATGCAGTTTTTATATCAACAACACCAATATATTTCTTTCTTTCCTCCTGCCCTCACCTGGAGCAGCTGCATCATCCGACACAGACAGCCTCACATATGTCACACCTCTGGAGTTTAACTGCAGTTCATGTGTGAATATGGTCTTATCACATAACTCATATCACATGAATGTGAATTTTACAATCACATGTGCACGGAGGCAAGCCTTGCAACAATGCTAACAATGCCAACGTGCAACACAATGTGTTTCCAGGATAATGGATGGACAAGGTCAACATATACAGTGTTATATTATACTTCATATTATTGTTGATACAGTTTGTTTTATTGATTTAGCAATGGAAGCACAAAACTGGCCCCTCAGCCCCACCTGTTGCCCCTTACTCCTCTGCTGAGCTCATCCACCTTCTTCTTGTCACCCCTTCATATATACAGATTTAATTCTATATTCTATATAATATGCATTAAATAACAGAAAAATACAAGAATACTAAGTACACAGTACCCCACCCTTTATGGCAACATTACTACTTACTTGACAGATATATGATGAAGAGTTAGAAAGCTTGGAGGGACATATTGAATCATCCCCACATCCTTCCTTATTCCCAGTCGGAGTCTGCTCTGTTGTTTATTTGGTCATATTCAAGGTTTAATTTGCTCCTCACCACAGCCACCACATCTATTCAGACTGTAACCACCCTGACTCTGGGCTCAGGTTCTGAATTAACAAGCTGCGAGTGTGTCTGAGTGTGTGAGTTTAAGTGCAACTTGCATGCGGGTGGGCTTGTGTGTGTGTGTGGGTAAGTGTCCATGAGAGTATGAGGTTGATTAGTCCAGGTTTTAATGTGGTGTGGTCGGCATAGCCTCGGGTCATGCAACAGGCCTATTGTAGGAGGCCGAGAGAGGGAAGAAGAGGGAGAGGGAGAGGGAGAGGGAGAGGGAGGATGAAGTGAGAGAATGAAAGAGTGTGTGTGTGTATCTGTCTGTGTGTGCCGTATATGTGTGTGTATGTTAATGTGTCTAATTAAAGGCGTAGGGGATCATGCTCTGGCACTGAGATCTAGCAGCCGCCTGACGCAGATATGACCTCAGGCCATGGTCTATCACACACACACACACACACACACGCAGAGCTGCACTTGCACACCAACTTATATTACATTCATGCACTGAAACATACCATCCAATACTACACACTACACAGGTGTCCATGTTGCTACAGTCTCAGTTTCTGTTACAAGCTACAGATCCCCTTCAACCTGCTCACACAAGGGGAGAGTACAATAACACAACCACCACACACCCACCTGCTCACCCATACACTTTTTGTTTTCCTCCTTTTTTACTCCCAAATGTTTTCACACATCGTCCTTGGGCTGGAGTGTGACCGACGACCAGACGGAGCAGGAAAATCCACTGCAAGCACCAAGGCTGTCTTAACTGAATAAATCTCTCAGTCGATATGTCATATCCACAGATTTGTGAGCACGGTTTAGAGACACAGCTGTTCCTGCTGCTTGGGCTGCTCTCAGAGTGCTGAAATCTCATCTCCCAAATTGCCTTGTTTGTGGAGGCAGAGGTGAAAAGACAAGCGGAAAGCAGCTTAGTGCCACATACATGTCAGTTGTTGGAGCTCCAATACTGCTAATGTAGACTCCTCACTTCTCTATGCTAACCCTCACTTCTTTTCTCTCACTCTGACTACTTGAAGCAGACAGCTGCCCACCTTGAACCTGCTTCTTGTAGAAGTTTCTTTAAAAGGCTTTTCTTTCCCTCTGTCTCCAACGTCTGCTCCATCTCTTTTTCATTATACTCTAGAGTTTGTATGAAAAGTGTCCTGAGATGACCTACACTGTAGACATAAGTATGTGGACACTCAGCCATCATAAGTGTTTCCTAGTCTCCATTTTTATGAGTGCTTGTCTAGCTCATTAAGCATTTGTAAAGTCCTAAATCCTCATTAAAGGGCTTTAAAGCTGCAAATGAAGCCAATGAATGCAAGTTTGAAACTGTTAGTCCAGAAGCAGGAACATTTTCAGTATGATTTCCATTGGTTTGTCCTGAAAATGTTATAATACATTGATTGATTACTCATGCCCAATCAATCAATAATACAAACAATCATCAGCTGCAGTAGACAAGGTACTTTTTGCAATGACCAAGTCAAAATGATCCACCTACTCTAATCCACGTATATACACATTTCAATCATTAGAGACTCAGCGAACTGAATGAGAAAGATTTATTAAGTACAAAGTTTGAATGTGCATTGGCGTCCTAGACCCTGTTGTGAAGACCACATCCGAAAAGGGGGTAAAATGCAAGAGGAGAGGCCGCTGGATCAGAAGATCCCCCCGGGGTCTAGACCTGGTGGTGGTGGCGAGCTGGAGGGCAGGAGATAGGAGGCCTTACCTGGCGTGGATCTGGTGGTGCTTGGGGTGGAGGAGGGTTGCCGGGATCAATCAGAAGAAAGCTGGAGAGGAGATGGAGACTTTTAAATTTCGTGCTAAGCTGTGATTTGTCAGGAGAGGGCAGAAAGCGACAGCTGATTGGTGAGGGGGGCGCTTTCTATTAAGCACCTGACTAAGAGAGTGGAAGAAAAAATAATGGAAAATAATAATCCCTATTTTTACTATGTTTTAAATGATAAAACTAGATGACAGCAAGCAAATTCTTCCTACTTCATACATCCATCCATCCATTTTCAACCACTGTTCCTACTTTAGTTTAATGTTAATCAGCTCGTCATGGATGGACGGACTTATGTTAGCAGACGCTAGCTAACAAGTTAGCAAACTAACGTGCCAGAGCACCGCATCATGATTGAAGAACATTATAAAAACACGGCGTGCAGCATCCAGTCTGAACTGGCATCAGGCTGCAGGCTGGAGAATGTCCTCACACTTCATCCAAACTCAGCTGTAAATGGCTCAGTTCACTGGTATATAAAGTAACTATCAGCATATTTGTTAGCAAATATCTATGATCTTTTCAGATCCATCAGGATTTAATTGTGAAAAGAAGCCCTTAGTGTCTGAACACCTTGTCTCTCTTACTCCCACTTTCAGGGCTGCAGAGGACTTTGCAGTGAACATTACTTGAGATGGAGACATTAAAAACACGCAGACTGAACCGGAGTTTAGGAGCCAGATATGTTGTGACAGTCTGCGTTAGTGTGTGTGTGTTTCAATGTGTTCACTGTGAGGAAGAGGAAGGTGGTGTTGGTAGTGGGTGTGCTGGTGAGGGGAGAGTGGGGTGAGCTGGTAGAGAGGAGGAGGAGGAGGAGGAGGAGGAGAAAGAGGAGGAGGAGGTGAAGGAGGGAGTAATATGGGTGTCAGGGTGCTAGCAGTCTGTCGCCCAAGGCTGTGACATTACCGCACTTCTGCTCCGCTTCAAAAGAACCATATCTAACTGACGACTGCTGTGATGGCTTAGTGTGTGTGTGTGTGCAGCACATACTGTATGTGTGTGTCTAAATGATGCTCCCTGTGATCTGAAATTGGGATAATGCGCTGTGACACACTGCTGAGCGGAAGGCCTGAGACTGTATTACTCCACTAAACCACCACCCAGGGTGCGTGTGTGCATGTGTGTGTGTGTGTGCATGTAAAGCGTAACGCAGATTGATTGATTGATTGGCAGATAAACAGGTTGTGTACAGAAACCATAAGTGGATTCTCTATCGAGTTTTCAGTTTGAGTAAGCTGAGCAGATTTTAGTGTCAATGGACAGGCTGAGTGGTATTGAATGTTCAAAATCAGTTAGTTGCTCAGCTAATGAAAAACCTATAGTTCAGCTAACTGGTTGGATGTTTGTACAGCTAGGATAATGGAATGCAAATACACACAACAAATTAATGCTAAAATATCGGACTGAAAAATTGCAGTACCTCAAACAGCCACTTGGCACTAAAAGTGAGTCATTCTCCATGGACCTCCATGTTTAAATATCCAACATGACAGCATGTTTATAGCTGGGAAGTCTCTGTAGATAACTGTACTCATTATAGCAATTACACTTGTTTTATATATTAACTGCTGATTTATATCTCCAGTGGTTCACATTGGTTCGTATTTAGATTTACACGTCATGCATCAGACATGAATGTCCAGTGTGAAAGTCACCGTCATCTGAAACAGGACACTTCTGTACATCAACACTTTCACATGTGCCAACAACAGAAAATGTCACATCTGTGAGATGGTGATGCTGCCACAGATCACTGCAAGTCCATGATGACTTGAGTCAGATGTGTGTGTCCATGTGTGTGTGTGACCTGCCTGATAATGTGAACATAGCCTTGGTCTGAAGCAGTCATCTAACTGTCAAAGTGACTCACAACATTGTTTTCCTAAATCAAACACTGATTTCAAGAACTGACACTTGCTGCCTTCCACTCCTTAACAGGTGCCATTTTAACAAGATTATCAATTAACAAGATCAATTCAGCTTTAGCCTGACCTTTCTGAGTGTTCTTTTTGTTCAATTCATCCTTTGATGAATTTGGATTTTTTTTTTTAAAGTGTATCAGTGTCCTTTTACCATGATTTGTTTTTATTTGCTTGATCAGAAAGCCTTTCCTTTGCTAAGAAAAGTTTTGTAAACTGTCAATGAAGATATTCCTCTGGTTAACACAGTTCAAAAATGACATAACACACACTCAAACACACAGAGCGGCACCGGCAGGGCTATTAGCACTTCTAAGGCGCTTCCATGTCACTGTGCCATGCTGCTGCTAACAGCCATGACATGCTATCTGAGCACGCTTTCATCACGTGCATGTCTGTGTGTTTGCTTGTCTGCTGCGGGTGTGCAGATACAGTACAGTGCAGCAGTATGTTTGTGAATGTGGATGTCCAGTTACAATTGTGTAAGTGTGTGTGTGTGTGTGAGAGTGTGCTCTTTGCACTCATGAAAGAGTGGTAATTTCACGCGTGGTCAGACGGTTGCATTTCAGCTTTAGCCTGGAGTGTAGCAGGAACTCCTTAACTGTTCAATGACTTTAGCTTGAGGCAAGGTCCGCCTACACACACACACACACAGGCACACACCTATGAAATTACACCCATCTACTTGTTCTGCTTTCATACCCACACATACACACATGCACACGGGCGTTTGTTGCTGTAAGGTGTATGTAGTTGTTTTACGCCAGAAGGGAAGATCACTGCTTTGTCTGTTTGATAAAGCTACAACGTCCATCTCCTTCAAAGAGCGCTGCACTGATCTGATCTGATCTGATGCGAAGTGAGTGTGTTGATGGATTTGACGATTATGGTGCCCAGGGCCACGCTGTAAACCAGGAAGAGGAAAAGGAACGTGAATAACTTGATTAAAGAAGTTAAAAGGTGAGGAGTGTCCTATCAAGGAGGAAATCTACACCTGCTGATATAAATTCTCCACTGAAGCCACGACAGACACTGGCATCATTTAGGTTTTAAATAATAAGCTCTATTATTATTGCACTTTTCATCTGAGGTGTTTCTTTTGTGCTCGTTGTTATCGAAATAAATAACTAATAGAATAAAGTCTTTACACTGTAAAAATTCTTGTACAAAATTTGGGTTATATAAATACATTTCTAATTCTGGAGCCCATCTCCTTCACAAACAAATATTGATCACAGGAGAAAAGCCACTCCCACACACAAAGAGCCCAGGATGAGCCCGCACACGCATCCTTCAACAGCCTATTCTCACAGCCTTACAGTGTTTGTATCCAAATCAGGATAAATGAAGCATCCAACTAACTAAAAAAAACATGCACTTAAAGTAGTTGCCTGAGAATCATTAGGTTTGACTGAAATCTGATCTGGTTCCTTCTTCCTCCTGTGTCAGCAAATGTATTTATTGAGATAATTTAGCCATACAATTAAATGTCATAAAATGACCATATTACATAATATACATTATGTAAACAAATATTTTTTGGCAATATTGATTGCACAGAGGGTGAAATTCACACAAATATGATTATTCTTGTACATCTGGAAACAGTGGTGTATGTTTGCAGCTTTTGACTGGTTAATATGTGCTTTATTACACAATATGTGTAATATATGTGTAATATGTGTTTTCTTTTGTCCTTACTTATTCATTACTAGCTTGTAGTAGTGACAGACCTCTTCAATTTCAGCATCTCTTTAGGTTTTTCAGTGCACGTGTGTTTACTTTGGTGCTCCTAGGACCTCTAAGCAGAGCGTCTGCACACTTTGTGTTGATTATGAAATTTATGTCATATAGACCCTAGCAGATCCTACCCCACCACCACCTCACTGGACACTTCACTCACAACTAAGTGTGTCTGTCAGTAGTCCACTTCTGACCACTTCAATCATTTAATAGCAACAACAAGCTGCAGTGAATAAAACAAACAATATGAAGAGGATTATATTTTCTGTCATGGCCCGCTCAGTGTGACACCTCGGCTGCTGCCAGCTAATAACTCACGCCTGGCTGTGAAACCTCCCCTCTGTCACCACCACTTGTGGTACACTTGTCATACATTCTGCTGGGCTGTCTGATGAACTCACTGTGGGGTAAACCAGCTACCATGAACACTTGGTGAACATCTGACCTGAAGCTAACTATCTAGCACCGCTGCTCGACCCTTTGTTTCATTTCCTGCAGCTTTCCTCTGTTGTTGTTGTGTTGTTGTCTGTGCCACATCTGGCACCGGTGATCCAGTGATAGAGTAAATGAGTCCACATGTTGTGGATGGAACTGGAACACTATAAGAATAAAAAACAGTACATCCTATTGATTTACTACCATTTGAAATAAAGTTACAAATTTTGTTGAGGCTGGACACTGCAGATTCCTCCATGTTTCTAAAGTGCATGTTTAAGTTAATTCCAGAGCCTAAGCTACTTCCTGTGCTTGACAAGCCGCCGTACCTTTGCTAAGCTGGAGAGACTGTCAGTGAGTCAGTGGATGGGTCCAACGCTACTTAGCTAGAGGAAGAGGAGCCCTTCTGATCTCCCAGGATTACGATGTGTGTGTTTGTGAGAGTGCGTGTACATGTGCAAGTGTGTGAGTTCAGGCCCTGGATGGCTTAAGATGGACTGTATATTAGAGTGGAATGCTAAGAGTCTCCGGAGTTTCACACCTTCCTCCCCTCTAAAACGCACCCGGCTAATGAGAGAGAGAGAGAGAGAGAGATGTGAAGAGGGCGAAAGAGAACGAGATGGAAAACACAGACAGCCTGTCTCCCCATCTCTGACGTATTGACATGCAGGCCGTGTATGTGTGTGTAAGTGCATTTGTGCAGTAGTAGGCTGCTGGGTTAGAGGATAATTGCCAAACCGTTGGGACCTGAGCTCTGCCCAGCCTGTCAAAGCAGGCGTGACAAAACCTCCAATCAACCCTGCAGCAACCAGAGAGAGAGAGGGAGAAAAAGAGGGAGAGAGGGAGAGGGAGAGAGAGAGAGGGAGAGAGAGAGGGGGAGAGAGGGGGGAGAGAGAGGGGGGTAATAAAGGGCAGGCTCGTTTTACCATTTGTCTTTTTGTGAAAATGATATCATTCACATTCTCTGCATATATTTAGTGGCACATTATTTTATATGCAGATGCCGTAAAAACCTGCTCTATCTATCTATCTATCTATCTATCTATCTATCTATCTATCTATCTATCATGTCTGGTGGCTTTGGACCTTTCAACCAATTGCTGTCAAGGATGGATTGACAAACCGGCTGAAGAAGTGAGCCGTGATTGGACTGCAGGTGTCTTAATGAGATACGTACACACTCACCTGAATACTATACACACACACAATACATATTTTTGCATGTACAGGAAACATGTGACATTTTTTGGGGGGAATCTTGCAGAAATTATATGAAGCAGCACATCGAGCACAAGTGGATGAATACACTCATGAACACATATATGAAGACACACACGCACATAGCCTGTGGTAGTGACTGAGTCCTGTGGTTATTACTGTAGTGCCGCTAGGCTGATGGTTTAAGGCTAGCCACAGCTCCCTCTCTCTTGCTCTCTCTCTCTCTCTCTCTCTCTCACACACACACACACACAGTTACACGTGCATGTACATGCATACTGTATACACTCACAGGTTGTAAATGTCACCCACTCTCCAGGGATGCAGGCATTTTGCCTGACGTTGGGTTTCTTCCTAAAGTGCTGCAGGGGAAACCTAAGGAGGAGAGATGGAGAGGAAGCTCAGGATGGGTTTGGTGGTTTGGTTTGGTATGAAGAAAATGATTGCAGTGATACAGCTGAATACAAATGACTGATTTTTAACATAAGTGCTGATACTGAAGTGATAGTTGAGTGGGAAGAAAAAGCTAAGGATGAGATGGACAAAGCCAAACCATTTCTACACAACCCACACACAGGTAACTGATTTCAAACAAAGGTGAGGAAATGACACGCCAATGACTCTGCACAAACGTGACTCCTCATCATTTCCGTCTGTTAGAAATAAAGTAATAATAAAAGCTGATTTCACCAGCAGGATAACCCAGAGCTAAGTTTTTATTAGTTTCTGAACTGTAACACTGATTCCTTGGGGAGAGCAGACTGTGGAACCTGTGATCTTGACACTCGGTACGTCTACAGTAAGTGTGATGCAGTCCGCATTCAGTGTTAGATGAGATATCTAAATGTCACTTTTATGCTGTTACAGCCCTGCATGTGAAGCTAAATCGTGTTAACACTAAGTAGCTTACTTTATAGTGGAATATAAGTAAGTCAAAAAACTATGCAGAACCGCTCTGTTCAACATGTTCTCACAAAAAAAATGCACATATAGGCATAATAATACATCCGTCAGATGACGTCATGTTTATGCTAACAGACATATAGCACAACGTCATTTGATCACAGGGCTGATACAGTCCCAAAAATAGGAGGCAGAAGAAGAAACATGCAACACACCCTGGACTTTCACTCAGGCCCCCCGGCACCAGGAGCACCATTTAGTTTTTTGGATGAAATTCTGTGCTCAGGATGAATTATTTTACTGCGTGTTTGACTGACATGCAAACTCAGCCTTTTAGGTTCCCCCTTTTACAATAAAATTCATAGTGTGGCTGTCACCTTCTGAACGTGCGGGAGACAGCTCAGACATGGCAGACATGTTAAGAGGACGCAAATTCTAAAACATTACTGTAAATTCAGACGGAGGAATAAGAATGAGTTTGTTTTGGTCGAGTTGAGCGATCATATCATTGTGTGTGTGTGTGTGTGGACCGAGGTCACCTTCTCCCTCCTCCCACCCTGGGAGTATGTGTTCACAGGGTGTCTGTGCTGAGGGGATCTGGGGTGAATACAGAGTGGAGCCTCACTGGGAATAAGCTGTCAGATGAAACACAGAGGAACTACTGAGAGACACAAAAAGAGAGAAAGCGTGTGTGCAGGAGTGAATGTGTGTCCATGTCTGTGTGTGTGTTTAGGTGTGTAACCATATACAGTGGTATCCTTATGCTTATGGGCCTCTGTGTAATTGTGTCAAGTGTGTGTATGTGTTATCATGTTTCAGTATATGTGTTTTGCTTGTTTGTGAATGGATCCGTGTGTGAGGGTATGTGTGTGTGTGTGCGTGTGCGTGTGTGTGTGTGTGAGTGTGTGTCCAGGGGAGCTATAGTTGAAAGGGAAAGCCCTCACTCTCTACAGACTGACTTCGGATTCTCTCTGCCTTCCCATGAGTTCACTGCAGCGGCCTGCGCACTGGACTTTAAATCTACACACACACACACACACACACACAATCATGTAATATCTACCTCTTAAGCGTCTCTCTTGCACACTTTCAGCCTCTCCAGCTAAACCATGCACTCTTGAACCGTACTTTGAGCTTGTTTGAGTTCATTTGGTTTCAAGGAGCCTTTATATGCACACACACACACACACACTTCCAGAGGTCCAAACACAGACCTGCACATTAAAACAGCATGAGGAGGAGGAGGAGGAGGAGGATGAAGATGAAGTCTGTACACTCACTGCAAGATCTTATACAGGTGTGTAATTTTTCACTTCACCTTAAGACAAAGTCGAGGGTGTCGTATCGGATCAGTCATCAGCTGAAAACTGGACTTACTGTACTCGCCTGCCTCACATCACTACAAAAAATGTCAGATTTCTGGCTTCAAACTTGAGCTGTAAGTGAAATCTTAAAGAAAACTACGGTGTATACTTTTTATGATAAAAGTTAGACTGCACGCAGGATAAAGGGCGCGGTTTCAGTCTGGGGTTTATCTGTTTACTCCTCCCTCGTGGTATTCAAAAGAATTACATTGATCTGGCAACATGTTTTTTAATGATGATTCCTTCATGTTTTACAGATTATCTTGCTTTAATTTTAGTGCTGCCCAAAGTTATTTTTGTTTACTTCTTGTATGTAAATATAACCTGTGAACATGTACTGCCAACATCTACATTACAGGAGTGTGCTAATGCTAATGCTAACCCTGTTGAAATACAGTCTTTGCATGAATATGAAGGAAAGGACATGAAGGATGAATAAAGCTTTGAACTGAATTTTGTATTTATATTTTCCTACATGAGAGTCTGTGTGTTTTTTAAATGTATGTGATTTATTTTGTTTGTATTTAAAAGCGATTAATCATCGGTGAATTTGTACTTACAATGTAAAACATTCTGTGTGTCTCTATGAACAGAGACAACGGAGAACCTTCATGTTAGTAACTGTAAAATAATATCAGTGCTCAGAAAGTGAGGATCAACCTAATTTTGAGAAAGAAATATAAGCGAAAAGGAGGAAGCATTTTTGATAAATACATATAAATACAAATTTACAATCTACTATTAATATTAATACTAGCATTGCTATTATTTTGTGGACACTTTCTGTATGTTAGGACTATTATAATCACAACAACTTTACTTTTTCCTGATGCACATTTCACTCCTAATGTAATGTAATGTAATTGTCATTTGCATGCTATGACTGTAGATGTGCATCACCTACAAAATAAAAGTCATGATGCATCAAATTTTCTTAACACAACTATACACAATGGTGACTTCCTGTCCCTGCTATTCAGTTTCAATTTATTTGGTTGTGTGAGGGTTGAATTTGTGTGTCTCAGATATTCAGCGTGAGTGTGTCTGCAGGCACAGATTGCACTGCACCATCAGGAACTTGTTGGTTATTATCAGCGCATGCAGATGTGAGGAAGAGAAAGAGAAGTAATGATAATGGCACAGCGATGAGAAAAAATGTGTGCATGTGTCCCTCAGGTAAAAACAGGGGGAACATGGAATCAAATCTGAGCCAACATCCTGAGATTGTTCCTGTTGATAAATTGATATCATTAAATATAAATGGCGAGTGTTTCATTCCTGACGCCGCGGGCTCGGAGTGTCGAACAGGAATGCTTTGAATCCAAGGATGGAAATTTCCCCCAAATCATCAAATCTGACAACAAAGGAAAACTCAAATAGAGTGCCTTAATGAGTTAAACACACACTGCTACACACACCCACACACACACGTTCTTGATCTAATGAGTCTTTTAAACATCTTCCTTTTCCATCTGTCTCCTCACACACACACTTTTTGTATGATCAATCCACATCAAACAGTAGTTCATTTAAATATTCATATAAGGTGAAGATGGTTGGTCGGTCTCTCTCTCTCTCTCTCTCTCTCTCTCCAGGTGTATTAATAATTCCCCCTGTCTATCCACCACACAGAGTTGGAGGTTTTTCCCTTCAGACAAAGTTTCTAGAAGTTTCTATAAATTAATAAGAGTGTGTTCTCTGTGAAGCCGGCAGCTTTGAACCCAGCGTATTGATCTTGCAGGTGAGTCGGCTGTGCCGGATCACGACTTCAAACAGAATCCAATGTTCCTGTGGAGAAGCCGGCCCAGCCCAGAACAATACTCACATTACCCCTTCCATATGACTGGTCCAATCTGAGCGGCATGGAAGGGGTGGTGGTGGTGGTGGTGGTGGTGGGACAGACAGGAAGTAGCTGTGCGTGGTGCAGGAGGTTAAGATGGCCGAGAAGGGATTTGGATCATGATGATTTGTAGATGAGAGCAGGACGGTGAATAGATATTGGATGTGATGGAGATGTTGAATTAATCAGAGAGAACTGCCAGGTGGACAGACTCATACTGCTGCTACAGTATCTGTGTTAATGGATATCATGCAGTTTGGATTATTATGGATGGAACAGCTGTCAATGTGAGGCCTCAGTCTGCAATAATACTTCAGCCAAAATGAACTAATATTGTAGGTCAAAGGACATTTCTGAGGCTATAAAATAAAAAAAAGTATTACATGTTTATTTTCTCTTAAATAAATATACTTTTTAAATAATATTTAAAAGCTAGCTCACAACAATATTACCCATCATGCATTGTAAATTGTCTAATCTTCACTCATGTGGTTTATTTGTTAGATAGTGTCTTTAGCAAGCTGGCTACAATGCTAACATTGCCATCAGGCAGATCTCCAGTCAGCTAAGTAGATGCATAGACAGTTACATTAAACTATACACTTAAAAAAGTTAATTCAATCCATTAATTTGAAGTAATTACACTCAATATTCTGTTACTCCTGAACACAAGATAGTTATTATATAGCTAATAATTTTAGCAGATTCTTTTTACTACAGAACTATAACTATAAGTGTTGAAAAATGATAATAAAGACAATATGTGCTGCCAAATATTCATACACACATACACACATGCATCTGTGAATGTAATATTAATCCAGGTTAATTAAATGATATGTCATATATGATACTTTGCTGGAGCGTTTTGTTTCCAGTTTAATAAGCAACAGGTAACTAAGGTAGAATTTACTAAAGTAGAATTGTAATTATGAGATCTAAAAGTCACAACACAAGAAAAAAAGACACAAACATGCTATGATGTGAACAGTGTCAGTGTTCAGTCCTGGATGTGTGTGTGAGAGAGTCAGACAGCGGCTGTGTAAGTGCTGATTAGCGATTAGCAGGTCTTGAGGCTGACGGCAGAGCTGATCAGTATTTCCTCCGTGTCAGAGCTTTAGGGAACAAATCCCAACATTAACCCGGCTCTCATCTCAGCCTGCCAGCCATAGGCCGTACATCCAGCTACAACCGCAAGCTAAAGCGCGTGAATCCTCCTCAGACGGCGCCTCATTGTTGTCTCATTTGAAATCAAAACCACATTTGATCATAAGAGAGCATCTAATGTTGCTCTCAGCATCAAAGTTGATGGGCTGTGACAAGCCATATTTAATAACAAGTCTAAAGTTTGTCATAATCCGCCTGACAAAAATGACATTTAAGTAGTACCCCTTGAGGGAGAAGTAAGTGGATTCCTATAGTTCTATAAAAAGCATTAATCCCCTTATAAAGCAATAAGTAAAGCAAAATGTTCCTTTGAAAAGCTGATGTGTGTCTCGCAAGACACTCACTGACATACAGTTAGTCTAACTTTGGCTGTAAGTGCACATCATAAGGCGTCTGCACTAGCAGCAAGTGTAGAGACCTGAGAAGGCTAATATAAAGGCCAGAGACCCTGCTGCCGCCACAGTAGAATTTGCAATGCTAATTTATTTTTAAACTGAAGTACAGAAGAGTAGCTCAGAGAAATCTGACCACTGGAGGACTCTTCTGCAAAGCAGCACCATCTGCATGGACTGAATAAGTAATATAATTAGTGTTTGACCTCAGTCTGTGTTCCAGTTATTCACAGAAACCACCAACACAAAACTACTGAACTGAAATTTCTAATTCCATGAGAGTGGAAAATGTTACAGCATATTTTTTACTGCAATTATAATGGGCTTTCTGGATTTCAGTTTTCATGTTCATGATGGAGCAGGTGCATCATCCTAATAAACCACAGTGATGATTGGCTGCTGCCACCTGTGTGCCTATAGCAACACAAACTGAACTCACATTATAATGAACACAATAATTATTAATGTGCAGGATAGTCCCATACACTTCAATAGAATCCGTGCATGTGCTGCTGTCCTCCCTCATGCTTTTTCATATTAGGATGAGGCAGCACGTGTCACCACGGCAACTGAGAAAATAGAGGAGAAGCTTGTCTCTTGTACCATGAGGCTGATGTTGACTTATCTACACACAAGCAAACAGCATCTGAAATCCAGCCAAAATGTGAGGGGTTTCCGCAACAGATACAAGCCGCAACCTTTCAGTAAAAAAACAAACCAGAAAAAAACATTTCTTCCATTTCTGAGACTAAATTTTGTATCTATAGTGACGTGTACATCACATGACAGATCAGTGGATGCCAATTAAGATATGATATAAATATATATATAGCTCCAGTTTTCAAATATACCAGTGTCAAAGACTTTTTTTCTCTGTGTGTAAATGTTCCATTGAAAACCATTCGATTGTCTTCTGTCAGTGTAATTTTCTCAGACATTAAGAGTCTGATGTGGTCTGACAGCTTTGTGGCTGAAGTCTTATTGGTAGTGATGGGTGTCAGTCTTCACAGGAAGCCCCGCCCATGGAGGCCAGACCAAGTACAGCCAGTGGAGCTGCTGTCAGCCGCTCATCACTCAGTCCTTTTCATGTTTGCCTTTTTTCTGTTTGTGTGTGAAAAAAGTGTATTCCAGCACACACACACACACACACACACTGATAAGGCCCCTCTCGTCTTGAAGCTGCTTTTTTTTCTTCTTTTTGGCATTTGTGTGTTCTCTACACACACCGATCCGTCCACCAGCTCCTATGTTGTCAGCCAGGAGGGCAACATCAAAGAGACTCTAGCTGTGGGCAAGAGGAGCCAGGAGACAGTGGTGTGGGCCTGCAGAAGCAGCTGGAAAGCCAAGTGGCCACGGGGAGCCTGGAGAACGAGGTGGGCCTGGAGAACGAGGCAGGTCTGGAGAACACAGTGAGCCTGGGGATCTGTGTGCAGCAGACTGTGGAGTAGAAGTTCAGGTCCAAAAGGAGGCCGAAGGTGGTCCTGGGGATGGAGGTCTGGCCTGGAGAGGATGATGCAAGTCAAACAAGTCAAAAACAAAAAATTAAAGGTAGATGTTGGAACATGGAGGCACTGCTGTGGCTGAAGTTTGTCAGAACCCTACAGTGACACTCCTAAATACAGATGTTCCTTTAAGTGACAAGTAAGTGTTGCATGTCATCCCTTATTCTTGAAACAAAGCCAGAAAAAAAGGGCTCCGGTCCCTGTAAACAATCCTCATCCTCCGTGAGATGATGTCCACGTTTTATTGGCTGCAAGGCGGAGGAGAGAGGAGGGCCTGCACGAGATGATGGGAGGCGGGCAGGGTAGCAGGAGGTGGTGGTGGGAGGTGGGCAGGAGAACACAGGACTGCCGCTGTTGCCTCTGAGGCAGAGCTCGGCTTCTTGCTCTCATCTGCCCGTCAGAGCCCTCCTCTGAGCTGCCCGTCAAAATGATGGACGGCTGCCGGTGGATGGAGAAGAGAGGTTTGAAGGCGACCAGCCTGATCGCACAGTGTTCTCTCTGTTTTGTCTGAAGGAGACAATGCTAACTGTAACTGCATGTGTAGCAGGAAAAACTCCATCAGTATCAGGGTTTTCAGTATCATGTGTTTCCCCCAGCCAGCCAGGCTGATAAATGTATCCCTTTAACTTTATGGTATGTTTAAAAACAAACAAAAAAAACCACTTATTTCCTTTAATTTGTTAAAAAAAATGAGCAAGATTAGCTTAATTGTTTTTCTTTTTCAACTCCATTTTGATCTTCGCTCTGCATGTGTGTGCTGATGAGGCAGAACCAAGATCCAGGAGGAGAAAAAAAGTCAAAGGACAGATGTGTTTATATCAGCTTTTCTCTTTCACAACATCCAAGGATTTCCCACAAAACAGTGTACAAATAGTTAATAAAAGCATCCAAAAATGACTCTGTTTCTCTGTCATGTTAGCCACCAGTGCTAATGCTAACTGCCTTATTTTTCCTTTATTCCATGTCATGTCAAAACACAACAGTTTAATTTGACTGCATGTTACCTTAATGTTGAACTGGGTGCACTCATATAATTTAACACTAAATAAAAAAAATGTTACAGATTAAAAGCACATGTGTGAAATTCTTCACACTTTCTCACATGAATGTTGAGATTCCTTTGTTTACCATCTGTCAAGCACTGGACTGGCTAATGATAATGCAATTAGTGAGTGTGTGTGTGTGTGTGTGTAGGATCAGTATTCTAATGAAGACAGACAAAAGAAGTCTGTAGCTCAGAGCCAATTGGACAGAGAGGAGCAGAGCATCAGAGGCAGAGAGCCGGTGAGGGGAGTGAGATAGTTGGGGGGGGGGTTAGGGAGGGTTCAGGCTGGTGGCAGTCACTGCCTCAGGCAGGGTTTTGGGGGTCAGGCCCCCCCAGACGGCCACACTGGCCCCCTCCCCGGGGCCCCGAGAGGGCGAACACCAGGACCACGCCAGCTAAGGGAGGGGGCGCTCAATTAGGGCAGCATTCAAAATTTTTATCCTCGCCCTTCAGAAGAGATGGCCACCTGATACCTATACACCTCAAACATCCTCCTCCACACCCTCCACCCCACCGAGCACACCCACTGCTAATTGACACCTGAGGTTTTGAACTATTTTAAAGCTTATATTTAATGTTATGTAACACTTTTGTCAAAGTCAAACTCCTAATTATCATACTGTCTTGAGAATCATGAGACAAATATAAATATAGAAATTTCTTTACATAATCTCAAAAATAAAGAGATGTTTTTTTAAAAATAAAACTACATTTTGTGTGTGAGTTAAAATGGTTAATAGTTCCACCAAGTCTACAGTGCTGATTGAAAGAAGGCAGATGATGATGATTATGATAGAATAGAATAGAATAGAATGCCTTTTATTGTCACTATACACAAGTAAAATGAGATTAAAGCCGTCCACCAGTTTCAGTGCAAAAAAGCAATGTATAAAAAGAGATGTATTAAAGATATTAAAAAAGAGATATTAAAAAAGATATTAAGAAAAAATATTTACAATATAAACACAGAAGTTAGTGCACAGTCCTGGGAATATAAATATAATAAGGTACAAACTCCATGCTCCCCAAAACAAACAGGAAAAACAACCAAAGCTAGCAGGCTAAAATGGACATACTGAAGCTCAAAGTAACCTACTGTTTTAGTAGTAATCACATTATCTAAGGTAACATGTCCAGTGCATTTGTAACAGTCAAAGTTTTATCACGTCCTGGTTCACAGGAGAGAAACAAACAGCCTCCTCTCTATGTTTAATCTGGGTGTGCAGCACCGCTTATGATTCAGACAAAGCATCAATTGAAGAAAATTGTAAATACATTCATGGATGAATTTGCATCACAAACAAAAGTTCATCCACAAACTCTTTTTGATAGTGAAGAAATTACTGGTTTAGATCTCTAATGTGCTGCAGCACTATAACACGCTATCTGACCAGGAACATGCTAACACTCATCAGGACACCAAAACGCCACATTTGGTCGATAATACACCCCCCACCAGATAGGACTCATGGTTATGTTTCTGCTAACATCACATGTGGACATATTTTTGGAAAGAAAACATTTTACCTTTGTATTAATGCGACATATGATCGTATGGCCTACATCATCTTATCATAAGAGCAATAAAGCTGCAAACCTCCCAGTACAGAGCAAAATGGGGGCTGGACTTTATCTCTGGAGTCCTAGGATTGACTTCTCAGATGTTGTTTTTAACTGCCGCTGGATTTTGCATAAAAACCGGCTGGTTAAGGTGAGACGTTAAAAAAGGGGTAAGGGGCTGGCAAATTGAGGAAAACATGGTCGCCATAAGGACAAGTCTACACCCACATGAAAACCTACAGACATGAGAAAATACGCTCACTGCTTCTGTTTCTTACAGGCAGAAATATGGACCTCTTCAACGTTTTACTGGTGAGGACAGACTGGAACTAGAACCAGATAAGCTTGACTTTTTTTCTATGAGTATTTAAAAGACTACCCTTCATTAGTTTTACCACAAATAACACACACATTTCTTCAGCAATTTCTCACTACACTGACTTAAATTTCTTATGCAGCTACATGCTAATATGGATGTGTGTATAAGTAGATTTCAGGTCATTTCAGGAACACTCTCCAGCACATACCAACGCTTCCACGGCATCTCCTTACAGCTCCTCTTTAGCTGCTGGTGCAGTTTGCTCAAATGTTTCTTTTCCTGAGGTTACTCAGAGGTGTGTATGTGTAATAGATTTTTTTAGGTGTGTGGTGCTCGGAGTTTTTACTGAAATCCCCTCCTCATTGATGAATGCACTTGCCCTCGCAGCAGCTCATCAGCTCTCTTACCATTGCAGTGCCCCATATTAGCAGCATGCACTACTATTTTTTGTGTGTGTTGATATTTTATGAATCGGCTGCATTGGTCACCCCTGTAATGAGCAGCTCTCCTCGCTGCACTGCTTTTCTCCTCTCATGATGATGTTGAAATGGAAATTGTCTGTTGTAGCCTATTTGCTTTGGCCGGCGTGTTGTCTCTGAGGTGCTCCTGTGTGTGTTTATTTGCATGTTGCACACACAAAGTTGCATAATTAGCAGTAGCATTAGCATGCCTAACATCTCAGCTGCTGCCCCACAATACTCTCAGGAAGAGGCCTGTTGAAAATCCTCCCAGTAACTGTCAATCTCTCTCTCTCTCTCTCTCTCTCTCTCTCTCAGCCTTTCATGCATCATTGAAAAATGCACCTAACTGCCAGTGTGCAAACACTTGAGCTCTTCTGGTGTTTCTCTGTGAACTTTATCATCCTTCTCTTTATTTTGATGAGGGCGGCATGTTTTTTTTGGGGGGGAGGCGGGGCCGTGCTGGATGGAGGCTGTTAGTCTCACTGTTGCAGGAGATTTTTGTGTAATTAATTGGTTCTTCTGGGGGTCAAGTGGTTTCATCTCATTTCAGTCACCTTGTACATCAATCAGCCATGTCTGCACCTGTTTCCTGCTCTCAGCAGCTGCCAACTGGGCCTCCCAAACGACTATTGATCCCATCAGAACACGCACACACTCGCACATACGCACACACATTTGAAATGCTTAATTTGTATCTGCTAATTAAATTTGCCAGAGCTAGCCTTGAATATTACAGAAGTTCAGCAGGGTTTAGTCTTAATTTGTGTTTTTTTTCCAGACGACACAACTGACATCAAAGGTCAAACTGACATTATAAGACACAAAATATGAAGTTACATTAAAAATGAATAAAGCATGGAGCTCTTACAGCAGAAAATTATAGATCTGAGGCTGGATGCAGGGTCAGGTTATCAAGGTTTCCAGTTATTTGATGAACCTGCAAGGTTCTGTCTAATATTTTATTCTGTATACCATAAATTCTCAAATAGATGCTTGACCCTTGGTTTATCTGAGCTGAAGAGAAGAGCAGGAAAAGTTTTATGGCCTCGGATGACAACAATCATGGCCCGTAGTGCTGTTTTACATGTTCTTCTGCATGCAAGAAGTGTAATTTCTTAATTTTTATTTTATTTTTTTAGTTTGTAGGCCTCATAAAACTCATTTATGACAAAATATCATATCAGGATATAAATGTGATAACATTTTATATTTGGAATATCAAAGATCTGCACTTCAGTCTGACATCTTGGTATATCCCTTTGTATATTATGCAATGATGGATATGGATATAACTAGTAATGAACAACATATGTAGTTTTAAAAGAATACAGTGTGGCTCCTCCTCACATAACACTGACAGCAAAGAGTGTACTCTTCAGGTTTTCCATTATAAGCTAAATCATGGCACCCGGGTGTGTAACAGAGTGGACTGGAGGACCAACATGAGCGTCATCACCTGGGCTGTTGTCTACTGTCAGAGAAGCAGCCTGCCTGAAACCGTCACTGCAACAACAACTAGAGAGGAAGACTATGAAGAAGAGGGAGTCAGTAATACATATTGCTCTCCATCGTGGACAAAAGACGACACACACAGAAACTGCAGCCTTTCTTTCTTCATTCTGTTTTTGCACAGCTACACTCTTACTGTTACATACGTGTCCACACAAAGGGGTTTACACACACACACTCCTCCACTGAAGAAAAGCTTTTGTTAAGGATTCAACAATGGGCCTGGCTCTAAGGTTAAAGGTTAAGAGGGGTGACCCACCCTCCAGCATGCAGACATTCCTACACAGTGTGGAGGATTCAGGCCTGCGACGCCTGCGCACACAGACTTTACCCTCAGAGGGAAAGTTGTCATTAGATGTAAAAAAGAACAAAAACCAATCTGTGAAGCATGTTGATCTTGTCTTGTCAGGTGAAAATGTTTACTACTGATGATGTTACTACTAAAAAAAACAAACAAGTAGAATCTACACCAGTCAATGCATTTAATGAGATATAAAACACAAAGACTCTGTGGAGTACAGAGAGAACACAAATTTTGTCAGCTCAGTTAGTTGTTAGTAGGGATGTCCTGATCAGGTTTTTTTGCCCTCGAGTTCGAGTCCGAGCCGTTTGATTTTGAGTATCTGCCGATACCGAGTCCCGATCCGATTCTCTATGAAGGCAAATAGCAACTCACTCGTTGCAGCAAAACCTGTGTCAGCAGCTCATCGAGGTCTCGAACCAGGACCTCTCGCACCCCTACCCATACCCCTACACTACAGGACACAGGGCCACCCTGCACAGAAGGCATTAACTTTGAGAGCCCTAATAAATATATATCCGAGTCCTGATCGGGAGGTAATGTCCGATTCCGATCGAGTCTGAAATCACGTAATCGGGCCCGATTTCCAATCACGTGATGTTAAAAGAGATACTGTAGCAAGATGTCACCAGAACAGAGAAAAAGAAACTGGAGGTTAATTCAGGTTAAGTGTGAGGAGGAGAGCAGAACTGGTGTCCGACTGTGACCTTCTCTGCACTTGTAGCTGTACCTGAATGCCCTGCAACGGGCCTGTGAGTTCAGGTGCAAAGCATGCTGGGATGCCATGGAAATATCTCCAAGGAAAAACTCTTAAATTAGAGATTGTCAGGACATACTCCCTCACACACACACACAAACATGCAGGCATGGAAAACAGCGCGACGCGTTTTAAAGCTCATCTGCAAACTGATTCTGTCAGGGAGACTTAGTGACGTGCGGCTGCCTCCTACAGCTTTCCTCCATAACGGCACCGGTTGGCATCGGCGCTCTGCTGTCCACCAGGGAGAAGGAGAGGCGGCGGGCTCTAAAATAGAGCCTCCCTTGGTTAAATATTAACACTCGCCTTCCTCTGACAGAGAGCAGGCCGCCATGTCGCCTTCCATCTCCACCACAGGGAGATGCAACACAGCATAGCACTCAACCGCACACAACACACAAGTATGGACACATACACAGGAAGTTGTGCTCTGGAATGCTGATGCTGTTTTTCCAACATTACAAAGAACTTTTTCATCTCTCTTCTGTTTTATCAAAAGAGCACCTAAATCCACAGTTTTGGAGCAAAAAAAACTTTCTGCAAATATTTTTCAGCTTTTAATATCTTTAATAAATAAAAGATCAAAATCTCACTCACTTCTTTCCCAAGATCTTCTGAAGCAGCTGTCATGTGACAATAAACATCATGTGATGGGTTAGCAGCAGGGTGAGCCATGTTTCACTGCAGGTTCACACTAACCTGCAGCTTGACTGTAACCTCTCTCAGAGGAGCACACAGCAGTGAGAGAGGTGGCCTTGGAGAGTGTGTGTGTGTGTGTCATCCTCATTAGTGGAGAGGTGATGGGGAAACAGAAGAATTGACTTATCTGACAAGTCAAAGAAAAGCAGTGTTTGCAACATGATGCTTCACACTAGAGACGTATTGAATACAGTGTCCTTTTCAAATGCTCCACAGACAACACATCCTCGCAGCGCAACATTCCGTCGATAAATGCAACACATAGTTGCATTTACGCTGAATAGCCTGAATCCAGCCATCATGGGACGCATACAGCTGCAAGAGTTTTGTGCTCATTTGAAATCCTGTTAAAGCTCAGCTAAAAACAACCTGTTACAGACAGACACCTCATATAGTTACACAACCTGTTAGTCTTAGTGGCCGATGAGTTGAAAAAAAAATAAAAACTGAAGTTATTAAAGCAGACAGAGAGAGATAGGAGAATCATAAAAACACAGACTTCAAAAAGCATTGTTGGAAACAGTGTACACACACACACACACAAACATCCCAGCAGTAAGGTATGGATTTGGCAGAGGTATTACGCCTGCATGTTTAATTCATAACTGTTTTCCTTCTTTCTCATCAGAAACATAAAAGAGAGAGTTTCGCCTGGAGAAACAACAAAATGGCTGAACTCATCGATACACTGACAACACTGGCCTGCCTATTCAGCAGGTACATGCAGGGAGAGGAGGCAGAAATGCCAAACTTCATAAGAACATTTTATTTTATTGGTGGCCCATGCAATATTGTTTTTATTTGTATCCTTTTATGTGGGATTTTATGATTATGTTATTTTTATGTTCTGCCCTAAGGAGAAAACAAATACAGAAAAGCTCTTCACAGACACATGAGAATTCTCTGCATGTGGAACGACAGAGAGCGGAGCGGAGCAGACAGAGAGCACTGATCGTGGATAAGCAAGAGTGTGAGGGTTTTATCACTGGTTTGGGCAAAGTTTTCTCTTGATCATCAAAATCTTTAAAATCTTTCACTCTACAGTGAGGCAGCTTCACTCAATATCAATTTGTGTTGAAAAAAGAAAGAGATTGATAAAGCAGTGCGTATTATCCAGTCTGATATACCTGTAAAATGTGACAGCTTATAAAATTTTGGATTAGCTTAAAAATGAGGGTTTTTTTAAGATTATTTACAACAGGAAATATTCATCCATCTTTAGTAATGAATGTGAGCATCGTTCATAATGGCTAAGTAGCTAATTTGGAGGCACCGTGTGTATTGTGCCTTTATTTTTAAACACTGTGTGCATGTTAAAGCAGTGAGAGATGAAAATGTGTGGTTTCACCTTAAGGACATGGTGCAGTATGGTGCGGTTAGGATTGTAAAACCCCCCTAGCCTCAAATTTAAGAGTGCTTTCACATCTACAGGCTTTACTCCAATTCAATGCAGTAAATGAGGCGGTGGAAAACAACTGGGCTGAGTCCATACAAACAGGTGATGTGCGTGTGAATCATCTGGTGGGAAAGCACATAGAAACCAAAGCAGGGTTAAAAGTCCACTAGTGAGTATGTGTCACAGCCATAGATTGTATATAAAGGTGGATGACATGACTGCTTCCCAAAAAATAAGGGCAAAACATCTGGATTGCCCCCTGGTGGCTGGCTGCAGTATACCACATTATATTATATATCCTGCAGCAGACACATCTGTCTGCTTTAAAGTGCTGGATTGTGATACACTAGGATTCTTTTTGCTGTGTGAAAACAACAAATAAGGGTAAAACAAACACTCCAAGTCTCATGTGACGTGATTTCAATCAAATCTCCATTGTTTTTAAAGTAAACTAAAAGGAGGCTAATTATCCTCTTGACATTCAAGACAGGTCCAGGTCCAGGCCAAGTCTGTATTCTGTATTTCTTTGGTCATGGGCCAACCTCCAGGGACACTTCACAGTCTCTATAATACAACATAATAGGGTCAATGATCTGAACACTATGATGTAGTTTATTAAAGCTCCAGCACTGTCACAGAACATACACAGACTGTGCAGTGAGCAGTCTGACATGTGAACAAACTTAGATCTTAGACCGATGGTGTCTGTCACCCAGCTCTGCTTAAACATTAATTTAGGTCAGCACTCCACAAATGAGCAGTAACACAAGGGTCTGTTAGAGATTACATGTCCATGATCATAGCAGTTATGCTAAGGCAACTCCATGATCACTGTTGCCCACCAGCCCTCCACTCAACTGAAGGAAAGTTCCTCTGCAGTTTACCAGGCCCCTCCATCCTGTCTGATTGCTGCGATGTATCGCTTCCATTACAGACTATTAGCCTGGCTGAACAAAACTGCGCACTTCTTGGTTGATTCATCTCATCGCTTGCCTGTATCTCCAGCCAGCGTTGGCCTTCATATATGTGTGTGTGTCTGGCTGTAATAGTGAAGTCATTAAAAGTTAATCAGAGATGCACCATTGCAGGAAGAGTGAGGAAGAATTGCCTCTGTCAGTGGCTCCGGGCACAGGAAATCATACCAGAGAGAGAGAGAGAGGGAGAGAGAGAAAGGCAGTGATAGAGACAGAAAAACACAATGAAGCAGACAGGCTGAAAGAGAGAGAAAGTGTGTCTGCATGTGTGTGTGTGTGTGTGAGAGAGAGAGAGAGAGAGAGAGCGAGAGAGATCCTCATACTAATGAACCATCACTTCCATGTCTCAACCGATGCCCTCCGAGTCCCAACATCTGTCCCACCAAACCAAGCCTCATTATGACACCCCTCAGCAAACCCCGCCCCACCACTGCTGCACACACACACACACACACACACTCATATGCACTCTGGGTCACATCTCGTTGAAACACAGGATGATGGTGGGAAAGTCTGCCCCACTGTAGTTGTCACATCAGATCTACAGCACGACGGCCGAAGGCATATGCATGGTGTGTGTGAGAGAGAGAGAGAGAGAGAGAGATGTGGGAATGTGGGTGGGTGGTGGTGGTGGGGGTCTAGGTCTGGGGCTGTGCCTGAGGGCCTCGCCTGCGCTACAAAAGACTCCACTCAACTCCGGTTAGTCCCCCTCACTAGCATATCAGCACTGACGGACTGCACACACATATAAATACACACATAACCTCTCTCTCTCTCACACACACACACTCACACACTTCAGCCATAGTTGCTCTAAATAACACTTTTCTCTAACTCATTAACAGTGTTGCATGAGTGCAAACAGCACCACAATAAAGTCATAGCCTTTGTATCGTGTTTGCTTTGCATGTGTCGGTGTGTTATGTGCAGCTTTACACTTATGAGCACACAGGAAGCTGCTGATGAGTGTGTATAAATGTGTTTGTGTGTGCCGCTTGCTATCACTCTCTTGCTAGGGGTGACAGGTTGGTTGGGGACTAATGCAGCGCGACGGAACTGAATGTGGCCTCAAGCAAAGCAGCTGCCTGCAGCCAGTCCTCATCTGAGCTGTCAGATACACACACACACACACGCACAGCAGAACCCATTCAAATGGAGAGAGAGAGAGTTTAGGATCCACACACACTTATAAACACACTCATGAGCATTATAACCCCATCGCCCCTACTTTTCTGCTTGTGTGGCTTCCAGACAATAATGGCTCTGCCTGGATAAGGTGGTGGACATGACATGCTGGCTTTGGCTGCTTTGACTCTACACTCCTCTGTGTGCTTCCTGGGAACCACTGAGCAAGTCAAAAAACCTCATCATCATGGGCCGTTTTTGTAAGAAAGAAAGCTCTGCTGTATGCATGCTACTCAGTGCTGCAGAGTGATAATTAACATTTTACCATACAATTAAATGTATCAATAGTGTACAAGATTATACAGTATGGTACAATGTAATACAAAAATGATACACTATTGTACAATACATCACAATAATGATCAATACAACACTGTATGATATGGCACTGTAAGTATGCAAGATGATAACACACTAGGTGACAATGTACAACTGGGTACTACAGTATATGGTGCAATACAATACGTAATACAATATAGTATGCAAGGGTAAAGTACAATATAAAACAATACTATCAACCAATCAATCAAACTTTATTTATATAGCACCTTTCATACAGCATACTGTATGAAACACAAAGTGCTTTACAGAAATGAAATAAGACCCCCTGACACACACACCCAAAATACATACCATGCACACACACACCTGCACCCATACACACTTCTACTTAAATTAAAAACAAAATCAAAACAGGATAAAAGGACAAAAAGATACGGACCAAGGAAACGCCATCATTATTATGATCATTAAATAATGTTGGAGAGACAGGTGTGTCAGCCTGTCACCACGGTAACAGCCCTGCCTGCCTGTCTAAGTTGGAGACACAGGTGACTGTTAAACTCCTTTTAGTCCTCTCAGGGCAGATCCCATGTATTTTAATGGGGTTGCACCCTCTGAACAACTTCTCTTTTTGTCCAAACTGAAGCCTTCAAACAAAAAATAAGGACACCGTCAGAATCACAAGAAGTAGCTCTACAAGGTATAAATTTTATGTCTATGATGTCAAAGATGTGGAGATGGCACCGAGTTAGAAAATATGGCAGCTCTGTTTCTCTGTTTTTGGTTTTACATTATGTCTTAATGGAAGAATGACCGGCCTGGCGTGCGGAAAGGATTCGGAATTTGAAAATTCTGAATACAAGTTTGATAGAGCAGCATCTAATGAGCGTAATATTTGAAAAACTATCATTTTAAAAAAAAACTTGAAGTTGACCAATGTCCTCTGTGAGATGAACATTTTAATAGTTGAATGGCTGAAATCGGTCAATGTATGCTGAAGATACGCTGCACCAAAAAACTTACGAAAAAATAAAAAAGAAGAACAAGAAAGAGGGTGAAGAACAAGAGTTAACTAAATATTGTGTGGTATGATAAGGTACAGCATCATATATGGTGTGACACAGCACTAACTGAGACCATGTGTCACAGTGTGAGGTCATAAGGCATGATATGAAATGACAGGTACAACACTATACCACGTGGTGCGGTACAGTACAGTATGATACAGTACATACATGCAACACCATATAATACAATGCTGCACTGCACAAGTCAATGCAACACTTTATGAGAACATATGAAAACAGCATGAGCCTGCACAATGTGACACAATATGGTGATATGTTACAATAGAAACCTATGGACACTAAATGAGAACGTATACAAATATGAAATGAGACAACACAGTTCGAGACAATACTGTACAGTGTTGTATGATACGACACACTAAAATGCAACATGGCAAATAAAGATGAATGCAATGTGGCAGTACGGTGGTGTTTGTGCAAAATGAAGAAATATCCTGTTTACAACCATTGAAAGAAGCAACATTTTTTCATTTATTTAGAGAAAAGTAAAACAGACACAATGTCTTGTCTTTCCAACTTTTTTTTTCAACAATCACGTAACAATCACTCAGTTGTGACTTGGAGGTTTCTGTAGGAGTCTTGATAGTGTGATTATAGCAGAACACTGTTGTAAAGACATGTCACACCATAGTCTGTTGCAGTATGATAGAGTGATCAAGCTGTGGTTGGTTGAAACTATATAATTTTTTCGCGTTCGCCCCCCAGCTTTGGACTGTGTTTCCTTCTGTTATTGCTGAGCAGTGGGCTCCAAGGAACAGAAGTGTAATGAAAAACACACTGCCGGCCACAGTTACCCTGCAACATTGCCTCTAATGTTGCTCATGGCCACCAGCAACTACTACTCTCTTAGCTTAGACTCCCTGCTTCTGGTTGACCTATATTTAGCCCCGGTGGGTCCTCAGTGATTATACTAATCTCTTCAGAAATCCACCATTCTCTCCTGCAGGCTGCCAAAATTTGGCAGCGGTCTACATTGGATAACAAAGCAGGGTTTCCCTCAGACATTAACCAGGAAGTAAGTGGCTTTGTTGAAGGGTTTTACATCTAAGATTAAAGCATTAAAAAAACACCTCAGTTAAGAGGGGGAAAAAATAGGTTTATCTTTCAGATTTGAATTAATTTAACCAAATTCCACTCTCTTTATCCTGAGGATACTCACACACACACACACACAGAGTAGGTTCAAGTCAAAATGAGTAAAGATTTGCTGGTGATGTGATCAATACATCAATATCAGTCCAAACTTTGAGGATTCTCACCTCATTCTTTAAAAGATTCTGTGACATTTTTATGTTTTTATCTTTATCTTTTGTTTGGCAGAAATCTGGGGGGCAAATCTTCCACTTTATTGGGGCTGACGTTCAACTACCCCCATGTTTACATCAGAGACGGGGTGGTTACCATGGAGATGGAGTGCCCCTCTTAACTGGTGCACTCAGGAATAATGCATTGTTGAACAGTGCCTGAGGCTACGCGCACACACACACCCATACACACACTAATCCTTAACATCTGCTATAGCGTATGTGTATATGTGTGTGTGAGTGCATATGTGTGTTTGTGCAGAGGCATAAAATGCACATCAGTGCTTCACTTGGCAAATTCATTGATAATCAGAGTTAAGGTGGACTCCATTAGGTTCATTGGTATTTGCCTACAGCAGTATGCACATATACTGTACGACAGGGCGAAGCATGTGTTTGTGTGAAATGGTCAAAGTCATGGAGGCAGTGAGGACTGACATTTGTGAGCCTTTTCCACACTACTGCTGCTCCCTCTAGTGGATGGTGACCCTCACTGCTCCCAAAACACGCATGTAAGCGTATACACAGGTGCACACAAATACATAGGACAAAATGAGACAACAAAGGTGGGCATTTGTAAAATTAATTTTGTATCCAGAGTGGTGTGTGCTAAAAAAACAAACATACAAAAACAGATATTCCTGTACTGAAGGAGATGTGACTGGCAGTTTGGAGAAGATCTCAGTACAGGCTTATTCAAGAGTCCAGACAGATCCTGTTGGGAATCAGGTACTCGTCCTGAGGCACTGTACCTGCAATAATTACCCTGCTCTGGAAATAAGTTCATAAGGGACTCACAGCACCAGCTACAAAAAAGCACCCATAGTATGGGCAGGCTCCAAGGACAGAACCAAGCCTATTAACAAGTTTCAGCTCGCTTCTGAGGAGACGAAGTTTACCTCCACTGAATGCAGACTTATCAGTTGAAGAGTAGAGTGAAATATGAGACATAAAAAAAGCCACTTAAAGAATGGAGAGTTGTTTTAAAAGTCTTATTGGGGCATCTGGAGTTATAAATGTCTGAGGTGTGGAAATGAATCGACCTCAACTGATGGAATCAGACAAAAACAGAGTAAGATTCCTGCACAACAAAAGCTGTTTAACAAGGGTAATTGCTGCCTAACATTTACAGAAATCACATATTTTATGCATGCAAGCTACATTTAGTTGATGCATTCCTTGTTTGCAGCCTCTCAGAATCAACAAAACTATCTTCTTTAGTGTGTTGTTATTGCTTTGCCGACATTAGGCTGCTCCTTTCATGGCAATGAACCTTGTTTAAATTTGAATGTGAATTTGAATTTTAGAGGATAAATGAGGGAGGGGATGAGGGGTGAGAAAAAAAGAAAGTGGGGAGAGAGAGGGAGAAAGAGAGAGGTTGTCAGTTGCCTGTCTGTGTTTAATGGAGGTCCCTGGTGTCGCCCTCAGGCTCCTTCACTTCACAATTAATGGAGGATCTCTCAGGGGAAAGCCATGCTTCTCAATAACACCTACACACACACACACACACACACACACACACACACACACACACACACCTAGCTATAAACCTTCTGGTTTAGCTGAACTCTGCACCAGAGCACTGCCTCAACGTGAGCCTCATCTCCAAGTTTGTGCTGAGGGTTCTGAGCAGCACCATCTCCCGGTTTCTCTATTCAAACCTTGAACTGGGTCTGTTTGTGTCAGCACCACCAGCTGCTGCACTGAGCTCCACACAGTAGGGATGGCAGCAGCAGCGGCGGTGGCGGTGGTGGTGGTGCTGAGAGATAGTATGGAGATGAGAGAGGGAGGGTAAAGGAAGGAAGGAGTGAAATGCTTTTTCCTCAGAACTCAGGGTTGATTATATCTCCGCTCTGATCTGTCCGCTTTGGTTTTTCTCCCACATCTGCAGAGGAGCAGCTCCCGGTGTGGCTTCATGTGTGTGTATAATCACTCAAAACACGCTCATAAAATAGTGCAATAACAAGACACGATGTTGCAGGGATAGTAGACTACCCATAAAATCTGTTAACTCGGCCTTCAACATTTAAAAATATGCCATTTAACAAGAGGCTGAAAGTGTGTTGATGTTACTAATGCAGATGTCACCCCTGTCACCACAGTTTATTAGCAGCAATTTGACACAAGCCCTTAGGACCTCTGTTGCCTGTTGGAGGAAACCCACACATCAGAGAGGAGGATCAATTTACCACAGTCTTATTCAAAGTCTGTTTGTAAGTTCTTCCTCCAAGAAATATAATTTTAACAAAGATTTAAAATCAAAGAAAAGCGCAAATACATATTTTGCAATTTACAATTATTAATGTTAATATCTACCAGTGACCTCCAATATAAATAATTCTTCGAAAATAATGCAATAAATAGATCTTTAGTGAAATATCTGGTGATGAAAGCATTTTCAGGGTGTGTCTCCATTACAGTTGTAGTTTTTAATGCAGTGGCTCAAGCTGTTCATACAATGAGGTTTACATAAGATTTAAATCCAGATTGAGATTAAAAGTAATCTTGAACTACGGTAAATTTAAACATGATATAATCTGTGAAATAGGGTCAAATTTTGGTTTATGTTACAAATAATCTGATTAAGACTGTAGGCTAAAATTAAATTAGGTTTATAGTCTATAGGATTGAAAGTTAGATTAGGATTAAAATTACCATATGATTACTGTGTGTATAGGAATTCACAGGAGTCATTTTATCAAAGACATAAAGACTAATCAAGAAATTCAGTGAGTGTGTTTTGTTTTTAAGCAAGAGAATTACACTCAGAATATGAGTGTAGGTGTCTGTAGGAACTGTTCATATTTATACAATAGTTTTTGTTTGCCCTTGACATTGTTAGTCTGAACCCTAATCCATGAACTGAATATTAAGATTTTTTTAAATTACATTAAAATATGCTAAAAAAGAGAGGATAAATCTCATGAATTGGCAGAATTTGTGATGTTGAGGCTACTCTTAATTTAGATCTCAGTGTTTATGATGAGGATTTTATGCAGTAATTATATTTAGAACCATGATGGTTCCCTTTGATGCCCTGAGATGCCGTTTCCTGCCAGCCTCCCACCCCTGGACAGCCAGTGCGTGCGGCGCCCTCAGATTGGTGTGCTGCGGTTGTTCACCTGGACACCATAGCTTTTTTTTGTCATTTACATATTCATCCAGTGGCTCATGAACATTGATGAGCTGGCTGCGGGCGCTGCGGGTGCCCAGTGGCTGCAGGGCATTGTGGGAAATTAGCCGCATCACTAATTGTGATCCACCGCCCCTCGAGTGTGTCAATCAAAATCAGGAAAGATGATACTTTTGGGGGCACCTGTAGCTCCGAATATGTATGCATGAAGAGACTGGGAGACTAGAGGAAGGATGAATGTGTGGATGTGTGCGTACATCCAGGGCCACAAGACCACTCTGTTACCATGGTAACCTCTACCATCAGAGCACAGGAGGCTAAGGCCCACGATCTCAGAGAGAGTGATGGAGTGAGGCAGAGAAATGAAATGAGCTATGGAGACAAATGAAGACGATGTGTTATCTGTCTATCCATTGGTCTGTCTGTCTGTCTGTTTCAGGCAGTCAGTCCCATCCTACACCTTTTCTTAACCTTACCAAAACAAAAACAACAACAACAAAAAACACACAGAAAAAAATGTAAACTACTTCCCCCCTCAGATTGTTGCAGGTTTTTTTGATGCACTGGTGGTACTGCAGCTGATGCTTGGAGGCACAGCAGAAAGATAAAGAGTGATACTGGTGTTAAATATCACAAAACACAACAATGTATTGTACGTGTGGCCCATGATATGTAACTGAAGAGTGTATGAATAGTTAGGAACATTGGTTGGAGACAGGCTAATCCCAATGTTCCCTTTATCAATTTGGTATTGTCTGTTTGTAGGCCTACTTTGTTTCATTCAGTTAACGGTAGCAAGGTTGATAGCACTGTTGCTAAAATGACAACACACACATTTCAGTTCCCTGTCTCTTCATTTCCTTTGTGTGACACCCAAACCATTTACAAGGTAGCTATATCCAAAAGCCAATGATGGTACTGGCACCCAGCAGACAGCCTGTTTTAAGGTCATCTGCATAGTGTTCTCTGACAGGATGTTCACCACAAAGATGTACAACCACAAAAATCTGGACAAGAACGAGGCGTAGATGGTTGAATATTATGTTTACAACAAACAAGTCTACTGAAAAACACTTTCATTTAAGCCTTTGTGACAGCTGCAGCAATGCAGGAGGACCAACAACTAACAAACACTACAAGACATGTCTGCAAAGCTCTGCATAGCAATGATACAATTGTCTGAGAACACTCCTAAAACTAGCTATACTAACTAAGTTGTTTTGTGGTCAATGAAAACTGAAAACAGTAAGAAATTTGAGTGTAAACAGCTGTAACTATTCTCATTTGAGTGACAATAAATAAGCCTATTAGCATCATGAAAACATAGGTCAGTGTGTCTTGTCTTTGTAAACAACCACTGTGATTGTATCTGATCTCCACATGTAATATGTGTGGTTGGAAGCTAGACTCATCACCACGGCAACTGAAAATGGAGGCAGCAAATAGGTTTTGCGAAGTGTGTTTTAAACCGAACCAATACGTTTACCTACTCATAAACTTAACCAAAAGTTTTTTTGAATGTCTGACCAGAACCACTAGCGATGTTTGTGGCGTTCAATAGCACTTAACTTATATAAATAAATAAAACATTGCCACCAGGGCACATCTCAATGAACAGGTGTATGGCCTGCTCCTGTGACATCAGGCCAAAACCTGACGTTCTGTTTCACTTGTGAGGAAGTGTCGCAGTAAACAGACCTGTGACTGACTGCCGACGTGTCTGAGTACGACACACATTTATTATCTGTTTAAAGGATTCACCACCACACACAAAAGAGGAAAAGCACATTAACACAAAGTACACATCAGTCTTATCCTTTAATCTACTGCACTCTGTAACATCTTTCAAAAAAGATGTACATAGTTAAAATCTTCAGTAAGGTGTGAATAAAAGAAAACTTCCTGAATTAAGAATAAGAACCTGCTGTTCTGCCTTCATTATTAGTTACACATATTGATTGATTCTTCCTGTTGTGAGTGCACGAAGGAGTTCATATGTAGGGCAGTGAGCAACGTTTACACAGAAGTGTAGACATGCTACAATAAACAATGCATTAAAATATGCATGCAGTGATCCAATGTGCATCAAACACCACAACTATTAGAGGTTAACAGTACTGTTATGTTCATACTATTCATCTCTGTATGCCTTTAACTGTAATATTTCTTCCTTAATACAACACCTGAATTGAGATTGCACCATCCCTAATCCAAACAAAAAGATATATTTATGTCAAAACACTAAAAAACAACATGACATATGTTAAAGATGTGCTAAAATTACACGCCATCTTGCATTTTTTTTACCACTGGATGTGACACTGTTTGACATGTCTGAGTGTGGAAGTGTGAGTGTGTGTGTTCAGGAACAAAAGCATTCAGCGTTATTTCACCACATCTCCATCTCTCTTTTCTTTTTTTGCTCTTTTATTTTTATGTTTTTTGAGTGGAAGTTTCCAGAACTGCGTCTTGATGAATTGCATGGCCCGGTGTTGGAAGTGCAAGATACAACAGTGTATTGCAGCTGAGTGAAGTCATTAATATTTCCTCTGTATCAATATCACCGGTGGAATGGTGTGTGTGCAAAAAAAGTGTGTGTGCTTCAGATTGACAGGTGGATGATCTCAGTGAGTGGAGCACCCTGGGATCGACTGCATAATCAGGGAGACAAAGGAGCAGAGGAGAGACGAAGAGAGAGAGAGAGAGAGAGAGAGTGTGTGTGTGTGAGAGAGAGAGAGAGAGAAGTGCAGAATAGTAAAATTCCCAGAGGGGTGAAGGGTTGTGTGCTCTCGTCTCTGTTTATTTCCCTGCACTCGTTTGAAATGGTTTGTGTGTGTGTGTATACGTTTGTCTAGGATTGTGTGTGTGCTGGTATATGTAAACCATCAGCCTGTGTGTGTGTGTGTGTATCAGGTGTTTGATGGTTTGCAGCAGTAAATGGGTTCATTGTGAGAACAGCAAAGGTTCCACATCAGGAGACTTCCCAGGTAATTATACAGGAGCAGTCAAGTAACACACACACACACATCCCTCTGTTACGGTGTTGTTGTGGTGTGTTTGCCAGTGTGTAATGTGGGTGTTTGTCTTGCCATAAAGCAGCATGCCTGTGATCTCAGGTGCATGCGTTAGCGCTGTGGTTGACATCCACGCTAGATGTTACACAGTAAACAGGATTTCTCAGGCAGCGGACGACTTAAGAGAACAGCATCTGAGCTTATGGCCGAACAAAGGCTCAAAGCCGGAGGAGTCTGTTGTAATTGACCAACTCTGCTTTCAAGTTGTACAACATCTCTCTCCTCTGCTTAGTTTGTTACCGTTTCATCTGCACCTTTTCTGCCTCAGATCTGCCTCTGTTACGTTTGAGGATAAACAAGGAGACAACAGAGTAAGGCAGCTGGATTTGACAGTAGGGGGAAATCAATATGGATAATGGTGGCCTGTGAGGGACAAACTGGTGATCTTTGGGCATGTTGCAAGAAAGGAGGCGTTCATTTTGTCATATTCTGACAATGTAGTGACACATTTGATGTATTGATGCAGTTGAAGTTGTGTTTACCATCAGGTGTTTTCACACAATAGGAAGTGACAGCAGTCAGGTCAGACCACAGTGTTGTGTCAGTTTAAAGGAATAGTTTGTCATATTAGCTAAAAGAATTAGCTGTCTCATTGTGAGAGCTAAAACAGAAGTGACTGTCATGTTTGTACAGTGTAGCCAGAGCTACCACAGCTAGCACAGAGCTGTCCAATGGTAACACAACAGGCCTTGCCACATGTTTATGTGTGTATGGACTTGGTGGAAGTAATCATAAACCACATTTTCCTTTGCATCTTTGAGGAGAAATGCTGATAAATGCAGAACTGTGAATATTTCTCTCCATTCATTTCAATGGGGTTTACACTCATCACTGTCCTCTATTGCTTTTTGTGGTCACATTTCCATCCATCTTCTGATCCTGCTTTGTTCTGTAGTACAGGGTCACAGGAGGTTGGAGCCTGTCTACGAGTGAGGGGTGCGGTACCCCCTGGACAGGTCGCCAGTCCATCACAGTTTAAACAATTTTTTTCTTTTCTTTTTTAGATAAATAACAAAGTTTATGAACTTTTGCATCTAAAGATTAGAAACAGTAAGAAAAACGGGCATTATGACCACACAGGTTACTTCAATTGTTAAAAAAATACATGATGTCAATATTCAATGATTCTGCTCAGATAGTAAAGAAAATGCTGAAAAGAAACCAACTTCTGATGCCAAGAAATGAATGTTGGACTAGCAGAGTATTAGGCAGGGCAGGAGCTGCTAAGAAACACTGGGAAAAAGTGTGGGTGACGTCATGGAAGGTTAGTCTATCTTTATTTACAGTGTTTTTTCTCCACATAAAAATGGAAGTATAAATTTGCAGCTTTGTTTGTATGTAGCGACAGACGTTTCTACAGAAGGCCTATGTGAGGCTCCTCGTGGTCGCCATGTACCAACAGATTTGTTGTGTTCAACTAGAAACCAAAAAATAAAACTAAAATAAAAACAGGCTGCCAGCTGGACACATTGTACAATTGTGTCCAGCAATTGTTGTCTATTAAAAGATGTAAAACAACCAGATGAGAAGTGTGTGGAGCTATTTCTTGGCAAGGACCAGCAGAGACTCAAAGTTACTTTTGAAAGCAAATACATTTACTTCAATTCCCAGACAACCCAACAGAGAAAGGCATGTTTGCAGTTGGACTTTTTGTCCGTATTTATCTTTAGAAGCAGCTGGGTTTTATTACTAATAGACAGAGTAAGGTTAGCTGTGTCCCCTCTGTTTCCAGTCTTTGTGCTAAGCTAACCAGCTACCAGCTGTCACTTCAATTTATCCATAGAGAAATGATCACATATCAAAAACTATGCATTGATATTAAATGTATTTGTGGACATTATGGTAACAGAATAGTTTGATTCTGGCTTGTACTGTAAGTCACAGTTTTTTTTCTACTGCTACAACAGCAAAATATACAGTAATTGAAGGTTTGACCTTGACAAGTGTAGCAAATGTCATTAGTTTGGTACCATCCATAAGTGGAATACCTCGGCTCCAACATTGTTCTCACAACGTCCCACACTATTAGTGTTTTTCTGACTATCTTCATGCTATTATTACTCAGGTAGAATATGAGAAAACCAGCAAACTGTGTGCACTGTAACAGCTTTACAAATACCTCAGTGTTACAAAACACACCTGCTAGCTGCTGGGAAGTCTCACTTTAGCAGCTATGTGTAGCATTCCCTGTTTTTAGCACACAGAGTAAGACCATGGATATGACTAGTGATCATTTTTACAGTGGAGCTCAATATAAAGTATATAGTAGTAATGTTTTGGTCGGATGGTCTGTGGTCAAACACATACAGCACACACGTCAAAGCTGAAGTTCTTCATTTTGCATTTATTGTACATACAGATCATATTCAGGTGAGTTTGCTCATTAACAATAACAGGAGCTGTGTGAAGGTTGCAGTATAATGGAACCCTTTTTTCCCCACATTACAAAAGTGTATTTACTGGAGAGTTTGCAGCCAGATGGTTTGATTCCTAAAGATCGTCTTTTAGCAGTGGTCTGACCTCTGCTTCGTCCTGCTAATTCAATCTACATTGTGCAAACGTCGTCTCTCACACACACAATATACATTCAAATGGCCCTGTTTTAAAAGATTACAGAGATTACACAGGAATTACACGATCAAAGTCATTGAACCTGCACACACCCGCCCCCTTGCATGAGTACACTTACTACCTTTGAAAATGAGAGAGTCAATGTGTGTGAGTGAGTGAGTGTGCCCTCTCTTTTCTCAGAGACCTGCAGGTTAATCTCCCCTCAGGCTCCGCTGCCAAAGCGGCGCACTCTGCTGGCTGGGACAAGAACAGCAGAAAGAGGGGAACACTTCTTCATGCACAACAAAAACACTTTGTGAAAAGATGTATTTTGACATTTTACACCAGATTATTTTATATTATTGTTGAAACACTTTCCAGACAGGCTGTAATGAAACTCTCTCTGCACATTTTTAGTAGCCCTGATGTTATGTTTAGTGGTTCTGCCAAACACAACACTACTTTGCTTTATACAAAAAAAAACGATATAATATAATCTGTTACTAAATTAAGACACTTAAATACCCATGAGTTTGCATTTGAATTGCAGTTAAAACAAAAATTGCATATAGTTTGGTTAATTTTGTAGATGTTTGAGATCTTTGGGTCTTACAAATAATGTAAATACAACCACAAATCAATAAAAATCTAAATATTTAAAAAATATTTTTATTCTACTTCTTTATGCGCTGAAATAATTTATTTGTTTTTTTATTTCTTAAATATGATGTGAATATTGTGTTTTAGCCTGTTAGATATGTTACCTCGTGCTATTGTATGGACAAAAATAGTGTGCATTGATCATTGTGTTGAATTGTTTAAATAAATATGTTTTTAATTGATTCTGAATATTTTGCAGAATTATACACATTTTGCAAGGTCAGCTGTCTTCACACAGAAAACAGAGAAGGTGCGTTCACGGCCAGATTAATTTGTGGAAATTATACTACTCCAGTTCAAGTGCAGAGTCAACATTTGTATTCGATTTGTACAAAGTTTCAGTCTTCCAGCAGGACTCAGCTGAAAAGGGCTGCATTGAGAATAAAGTTAAAAGGCCAAAGACCCACTTGACTCTTGACATTGAACGCACCATGCAGTAGAAAAGCTTCTATTAGAGCCTGAAGCCCCTTCTTAAGAAATTAACCACACGTGCCTGCACTCTTCTAACATGTGATTAAATAGACTCAATTCAGATGCATTATCTATCTAAACAAACAGCAAAACAAATGTCAGAAATGATTCATTCATTCATTTGAAGCGGGATTTTTCCCCTGCCTGTTGCATCTCATGCACCTACAGGATATCAGAATCTTTAAAGGTTAAAAGGGAAAAAGATGATGAAAATCTGAAAGTACATTTTGCTCTGTTTCCTCCCATCTGTGCATTACACACAAAAAAACTAGATGGGAAACAGTCAAAAGACTTTGAGCGTTCGTGTGATCTTCAGGAGCACTTCAGAAACTCTTGAAAAGAGAAGTTAATGAACATCGATCGACACACACGCAAACAGACACACACACACCAGGCTTACTGATTCAACAGCTGCTGAAGTTAAGTTTTACAGATCAATTTTATAGCTTCGGTTACACTCGGGTGATGGCTGTAATCGTTTATTAAGAATACTGTTAATCGTTAGATGAATCGATGGCTGCAAAGATAGACGCTACAGAGTCTTACAGGCTTTATTTTTTTGTTGTTGTCTGTTTTCATTAATGAATAGAAAAAGACGCCTCGTCCAGGTTATTTGCATGAAGAGACAGAGAAATGTGAGGGTTTGTTGTTTCTGAGGATTATCTGTTGGTGTGTGTCCGTTGGCGGCAGATTGTCCTTTTCTTTGTTTTGTTTTTGCGCAGCAGTCTGACCCGAACTCAGCCTCTCAGTTGACTTCAGGAGTAGGCTAATTGCACCGACTAAGAACAACAATTAAAGACGCTAATTGGCAACACAAACTGACAGTGATACCAGGTAGCAGGAGTCTGAGTGCCATGGTGCATTTAGGGACTTTTTTATTTGTTTTCCTGGAGAGATGCAGGGCCCTTGAAGTATCCTGAATGTCCTGCGGCTCTGTGTGTGTGGGGGGTGGGGGTGTCACCCCCGGGGCGATAATAATTACTAAGATATATGCAGTTGACAGGACTATTTATATGATATTTTAAATCCCTATCTAAGTTAAATACAGGAAGCAGTGTCTGATTTTGGACCAATGAGCGCCCTGCTGTCCATTTAACAGCGACCACCTGTTTCCAGCCTCCTCACCTCACGCACTGCATGGGGAGAAATTAATTTGCTGCAAATCTTGAAGGCTTAAACAAGACAAGTGACGCCCCGGCCCCTCCCCTCCCTCTCTGCAAACCGACGAGTAGTAAATCCCCACAATTAGCAGATCCATATTAGCATATTAACCTGTGCGCTTCCTTCCGAGGCGCATCCTTTATCTAGGTCAGACATTTTCTTAATTGCTTTTGCTGTAGACGGACGACAAACATCTTCTGGGTCGTTTGTTATGGTTGCTTTTCATTGTCGGTCGTTATTTTCGGGGTTGTAAAAAAAAGGTGCACACAGATAAGGCCTTTATACAGGACGGAGTTAACGGACGCTCATGCGCCATATGAGGCCAGTGTCTGACCGGGACTCATTCAAATCGAAACAGACTCACAAACAAGGGCCAACGCATGTTCACAGCTTTGTCAAGTTTCCCCTCAAACTGCAGACAAACAGAACTGAAATGTGTGAGGATCCTAAACGCATCACTGCTGCAATCTGATACATTACACTTAAAGCAGTCTTATAAAGGGATTAGTGCGTACAATGACAGCAGCAGACTGAATGACTGCAGGCTATATAGTGATCTATTATGGATAAGTTGTGGTCCACTATTAAACCATTTAAAGCAATCAGGTCTGATCCGAGGAGGGAGCAAACAGAGAGGACTGACGCGCTGTAAATGCGTGGGAAATGGAGACTATTGTGTTTTTTTTAGAAGTTATTTATTTGATTCTGCATCATGAGCTACATTAAAACAAATGGATTTAATGATTGGTGCCACCAAAATCCGCCAAACTAAAGATTCAATGTTAAAACGAAGGATATTTGTTTTATTTTTACATCGACATGATTATGCAAATATTCCTTGAAATATTAGGTCACATCAAGTGCTCCAATGCCACATGGCGCTATTAGCTCAAACCCTAATCTTCTGCCTCTCCATGCTGCCTTACTTCCTGACACTTGCTCTAGAAATATGGGGACAGGGGCCCCCTTTTGCTCTCCCCAGGAGGAGCAGCGGCCCATCCACAAAACCTCGGGGCTGCTCTAAATTCTCGCCTCTGGGCTGTACTGTGCGGGTTTTTTTCGGGGCCTTTTCCCTGCCTCGTCAGGCGGCAGATGGACTGGCTCCTGTCCGGGAGATCAGCGCGCATCTGGTGCGGCGCTCCCAGCCCCCGGTGAAGCTGGGCCACTGGTCGGCATTAAGCCCTATTAGGCCCGTCTACCGTGCAACTGGTGCCTTGGGTTGGTGGTGACGGTGGCCCCTCTGCATACAAGCAGCTGAAAAAGCTCCTGATATGAATAAAGTGAGTGTGATCTGTTATGGACCGCGACGTTTGAAAAACACACTACATTTGTATCATCTGTGCATCTACATCCTGATCATGACGTGAGAGGAAACAGGCTCACATGTCAGGATGACTCTCTGCCCACGGTCTGATCAAGCCTGCCCCCAACCTTAAAAACCAAAGTCCCACCTGGTGAGACTCTGCGGCTGAATCTGGTCAGTTTTTTTAAGGCTTGCGCTCCAAAATAAGAATCACATGATCCCATTTAGAGTTACTTATGGTGCTTTAATTAAAGCTCTCTCAATCTCTCTCTCTCTTTGCCCGGTGGCCTTCTCATTCATCCCTCCTCCCCCTCCTCCCCTATTTCCCTCCCTCTTCCTCTCTCTCTCTCTCTCTCTCTCTCTCTCTCTTAAAACCTGGCGTGCGACAATCGGCCTTCACCGGTCTCGTTGTGCAGAGGTTTCACGTCGAGCCTCGAGGCTAAACAATCGGTATCGGTTAATTAAAATATAAAAGGCCTTGAGAACTTTTTAAAGGAGGCTATTTAAGGCGGCTTCTGCTCCGCCTGTGTCTCTCTACCTGGACCGTTTGTGGGTCTATAGACAGTCCAGATCAAAAAGAGAGGATTTCACTTACCGTAAGCTTAAAGGGTATTTTTAAGCAGTGGGAAAAGGGGAAATTGAGAAATGGCACCATAAAGAAATGTAAAAACAACAAAACTGCGTCTTTTATTATTATTATTATTATTATTATTATTATTATTATTATTATTATTATTATTATTATGTCGTTGGGGCCGGTGGGGACAGAGAGCAGACGCATGCAGGAACAGATGGGAGGGAAAATAGTTGCTTAATTAAAGTGCGAGTCAATCTCGGCGTCCCGGCGTCAGCACGGTCACAGTCTGCACTTTAATAATATCAGGGAGTCGTTACAGCTGAGTAGGAAAAAAACATCCAAAACAAGCCTGATTAAGGCTTATCTCTGCTCTCTCTCCCTCCCTCTCTCTCTCTCCCTCTGTGTGTGTGTGTGTGTTGGCTGGCTTGTTTTGAATGGCAGGAAATCAGACAGACAGACAGACAGAGGAGTAACTCTCCTCCTTCAGTTTCCTCTGCAGGCTGTGTGTGACCACAAGCTTTGGCTTTTACGTTTTGTATTTCTGGCCTCAAGGCAAGCCAGCCATAGGCTGCGTCCATGTGTATATTTAAACTCATTATTCTGTGGATTGTTCACTCACACTGGCTCTGTGCACCTGTTACTATTATTTTGGATGTTTATAAATCTATTATTGTGTTAAAGATACGATCTGATCATCTGATTTTAATTATAATAAAGCTTTTTTGTTGTTTGAATTTAAACAACACAAAATCTGCCATCTGAAAAAAAAACCATCACAGCTCCGTTCAGCTGGCCCGGACCACCCCGAGGGCGCGTGCTCAGGTGAGTTACAGCACGAGCAGAAAGGCGGAAAGAGAGAGAGAGAGGGAGGGAGAGTGAGAGAGACAGAGAGAAAGGGGTCAGGATGCTGACCGAGCCATGGAAAAAATACATTCACAATAATAATAATAATATTAATAATAATTATAATAATAATAGCACCAAGCATGCACGTGCCTTAGATATAGCCTACACTGCTAAAGCAAAAAGGTCTCGAGCCGGTAACACTCATAGTAACCCCTCCTCCCTGAACAAAAAATAAATAAATAAAAATAAAAAAAGAGAAATAAAATGAGGCTAATCGAAAGCGGTTTCCCATGTATGCGTAAAAACAACTTAAACAATACTGTTTATTTCAATTGTTTGCAGCTAACAGTAAATAAATCACATCATAAATACAGGAAACGTGTTTAAATTGGATTCTATTCGTTCATGATCATATTTATTATTATTCTAATCTAATCTTCTGTCGTTACATCGAATGAAAAATACGAGCATTCATGTGTTTCCTTATGAAATCATATTGAAGTATTTAAAACAATGAAAATCCATTCAAATCCATCTGATGCATGCAAAATAAAATCCTTCCCCGTTTAAATGACGTTAAATCCACCAGGCTAAATTTGCTGTAACAAAAGAAAATCCATATTTAAAAAAAATGATGTTAGAAATTATCAAAATAAAAATATTTCAAAGCAAACTTACATTTCCGTTGAAAATCCGTAAATGTATGTTTTTGTTTTTTACTCTAGTCGATGTGAATTAAAAATAATAATAATAAGACGACGTAAACCGAGCGGAAGACCTGGTGAAAATACAAACGAGTGAAAAAGAAAACTGTCCAGAAAAAACGTAGAAAATGTTGAAAGAAGAACTTGGTTCCTTATTAAGGCTGAAGATACAATATTTATTCCGTGTCTCCTGGGATGCTCCGCTCCGTCTATTGTCCTCCCATTCCTCAGTGCTGATGCTTAATTTTCAAAACTTCTATATTACCAAGGGACCTACGACATCAGCCGAGAAATACCCTGCAAGTACAAAATCCGTGAGCCAGCCCCGTCCGTGCAGAGGGGAGACGCTCGCGTTCCGCCTGCTTTCTACCGTTACCGAGAGCGCGCGAGGGGGGACTTTTCCATTTCTCTGGCTTTTTGAGGATTTTAAGGCATTTATTATTATTATTATTATTATTATTCGATCGGGCCACAGAGGAGAGAGGGGAAAAAAACACTGGTTACTTTGGAGAAAGCACAATGTCAGCAACCTTCCCCGGACTTGTCCACGACGCAGAGGTAGGCTCATTTATTTACTTATCCAGCATTTAATTTCAGAGATTACAGCAGAAGAAGGGATCTAGTGTACATTTGGAGATGCGCTCTCTCTAAATGGGACGCGTGGATTTTTTTAAATAAAAAGCCACAATATGCATGGAAAAGAGAGAAATGTGTCAGGCTGCCGATAAAAACGGGGCTTTTTTATTGAGTGTGTGGAAGCTGTGTGAGCCGGTAACAGTGTGATTAGAACATTTTAGGGCGGAACACTTTCCGCTGTGTCTCACTCTGCTTACCTCCCATCCGGTGTGAGCGAGAGAGAGCTGGGACAGTAAATTTGCCAGCAGCTCGGTAATAATAATAATATATAACAGCACGCCTTTAAAACGCTGCGAGGAGAGTGACAGGCATGCCAAAGGGAGGGGAGAAATACCGGTGGCTCCTGTTGCCGCGCGTTCGTTCCCCTCCCGGGCGTGTGGAAATGACATCTCCTTCAGGTGGTTTAAAGTGGGAAAAAAAACGCTTTGAGTGTGTGAGCTGTGTTTTGTGAGTGTGTTTGGGAGGCAGAGAGAGGAGACACCGGCTGATGCTAAATGACACGGCTCATATATTTCCCCGTCTCTTTATTATCTCGTAGATACGTCACGACGGATCAAACAGCTACCGGCTCATGCAGCTCGGCTGTCTGGAGTCCGTGGCCAACTCCTCGGTCGCCTACTCCTCCTCTTCCCCGCTCACCTACCCGGCACCGGCGGGGACGGAGTTCGCCTCACCCTATTTCTCGGCCAACCACCAGTACACACCCCTGCACCACCAGTCCTTCCACTACGAGTTCCAGCACTCCCACCCAGCCGTGGCCCCGGAGGCCTACGGGCTCAACTCGCTGCACTCAGGCCAGTACTACCAGCAGATCCACCACGGAGAGCCCGCCGACTTCATCAACCTGCACAACGCGCGCTCTGCCCTCAAGTCCTCTTGCCTGGACGAGCAGCAGCGGCGCGAGCTGGGCTGCCTCGACGCATACCGGCGCCATGACCTGTCGCTGATGACGTCACACGGCTCGCAGGCCTACGGTGTCGGTATGCACCACCCGGACCAGAGGCTGCTGCCCGGCGCCGGCCTGGGCCTTCCTCCACCCGCGTCGGACGACCTGCAGGTACCGGCGGCCTCCATCTCTCTCTCTCTCTTTACCCCGCTTATCACAGTCCTCCTCCCGGCCTGAGCTCCGGCTTCCCCCCGCACCTCCCTCCTCCTCCGTGCTACAATAGGACCCAGTGCCCCACTGGCCTACTACTGAAAAACTTTCCCCCCCTATTGTAGCAGCCACACACCAATTCCAAAATATTGAACAGAAAGACAGCGTCAGATGTCTGTCTGTCTGCCTGTCTGTCCCTGCACCTCCACCAGAGGACCCTGCCCCACTCTGGGATGAATAATGGCGTGTTTGGAGATCATATTGAGATGATTTTTGTTGCCAAAGCAAACGTGACTGTACAACAACAGTCTGAGTAAATGTCAAGTCCACACGGCCCCGTGCCTATGAGAGGCTGGCCTCTTTCTAAAGGTTAATTGACTGGCAGTCTATACAATCCTATTGTGAAACCCACCCTTTATTTTTCCACCAACACACGTGACCCATATTTTACATAATTCTTTTCGATGTAAAGAAATGGTCAAGATGAAAACACAGACTCGCACGGTCCATGAGTCTAAGCGTGTGTGTGTGTGTGTTGCCCGGCTGTCTGCTGAGGCAAAGAAAAGCCGCTGGTTGCTCTATTCTCCGGTAAAGAGGCGGATTAACGGATCGGGGTTCAGGGCACAATGGGCAGCTCGAGCACCATAAAGCACCGTAGTTTATCCAATTACAGACTTAGCGTCAATCAACTTTGTTACTTATGCAGCGACATCTGAGCTGCTTACAGCGCGGCTCCACTTAAACACAATTTAACACAGTGACACATTATTTCAGTCGAGTTAACTATTTACGACATTTAAAAAGTGAACTAGTTTTGATGTATTATTAAATATATAGTTTTATAATTATTTATTTATCTCTTAATTTTAGTTTTTATAGGCTATTATTTAAAAAAAAATAATGTGCCCACATAGGTCTATGATATTTATTAATTACATTTTTCAAATTTGAAATATATAGGCTATGGATCAGATTAAATAATATTAATTTAATTTAAGAAACGTAAAAAATATTCGATATTTTATAGGTACTGTAATAAAAATATATTTTCTTATATAAATTACATGAATATTTACTTTTTTCATGTTTTATTTTCCATTATTTCATTTTTAGAACTGCTTTTAGGTGTCATTTTTTAAACGTATGTGCATATTTCTCGTGGTAAATATGATGTGTAGGGCCTACTTTAAGGTGCAGGGTTGACCTTTTATTGAGCAGAAGAAAGAACAGTCTCGTGAACCTGCAGCCTTTACACGCGGCGGATGTATGAACGGGAACAGATGCGCCTATGGTCTCGTGCAGCCCGGTCGCATCTTTGAGCGCGTTAAAGAGATTTTCATGGCGAACAAAAGCAGCTGCCACACCTTTCTCCCGTCACTAAGCTAATTCATGCAAGACCTCTGCGTTTTGTATATTGATTTTATAATCACTTTAGCTGCGGAGTAGAAGAAAAGGAACAGAGCTGGAGCTGGTTAAGAAGGAGCTACAACAAGCGGCCCCCTCCTTTTCTTTTTTTTCTTTTCTTTTTCCCAGGTTATTCTAATCGTGGGGCTTCTGCGTGGGCCAGGCCTCGAGGCTCGCACGGGGGATTAAGTGTTTTTCTGAATAAAAAAGAGCGTGTTCTCTTTTCTTGATAACATTGTTGATAGCACGCGAGTCTGATATGGACCAAAATGGCGGCGCTAACAGGTTTCTATACGTGCAGGCCTGTGACGCGCGCGGCGCGCGCACACTGACTCCCCATCCCCAACAGGTTGGTGGCTGTAGCGCGTTCTGGACACCGGAGCGCACTTGTGAGTCTGGATGAACCGCGCTGTCCTCGGCTGTTGCCTGCAGCCTTTCAGATAAAGCTCGCTTCTGGGTGAGCCGTGAGCTGCATCCTTTATTTTCACCGTGCCCTCAATTTTCCTGAGAGTCTGCTGACTGAGGAACACTTTCTAACAAAAAAGGCTGCTCAAAGGGCGCACAACAGGGCCACACTCAAGTGGCATTTTAAGGTCATTTAAATAAGATTTAAGGGTAGTTTCCAACCGTGGGCATCATGAATGTGACACTAAAAGCACATGTTAATGATGAACTATCCTCCAAGCTGCGTTCTAATCATTTATTGGTAGAATGAAGTTGATTCCTTTTTTTGTCTAAAGCAGTAAAAAATCTGAAGTGATCTAACCTCCCTGCTTGTCCTAATGAGTGCGTGTCTCCACAGGGCTCCGTGGAAGCTCAGTGTGGGCTCGTGCTGAATGGCCAAGGGGGCGTCATCCGGAGAGGTAAGGGCCCTGTTTGTTCCTGTGTTGTCGCTGTTGTTGTTGATGTTGTTGTATATACCGGAGGCCGTGAGCGCTGCGCGGCTCGACACGACAAGACAGCGAGGAGACAGACAAACAGGGGGAGCACTCCTCTCTTGTCTGCTGTCAACGTGTTACAGCAGGCGCGGGCACACTTTCTCGCCCGTTTAAACGCCGACACACTGTACAAGCGCGGGGGCAAGTGCTCCCCACTTCCACGGACTGTCATTCAAAAGCAAGTCACACTAAGTTCACCTGAGACAATTACAATGTCAACAAAGCCACGAGTTGTTATGATGGGCCTGATATTGTATCCCATGCAGTTATATTTAGAAAAAATGTACCATCAAGAAGAAAAAATGTTTGATTTTCCACCACATTGCTGCAATGATAATAATAATAATAATAATAATAATAATAATAATAATAATAATAATAATAATAATAATAATAATTCACAGCAGGGGTGTGCTAGCAGTTAAAAAACGAACTTTAATATAATAAAGTGAATTAAACCTATCACATATAAAATGATGCTTTAGCTGATCGTACACATCTGATGACCTTCTTATAAATTATGCCATTCTGATGATTTTTCCTGTGTATCACTGTATGTAATCCACAGTTAAATCGTGCAGTAATTGTTGTGTGTTTAATCTTGTGGCCTTTTATCAAACAAGCCCATTTCTCAACCACTGGGGTTTTTTTTAAACCGCCGTAGATCTCCTTCTTGTTTTGTGTTTTTTTTAGTGGGGACTGTGTGTAATTTTCCACCCAGAGAGTGAAGGCTGTGTCTCGGGTTTAATTTTTCATCAGCTCTGCCTAGGTGTTGGGGCTTTTCCCTCGGATTGACGCGGGGATCCCTTCGCTATCACTTTCGGTTAATGGTGCGCCGTATTTGGCCCTGAGCTCAGCCGCTGCAACCATCACAACCAATAATCTTTGCTTTACCTCCCGCTCCCGTATCGATAGCTTCTCTCGCCTCGGGCGGACGCTTTGATATGCTAATGCCGAGCGGGGCCCCGGATTCAGCCGAGATCATATTAATGTTGTTCTTTCTGACTGCGGCTTTGGCGGCATGAATATTCACATAACCTTTTTCAAAAGAAAATCACTCAAGAAATGCGGATCCTACTTAGGAGGACTCGTCTGTGTTTTTAATCACCCTGATATCCCTTTTCCAGTTCAGCTCTAACAGCAGCCTCACAGATCAAGCTGATCTGTCAGACGCGCGCCCCCGCTACTAAATCCCGTGCACGCACGTCTCTCTTTTCTGTCAAGACATTGGCAGGCTTTCTTTTTTTCCGGAGCTATAAACATTGTTGTTAAATATGAGGAGAATGGCATTTGGCCCTTGTCTCTTTTTCTTTAATTTTCGTGGCAAACTCGTAAAAGGCGCTTGATTCCGCGTGTGATCCCGCCCGCCGCTCGCGCCGCAGCCCGAGGCTACTCTCCGTTGCTTAAATACCGTTATCGCCTCTGGGCCCGCGCGCTCCACTGACTGCACTACCGGCAATAGCTCTTTTCGATTGCCCTTGGCAACATAAAATACAAACTACTTTGAATCAAAACATTTTTAGGGGAATTAATATGATGTGAACCCGCAGCTTTCAGAGACGCGCGCCTCTGTCAGAGCGCGTGAGTCTGACAGACAGGTTAGCCTGGTTTGTGTCACACACACATACACACACACACACACACTGACACGGGACACGCGCACAGCACACACATATTCAACCAATAGCATCAATCGATTCCCTCGACCTGCAATCGTCCAAATCTGACAGGCTGAGTGTAAGACAAGTTCCACTGTACAAAGTGCTGCCCGCTGGAGTACAACAGGCTTTTGTTTCCACACCATTGTGATGTCACAGTGGGCTGTGGGCAGGAGTGAAATGAAAGGTGCTGTCCACGGTGCTGAACCTGGGCGACATGTAACTGCCCACAAAAAATATATATAGCACATTTGTGCTGATTGTGAATAATAGATTGTCAGAGCAGGAATATAGGTTACAGCTGCTCATATAGAAGGCTTAGTTGGTGGCCAAATTGTCCACAATGCCCCCAGAAAAGACTGGCTCATGCAGCAGCCAGTCATCGCCTGCAGCATTGTTCTCTCTTTGGCCTAAATGGCATCCTTTTCCTCCATTTCATCATATCCAGCATGGCCTAATAACAAAGCGACACACCCTGCTGTTAGATTTGATAATGAGGCAGATGAATAATAGAATATAGCCTACAGTACATCAGACAGAAACCTTGCGTTTCAGCTGCTTGGGACGTTAGTTCAAGTGAAAGTTTAATAATAATACTCAAAGCAGTCGATATATTCCAGGAGGATCCAGTAACACTGATTCAGATGCAATTAATAATGTGAAAGAGCCTTCACTATCGTGAACTGCCATCATTTATTCACACTTTCAGGAGCCTCAACAATGAAGTTGATGGTTGGTAGAAGGTGATTAAAAGGAGGTTTTGTTTCTGCCTCCTGGGAGAGCAGCAAACAGTTCACACATACAGACAAATATTGAGCTGGAATATAAATATATGTACATAGTAAGGAAAAGCTACATGTAATATTTAACTAGTGGGAAGGAGTCTGAGGAAACACATTGCTTATGATCAGATGATTATGCACTGAGTGAGCATTTACTAATTATTACTAATTATTACTTTTTAAATTAATAGAATATTTAATATTTTGTGTCCAAAGTGAAGAGTGTAATTCTAACTCTATACTTATAGTGAATCAATCTTTATTAGAAAGATGAAAAAATAGTCCACACCTTTTAGTGTGGGTTAGGATTGCTGGAAAAGCTTCCTGTACATCACAATAAATCATCAGCAAAAATAATACATTTGATTGATCAGCTCCATTACTTTAATTCTCTGCATCATGTGGGATTTTTTTTGTGAAAGAAGAACCTTTGTTAAGGTGTACTCTGTGAACAAAGGTGCAAAACAGTCACAGGGTATGCATGCCTGTCCCTGAGGCACACACAGAAAAATCCATCTGCATGTTTTCTATGAAAGATGTTCCATATGGTTTGTGAGCATGGTTAACCCAGACCAAAATGTTCATGTTTTCTGAGTCGAGACTGTTCAAGGTCTGGATTGATTTTTACTAGATACATTCAGTATAGACCTGAAAACAGTAAAAGTGCAGAAAGGGCTGCAAAAAAACATGCACACTCTCCATCTTTTTCCATCCATTTTACTGCATTGCATTATTTTCATTTATTTCAGGCCCATCCTGGCATTTTAAATGCTTGTGCTTACACATTAACTCTTATTTTGAAAGGGAATCATTTTAGTGAAGTATGAAATATTTAACTCAGCTAGTCAAGATGATACAGCTGCAGAGTATATTTCAGAAAAATATACTATATATATATATATATATATATATATATATATATAAGCTATAACAGAAAGAAATCAGAGATCAGTTTGTCTTATTTTCAGCTAAAGAGTGTCTGTTTTGTGTCTTTTCATCTTTATTGGGCCTCTGGCCCTCTCAGATTTATACTTGGCCCCACAAAAAATGAGAACGTGTCCTAAAAGAGTTTAGTGACCTCACATGAGGTGCATTGTTTAGGAGGACATACTGTACAGTCTGATGGCTGAGTGGACAAAATAATTCAGGTTTTGCCTTATGTCCAATGAACTGTGGATCATTCGAATAAATACTATAATTGCAGTTATATCCCTTTCTGAAGCACAAACATTGCTGTGAGAGTTGTAACTCATGTGTTGTGTGTCTGTGTGCAGGGGGGACGTGCGTGGTCAACCCCACGGATCTGTTCTGCTCGGTACCAGGCCGACTTTCGCTGCTCAGCTCCACCTCCAAATACAAAGTCACCATCGCCGAGGTGAAGAGAAGACTGTCCCCGCCAGAGTGCCTCAACGCCTCCCTACTGGGTGGCATACTGCGCAGGTCAGTGCCACGGTGACAGTGCAGCCCTGTTTAAAATCATTTTACAGTTACTACAGTTCTCCTCTCATAAACCACAAACCCACTCTGACAAGTGGCCTGTACAGTAATGTGTTTAAGGCAAAATGTTTGCAGACACTTTATCTCCGGAGAGTAAAAGACCTGAATTTCATAGTTCTTTAAACAGCTGCACGGTTATATAAGAACAAAGAGGTGAATTTGTCACATTAAACAACAACTAGTTGCATAAAAAAAGACTCACAAAGGACATTTCAGTGGTAAAATTAGCTTAGGTTCCAATGTTTGTCCCCCACCCTGCATATTCTCTAACAATAATGCTGAAGTGAGAGTGATGGATTTGGAGAGTGAAACACACAGTGTGTGTAAATCTGGCTTGGTGAGCATTGGAGAGCGCCGCCTGAGTCTTTGTAGCCCTCAGATGAAACAGAGGATATAGAGCAGCGCCCACAAAGACTATTGTAGGCGAGAATGAGGGCTGGGGCTGCACGCGCCGCCATGCCCAGGGAGCCAGAGGGAGGCGAGACCAGGCCAAAGCATGCCAGGATCAGAGGAACCAGAGGAAAGCAAGAGTTGCCAGCACTGTATTATTGATGAGGTGGAGAGAAAGGAACGAGAGAGAGTGAGGGGGGAGGAGAAGAGAGAGAGAGAGAGAGAGTGAGCAGAGAGAATATGGATACAAGATGAGGCATCAACAATGTGCAAATAGTGATCCTTATAAGAAATTACTGCAGGAAGTGGAGCTACAAAAACAGAAAGTTGTCATGAGTGAAGCAGCATGATCCAAAAAAGAAAGTTTTAGGAAGGACAAACAGCATGCTTAGGGGATTATTGTTCCTCTGTTTTCCAAAATAGAACATCTGTCTGTGATGTGAAGGAAAAAGGATCTAACATATATATGAGTGTGTTGACATGTTTTAATTTTTCACTCTTTGATTTTGTGTTTGTCTAATCAAAGCAAATCTATATGCAAGACTTAATTTAATATATTTCTGTAGTAGTAAATGATTAGATGATGAATGCTGCTGCGGCTGATATGTTCAGTGTTTTTTGCCTTTGTTTAATGATGTGTGTTATTTACTCTGCATCCCCAGAGCCAAGTCTAAGAATGGAGGCCGGTGTCTTCGTGAGAAACTAGACCGTCTAGGCCTGAACCTGCCAGCAGGACGGAGAAAAGCTGCCAACGTCACACTGCTCACCTCCCTGGTGGAAGGTAAGTGCTTCAAGTCTTTTCAGTCTCATTTCATATTGAATGTTTTAGCGTTTTTAGACCCATGGGTTTACCTCCTCCTGTGTGTGTGTGCGCTCAGGTGAAGCACTCCACCTGGCGAGGGACTTCGGCTACACCTGTGAGACAGAGTTTCCCAGTAAGGCGGTGGGTGAACATTTGGCGAGGCAGCACAATGAACCGAAAGAAACCAGCGCACGCAAGAAAATGGTTCTGGCTACAAAGTAAGTTTTCACAAATGTAGACACGCGTAAACAAAACATAATAATGAGATGAAACTCATGAAAGCTTTCATTCTGAAACTCTCTTTTTCAGTATTTATGTACGTCAAACAATGGCTTGCTTAGTGGCTAGCTGAGGTTACATTAAAGCCAGTGACATTTCATCCAATAGCAGAGACTAGTACTGACTGGGACAAGTGTCCATTAACCAATAACAAGCGTCCTTCCCTCCTTGCGCATACTTCATACATGCCATGTAACAATAAAGTCTATCTATTTATCTATCAGCCTGCAGGGGCAGCCTGTGGGGCTGAGAGATGAAGTCTATGCTGAAGTGTCAAACTTAAGGGGTTCAGGATCTGGGTTTCTGTAAAGCACCTCGAGACAATTCTGATTGTAAAAAGTGCTATAGGAATAAAATTCAAGTGGATCGCAGTTCCCCCTGTAGACTCTAGAGGCTGGCTCCAAAACTGTTAAAAGAGAAGCCGTTACAGTGCATTGTAGGAGGCAAGATTTTCCTTTTTCTTGGTTACCATGGTGACCAGTGACATAAACACAGAAGTACACATCAGTCACTTCAATCCCATTTGAAAATTTGTGACATTCCTCCTGGCAATTAAAGATGTCTTGTTAACAAATATCTCCTCTCTTTCTTACGAGAGGAAACAGCACACTGTTTTCCAGATAAGTTGATTTCTTTCTGATAAAGTCATCCCAGCAATGATTTCAGCTCTGACACAAATCCGCAAAGACAGCCTGGGCTAGAAAACCATTCAGCTTCAGCTCTACATCAGCACACTTTCTGGTATAATGTTGTGAAAGTGCTTTTGCTTGTTTTTTGACAATGAACCTATCTTTCTCCTGCATGTATTCTTCCATGAGCTGTTTGCTGGGAGGAAATAGACTGAATTCATGTGTGGTTTGATCCAAAATGATGAAGATGGGTGCAGTAGAAAAAAAATGTGCTGTAGACAGATGGTAAACCCTCACTCCCTCCCTCCCTCCTTCTCTCCATCAGGCAAATCTGTAAGGAGTTCCAGGACTTGTTGAGCCAAGATCGTTCTCCTCTTGGCTCCTCCAGACCGACTCCCATCCTGGACCTGGACATCCAGAGACACCTCACACATTTCAGGTTAGGAAAAAAATTAAAAATGTTGTCAATTTACTGAGTAGCTTTCTTGCACAGCCTGGCTCTGTGTTTCACCACCAACCTCTGCCATTTTGGAAAGATGCAGCTGTGCAGTTTGATACTTGGCACAAATGACAAGAGGAGGAGGGAACAGCGCCATGTTAGCAGAAATGTCACATCTATGGCGTCACTATTTGCAGAATATACAGAGTTTTATGAAACCTCTGAAGGGCAATGTAGACGGCTGGGCAGAGAGTTGTGCAAATACGGCGACAGATTGAACAATAACATCTCTGTGACTGATAAGAGTCTGAGCAGAGGAAAGATCTGGAAGAACCTGGATGGAGGGCACGCTTTATTAGTTAAAAATTAGTTAAACCGATTCTTAAATGGAGTATCGTCATTGGCAACTAATATCAGCAGATAGGTTGACACCAGTGCTCACTGTCTCCCCACAGTGGATGCATTAAATTAAATGACATCAATATGTCAGTCAGCATGTGAAAGCATCTGCAGTGCAGAGCTCCTGCTTGCTCATGGTAGTTGATGAAAAACAGATGAAGAGCTGTGTTTAGAACCGTTTTGCTGGACTACACAAACTCCTTTGAGGATCTCCAGCTCCATCAAACTTCTTTGGTATTGTCATCATTCTGATCATTCTTTTCTCTTCCTCGACAGTCTGATCACTCACGGGTTTGGCACGCCGGCTGTCTGCGCAGCTCTCAGCACCTTCCAGACAGTCCTGAGCGAGATGCTCAACTACCTAGACAAAAACTCAAGCGGGAAAACAAGTGGACCCGGCGACCAACAGATCAACAACAGCTCAGAAAAGACGCAGCTCCGGAAAACAGCCGAGCCCCAGAGCAAAGACGGAAAAACAGAAAAGACTGAGTAGCCCCCACCCACCTGGTCCCTGTGCCTTGGAGCTCTGCATTTAGGAGTGTGTGAACTCTCAAAGAGGACATCTTCATTGGGACAGTTCATATTTATTGTTATTTATTTATCTTATGTTGAAATGTAATGCTAACTGAACTGTCCCAAACCAGACATCCTGATGTGTGAGTGGAAATAACACATCCTGTGTAAGCATATGTGTGTGTGTGTGTGTGTGTGATGACAACAAGGAGCTTCGCCATGGAGACGGCTGTGACTCATCCAGGACTTTTATTTCTTTATTTATTAACTCTAAAAACAGGAAGTAAACATCGCAGTTTTTCAGGACAGGGATGGTAACTGCCAATACACAACATCAACAACAACAACACAAATGACACACATCTTAATCTTTTGATCTTAATCCAACCAAATCAAGGTGGATATTCTGCAAAAATACAAAAACTGCAACACATCCAGAGGTTCATTTAATATGTTCTGCTTTAAATTGTGAAGGTTTTGTCTCATTTTTCAGAATCAACAGATGAATCCTGACCCAAACAACACACAGACAAACATACACACACACCATGTACCTGCAAGAGCACTTGAAACAACACCAAGGAGACATATTGATGTTTTTTTTACGCCGTACAATCAGTGCCATATCAACCTGTCTGGGTGGAGTGTTTCTGGATGTAACACTCATTGTACGCCACAGCCTGTGGAAGGCTACACTGTAGTGTGTGTGTGTGTGTATGTGTGTAGGATATAAAGAGAATGAAAGTGAGAGGCAGAGAGAGAGAGAAGGGTCCAACTCAGCCATTTTGTAAAAGGTGACTTTGCAGTTGCCGTTGTTACTCTTCCCTGTGCATGTCTATCTTTGTACACTCCCCAGATCGCAAGATTAGCCGACACGAGCTCTGCGACTTGCTCATGAACATTTGTAAAGATATATATAAATATTTAAATTACTTTTCTTGTAGGCTTTCGACTATATATATGTTAAATCCCTACCTTCTAAAATGCTGGTGTTCAATAAAGACAGTTGCTACGTGTTCTACAATTTGCTTTGAGATGTGCTACACACACGCACTCAGAGGGGAGAGGCAGTAAATCAAAGGCAGTGACTGTGAATTATCCATATGAGGGTTCAAATTATGAGAAGCCAGAGTTCCTCTCTGATGTTGTGAGAGGAGGTTCTACCTACAGAAAAGTTCAAAGGCCTCCTTTGTGCACACGGGCACGTGTGTTTTCTTTCAGTATGAGCGACTTCTGTCAGGCTTTTCTGTTTATTTATATTTCAAAACAACAACAAAAAACAATCTAATGATAAAACAGAGAGAGGAGCAGCTGCCTGCTGGCATCTCCATCCTCTCTGCAGGTTCTGTTTAATATTCCAGTCATTTAAAAGGAGGTCACGTTCACTGCATAATACAGAAACATATAATCAGACAGGATGCATGTACTGCAACACTTGCACCGGTTTGTCGCCCTGAATCAGGTGTGAGCGAAGCCTCAGGTGGAATACGTAATGGCGGCACAGAAAGATGTAAAAGGAAGGAAGTGACACACGTGCACAATACAAGTATATTCCCAGTCTGGCTGTTATTGTTTGGACTGGTGTTTGACAGATGGTGTTATTCTCCAAATATGCACACCTAAGGTGTGCACTACGCAAGGCAAATGCTGCAGATTTGAACATTTTTAGCCTGACAGATATTTCAGTCTGCTGATATTATCAACCTATCTGACATATTAGCTGATTTTATTTTAACTAATCATGAAGCAGTAAAAGATGCTCTTGGTGTGCACGGTTACATAGTTTGAGCTGCTTCACCTCCACTGTTTATAATACTGTCAGCAGTGTCTGCTGCACATGTAGCAGCATCACAGCTGAGCAGTGCTGGTGCAGTCAGTCACATGATGTCCTCATGATAAGTTTGTAGTGGAAAGTTAATAAACAAGCACACTTTTCAATAGAATTCTGTCACTTTTAACTATATACATATATTAGTAATATCAGCTGATCCCAAACTTTATTATTGGTCCAGGTCTATTATTTAAGACTTATACTGCCAGGGTTTCCAACACATATAACAATGAAATGATTCAGGTTGCCAATCACTTATCAATAAAAGTTACATTGCCATCTGTTTTGGTTCACTTTCTTCCTGGCAGCCGTCTAAATAAAAAGTAAACGAGCTACAATAAACTCTAAAAAGACAACAGTCAGTGTTTATCGAACCAGCATATACCAGTCTTGTTGACTCGATGCAGTGTCATCTCACTAACTGCATAACACATGAACAGAGATGTGATATGACACAAAAAGTAATAACATGGTGGTTTTCTCTAACACTACATTCACTTCATTTGAGTGCAGGTCTGTGCTGTAGATAAATGTCACCAACCACAGCTCTGTGCTGCTTTTAATTTGTAGCAGCTCTCACAGTGTAGAAGATGGAAGATACCTGCTGTACGGAGTATCTTAAAGACCAAACTAACCCTCTATAACCTTGACTATCAAACACAGCACCTTCAGCGCTGAAATGCTTCCCCTATAGCTCTGAAAACATCAGTGTCCTAACACCTTGGACTAAGAGTCCAGTGAGAAGTGAAGGAGTGTCTTCTTCTCCTTTTGCAACTTGCAATGGTTTGTCACACATAAAAACCCACATTTTTAAACTTTTTTTAACTAAAATATTCTAATGTCTTAGTTTTGATATCAAGAGATGAACTATCAGTATTCATGCTAAGATGACAACCAATAGAACTGACAATATTATCCCATCAAAAGTAACTAAGCCAGAGTTAAACTGATGTTTGTTTATGGTGAGTTTATTATGATATACAGTGAGGAAAATAAGTATTTGAACACCCTGCTATTTTGCAAGTTCTCCCACTTAGAAATCATGGAGGGGTCTGAAATTTTCATCATAGGTGCATGTCCACGTTGAGAGACATAATCTAAAAAGAAAAATCCAGAAATCACAATGTATGATTTTTCTTTATTTGAACACCTGTCAATCAGCTAGAATTCTGACTCACAAAGACCTGTTAGTCCGCCTCCACTCCATTTATTATCCTAAATCAGATGCAGCTGTTTGAGGTCGTTAGCTGCATAAAGACACCTGTCCACCCCATACAATCAGTAAGACTTCAACTACTAACATGGCCAAGACCAAAGAGCTGTCCAGGGACACCAGAGACAAAATTGTACACCTCCACAAAGCTGGAAAGAGCTACGGGAAAATTGCCAACAGCTTGGTGAAAAAAGGTCCACTGTTAGAGCAATCATCAGAAAATGGAAGAAGCTGGATGGATGTCACTCTCCCTCGTACTAGGGCTTCCTGCAAGATCTCACCTTGTGGGGTCTCAATGATCATGAGAAAGGTGAGGAACAGCCCAGAACTACACAGGAGGAGCTGGTCAATGACCTAAAAAGAGCTGGGACCACCGTTTCCAAGGTTACTTTTGGTAATACACTAAGATGTCATGGTTTGAAATCATGCATGGGTTAGGGTTAGGAAGGTTCCCCTGCTTAAACCAGCACATGTCAAGGTCCATCTTAAGTTTGCTGATGATCATTTGGATGATCCAGAGGAGTCATGGGAGAAAGTTCTGTGGTCAGATGAGACCAAAATCAAATATTTTGGTCTTATTTTCTCTAACCGTGTTTGGAGGAAGAAGAATGATGAGTACCATCCCAAGAACATCATCCCTACTGTGAAGCATGGGGGTGGTTGCATCATGATTTGGGGGTGTTTTTCTTACTTTATTGTTGATCAAGGTTTCCTGCAGGCTGGAGGGACTACTGTCTACAAATCTGTTCATTGTTATGGTGTAATATGTTATGGTGGAAGAACATTCCCTTAGATTTTACCCAGAAAGACAGAGGTTGTATTGCTTCATGAACCATCCCAGAATGTCACTTTTGTTTTTTAGAAGTTATTTGTTTAGAAAAACTTCTCTGATCTGCAACAAGTTTCTCTGCTTCTTTTTCTTGGCTAACACCCCAACCCCAGGAAGGTCATACAGACACATCAGTAGTCTCAAAGGCTGAAAAACGTCTACTGTGACAAAGTAAGAGTCTGAAGAAAAGAATCACTTACACAATATTTCTCTTTTATCAGCAAATACAAAACCGTCTGTTTAAACTTAAACTGTTACATTATCTGGAAATGACAAAAGTGCCAAAACGTTCACACACATTCCACAAAGAAAAGGGGTTTCTTCGTTGAATTGAAATGATTTGTATTCACACTCAGCAGCATTTGGCTGTTTTATGCCTTAAATGTAGATATGTTAAAACAATATGTTAGATTAAACTAAACAGATTTTTCTGCCATGTGATCAGCTGCAGCACTTCACACAGACACACACTGAACATCAATCAATCACATCTACAGTATGAGTGTATACACACACACACACACATAAGCCTGACATAATCACACTGACATGTGTGAAGATATAAGAGCGATGAAGCAAAGCAGCTCTCTAAATTGGCTCTTTGACGGTAGCTGCATCTCACTGGAGGGTATGAACACAAACATATATACTGTACACACCCACACATACACACAGAGCTGCACATATGCAAACACAGAGCTTAATGGCACGTTTGTTGGTTGTAACTTTTGTGATGAACATGTAAGACATCCCTGCTGACCTCACAAGATCAACACTAGCAGTAAAATAAAAATCAATGTGGAGTTTGTGCAAACTGACAAGAATGAATCACAAGTTTGACAACAGCAACGCATAATGTGATGAGGCGGCCAATGCATTATTCACACAGACTATTGATCATATTACAATGCAACGCTTACTTATCAGCACATTAGGCATCAGAGAGTATTTTCTCTTTTCCTTCTCAGCCTTCAACTGTGCAATACTTTTATTTATTCATTATTTATGAATAATTTCAGATATTTTACTCACAGTAATGGTTAACATGCAGAACACACACACCGCTAAAGAAAATGTACAGAAACACACACTATGACTGCAGCCATTTATATTATAGTGAATGAAACAGTCTGAGGTCTCAGTGGGACTATAACTCCAGGCTGACTGAGCCCCACAGTCACGAATACCAAACTCCGCTAACTTCTAAGCCCCCATCCCTCCTCTGAAGATATAACCCCCCCCCCCCTTTCCTCTTCCCCCCCTGCTAACACCTCTTCCTCCTCTGTCCTGATCCCAGTTCAGTCCCAGGAACCTTAAAGGCCTCTGCTGCCGTCCCGACTGTCCCTGTCACACCCCGAGAGCTTACACACACACCCGCAAGACTCCAAATCCAGGAAGACAGAACACACTGTTCTCCATTAAAAGATGATCAGCAGCTGCTGCTTCTGTGTGTGAGATCCTGGGAGGGAATTACATAAAGTTTGGTTGACATGTTAGCATGAATACAAAACATCAGATTTGTTCCTTTTACTCCAACACCCCTTCTGTGAAATGTTGTGGCAGTAGTTACTGATGTGTGGGCATTGTTGCTGAAATTGAAGCAGTTTCTAAGTACTTTAAATTAAAAGTATTTTGTGGCTGTAACTAACATCCATCATTCAAACTGTGCCTTCATTTATCAAATCAGCTCTGGTGCTTTCTTTCTGTGGTGTTCTAGTGCGGCCTAGTGGTCAAAGGGTGAACTGCAGCTGCCTGCAACAATATCTTTCACACAGGATAAGGTTTATAAAAAGGAAGTACTGAACGTGAATATGTAATGATCATCCCGGTCTCTTCTTGTTTAAGTTGTTTTTGAAAATAAAAGAGGACATTCTGCGCAGTGAGTTACTATGAAGTGTAGGTTTACCTTACAGATACACGACTGAGAATTATAGGAAATTGGCTGCTTCTTTTCCTCAGAAATATGTTTCATTGTGAAGCAGAGAGGTGCAAAATGGTGTAAATCCATGAATGCTTGCAGAATTACAAAAGAAAAATTAAATAACTAAAAAAGAAGAATGTGGTTCATTTGCAGATGGCTGCGAATGCAGAGAGGAGCACACAGAGCAGCATTTGTGTGTGTGTAATGTATGCCGATACATCATGTGTCAAAGCCCTGCAGGACAAAAACCACAACCATGCCTCCAGACTTGCAGACTGTCAGGACATCTGTTATTGCTGACAGTCATATGTCCTGCCATGTGTGTGTGTGTTTGTATATATATATATATGTGTGTGTATGAGAGAGAAGATGGGTGGATCTTTGGCAGTGGGTCATTGAAAAAAAAAAAAACATTGGAACAGCCGTGCTCCTTAAACATTGATGTGTTTTTTTTCCTCCATTAAAACATCAAAAGGAGCTTAAACACGGTAGAAAACACACACACGATTAGAGTGCAGATAACGTCATGTAAACTATGCATATACAATATACCTTTGCAGCAAATCAACTCAATTTTTAGCTCAATGTGCTCCAAATTCAGCATGTGGAGCAAAAATCAGTATAGATGTGTGGGTGCATGTGCGGTCTATGGACACTAGGGGGAGCAATTTACACACACACGGATCATTTCTCGCAGAGCTGCAGTACAGGAATTTTAACAATTAAGTGCCGTACATGCCCTCTGTTTATTTTATTTATATCTCTCTTTAAGAGACAATGAGACACAAAATGATGGCTGATTTTTATTTTTTATTTATGTTTATTATCTGCTTCATTCATTGAGAAAACCCATCAGACATTAATACATATAGGAATCAGTCCAAAAGTGCAAACAAATATTTAGTCATATAGTTCCTTTTATAGTGTCACGTGATGGCAGGAGAGTCACTGTCTATCATCTAGACCTGTAATTATACATTTACAATACATAATGACTTTCAAATGAAGCCCATGCAAACTAGTATTTTATCAATGTTTATCAATGTCAAGTAAATCATAAACAATGATTGTTGATATGGTGACTGTATTAAACTTCAGGGCTTTTCAGTTTCATAATCACATATGAAAATTGGCTCACACACCTACATTATCCACTTTATTAATTTCAACTGATGCATTTATGTCTAATTGTCCACATGTGTCCTTAAAAACAAGGCTGTGTATAAGAGGTGATGTCTATTTAAGTCAATGTTAAAGTTTTGTTTTTGCATTCATACAGCAACCACATAATAGAAGATCAATATATATATCACTCTAATTTAGAGCTGCTTTATAAATAATGTATAGATGTTTGTGTGGAATAATTGTGTAGATGTGCCAATACAGGTGCGTAGAAAAAAAATAGTCTGAACTGGCACGTGGAGAAAATAGGGAGCTATAAAGTGTCATGTTCTGACAAATACGTGTTGTGTGAGATGACATATGAGCCAAAAAAGTTGCCTAAAAGTGAGCCCTATAGCTGCTGATTTCATTTGTTGCCTCATCATTTAGTGATTTTTGTTTGTGTTCCACAGTGTTAAAAATAAGCACGTTTATATAGAGTTAATGTGACTGTTAGCGTCTGAACAACACAGCACATGAAAGGCTGTAGTGTTGTTGTTTTATCATGTAATTACAGAGGTACATGATAAATAAAACATGCCTCTGTGTGTTTGTTTGTTTCTCACCATATAAAGCAGTCTGCTGCTGTCACAGCCGCCCTATAGCTCTTCTTCTTCGTCTCCTCCTTCACAGTGGTGGAGTCCTTAAAGGGGTTCCCCATTCACAAAGCCTGGAATTACACAGAGGGAGGAGGGAGGGAGGGAGGGAGAGAGAGAGAGAGAGAGAGAGAGAGAGAGAGAGAGAGAGTTGAGACATCCCTTCCTCACTTGGCTGCATTCGGTTTACCGACACCGGAGAAGCGACCATGCTGTGGAAACTAGTTGAGAATGTCAAGTATGAAGATATTTATGAGGTAACGTTACTGTCCAGCTGTTTGTGACTTGTGGAAATAGACTTATTAGACTTATTGTACATGGATTTGCAGATGAGGCCGGTGTTGAGTGAAGGGAGGCTTTTAGGCCTGGTGTGTGTTTTTAATGCAGGGATGAATTGGTGTGTATATGAGAATAATAATGTGGATGATTGGAGCTGAGATGGTTTTGTGTTTGTGGTTATGGTGCAGCTTTTGGTTAATATGATGAAGTGGACAAAATATTTAACACAGCATAAAGCTTGTAATTCTCCTTTTTTAACTAAAATGTTAACGTAGGATGACAGATATTTTAAATATGGGTCTCTTTGTGTAAATCCGTGTCATTTTATTATAAATTTAAAGGCAGTTGTCAAATAAATCTGAACAAAAGTATTTTAATAAGTCCTAAAAATAAATAGAATGGTATATTAAAAATAGATCTATTACTTGGAGGAGTGTTGGGTCAGAGCAGGGTCCTGGTGTGTATGTAATGTGTAAATTATTTGGCTTTTATCCTAGATCAATAATTAGGATTTTAAAAAAAATCAGAGAGGAGAAATTTAAAAAGAAGAAATATTGCTACACTGCGCGCGGGGGCGAGACGCACTCCACTCGCGCTGAATGGGCTCCAGCACAAAGCACGAGAAGGAGGAAGAAAAAGGGCAGCTCGTGAGGCTCCTTGACTCAACCCGGTGGGAAGCCCTCTTGTCTCGTGCCGCACATGGCTTTTCTCCCACGGCGCGAGAGAGGGGAGGCTGTGATGTTGTTAAACAAGCCATCCACGGAGGCAGAGAGGGGCCGCTGGAAGTTTAATCGCTTCTTTTGACTTGTGACACCATTCACCCCTCACGCGCCCTGTAGTGTGTGTGTGAGTGAGAGAGAGAGAGAGGGAGAGGGAGTATTGTTTTTAACAAAAGGCAGCTGCAGCACAACTTGAGTCAGCTTGTGTTTTTCAGAATGTTGGATTATATGAAGAAAAGTGTGCAGACGCTGTGTTGTCAAAGTGTTTCCACGCAGTTCTGCTTTTGCGCAAAAAGCGCATCTGAAAAGAACCTGTCACCCTGCTGCTGTTAGTTACGTTCCACAGTTTATATTGACAACCTTTTGCTTTTGTTACGACTGAGTCTGGTGTTTGTGCAAAAAATGGTAACAAAGTGCGCATTATTGCGTCAGACTGTGCCATAAAAAGGCCCCCACGGTGTTCTTTGGGTGATTGGGGGGGCATTCCTCACGGGTCTGGAAACCCTGTTCGATGCTCCTGTGAGAGAGACTCCTCTTTTCTGTCTCCTGCTGTTCGCTCGTCGTTTCGGCTCTCCACGGAATTTAAACGTCACTCACGGTTGCGCGAAAGGCTTCACGCTCCATGTGTCGCCAGTACCCTGCCTCGCGCACATTAATATTCCTGTAAGTCTCAGTCATGAATAACAATTACACCGTATACCGGGGATAGAGGCGGGAGCGCGGTGCTCACAGTCAGAGCGGCGGCAGCTCCGGGCGGAGGAAGGTTCTGCATGGAGTTGTAGACCAGGCCGTGCCTGCAGATATCGCGCTTTAACCTGGAATGAGTTTGGCCACCTCCATCCAACACTAGCCTTCCATTTCACCGTGAGCCAGCTCTGACACCGACAGAGGCTTCACAGATGTTAGTTCATTCCTACTCCACTGCGGTGAGTCTCCTGCCTTCTCTCTGCGCTCAGAGTTCCTTTGCGCACACAGTGAATCAGTGTTGCTGGCAGCTTTTAGTTGTGAGACAGTGTGAATTAGGCTGTAACATTTTTTCCTCCAGGCTCATGTGTGTTTTTGTTCAGGAGTTTCACTCCCAGTTAGGCTACTTTGGCTCCACCACCAGAGGCAAAGCAGCCTAATAAATGCATCATGATCACAGGCCTCCATCTGGCTTCATTTCCTTCAAATCTTCTGCATGGAGTTGATTTTCTCTCTCTTCTTCTCTGCATCCTGTTCAAGGATCGGCATGACGGCGTCTCGAGCCACAGCTCGCGCCTGTCCCAGCTGGGCTCGGTGTCGCATGCGGGACCTTACTCCAGCGCACCGCCGCTGTCTCATGCGCCTTCCTCGGACTTCCAGCCGCCATACTTTCCTCCGCCGTACCAGCCGCTCGCTCACTACCAGAGCCAGGACCCGTACTCCCATGTCAGCGACCCTTACTCCTTAAACTCCCTGCACCAGAGCCAGCAGGGAGCATGGGGCGCGCGTCAGCGACAGGACGCCGCCGGGGACCGGATGGACAGCTCCGCTCTGCTGGCGCAGCCTCGGGCCTCGCTGCCACAGCTATCCGGGCTCGACCCACGGCGGGACTACGGTAGCGTGCGGCGGCCTGATGTGCTGCTGCACTCCGCTCACCCGGGACTGGAACACGGTATGGGAGACGGACTGCTGCACGGGCTGCACGGAATGGAGGACATCCAGGTGAGCGGATGATCACCACGAACTCCTACTTTACTATAACCGTCCACACAGCAGGGTATGCCAATTTAATGATTATGAGCAGATATTATAATCCTTATTTAAAAAATTATATTTAAAAACACATATTCACGTGGAGCAGCGGATGGGTAATTGCTGACAGTTGTGTCCGCGTGTTTCTCGTGCCTTCAGAGTTATAAGGTCAGTGAACTCGGAGCAGCTCCCTCAGGGCTGGACTCTCACAGCAGCTGTAGCTTGAACGCAAAGAGCCCACAGCCAAACAAACGGTGCCTTCAGAGACCCGAGACATCTTTTTTTAATGGAAAAGATGCTGACACACACACACTGCATACTGTAGTGACATTACTGCATATATATATTTAAAGCAGATTATTATTATTATTATTGATATTTTTAACTGGATATTTAAGGCTCCCCCTCATTTATATGAGGTTTATTTTGCCGTTAATATATTAAATTTTCAGCAAGCCTATAGGCTGCCACAGACTTGGTGAAATGGGTTTTATAGTCATCTGTGTGAGATCTCATCTTCCCCTCGTTGTTTCTCCCTCAGGGCACAACCACCACGAATTGTTTGCAATTTAACCTCCTGAGTAGATTCTCATTTCTGGGTTTTACGCATATGTGTTATACATTTATTAACACCATACGTGTATTTGTTTTCATACGTGTTTTTATGTATTTTTTATATATATACGAACGTGAAGATATTTATTGACAGATATTTATTTGACAACATGACGAATGAGGCAGACGGAGCTCCTTCTAATCACGTCACGATGGATGAAAACACGGACGTGATTAGAAGGAGCTCCGTATGATTGACCGACTTGTATACATATTCATACTTTGTAGACATCTGCTTCAGTTCCGTGACAGATTTAATCGCTAAAATAACCTTTTATGTGCTTATTAAAGGGTTATTACAGTGTTTTAATGGAGGCTGTATTCATTTGTATTTATCTTGGTTCTAACAGACCACTGACGACACCAACGGAACGAATATACTGGATCAATCAGTAATTAAGAAAGGTACACACACACACATACACACACACAGTATCAGTATAATACAAATATATCTTTCTTATTTAAAAAAATGTCATTTTGGTTTACGGCATTGCGCGCTTTAAGAGCAGACATCTTTTCCTGGTTCTCTTTCTCCTTGGATCGTTGTATATTGTACATTGTTATATTTGTATATTTTAATTTATCGTAAACCAGATTTATGACATAAGGTAATCTCCTGGCCTGGTCTCACAAAATGTCTTTATGAGCAGTGCAGAGACTCAAAGACGCTGCGTCTTAGGTGAGTGGAGGTCATACAGGTCCCCCTTTTTATTGCGGCGTTAGAAGCAGAGCTAACGATCCTGCTGCACTGACTAGCAGGCAGTGTGTCGCTGACAGGCTGCCATGCTGCCGCTCTGATGATGTGCGGTGATTTAGTTACGGGATGTTGAGCGACTGAGCTCCCCGCGGGGCATTTAAGCCGCTGATGTAATAAATGGCACCGCTCACACAGATCTCGTGAGCTCGTTTAGAGCTAATCTGCGGTATTATCCCCCGTGGAGCCATCAAAAAAACCCTCACACTGGCCCCTTATACCCGCGCATCCACGGGCCTGGCTGCTTCTTGTTTTACGCCATTAACGCGCGCATTAACAGGCGGAATGAAAGGAGCTTCCAATGCTGCTGGTGGGAGTTAAACCGGCCGTGGAGAAAAGACGAGGAGGTGGTTAATGCGATTTGAGAACGTGAGCCAATCAACAATCGATAACGCTGTAATGAGAATGTCTCGCGACATTAAATAACAGTAAATGCCCTGCACGTGGGCGCTTCATTAGGCCATGCCCGCCCTCTGAGTGCGCGTGGTCTCACACACAGACTGAGAGATATTAAAACTTCTGAGCATCAGCAGGACTCTCACTGACATCTTCCTCTTTCAGTCCCCATGCCGCCAAAGAACGTGGGCTCCTTGATGCTCGGTAAGGACGGCCTCATTGGTGGAGTGACCGTCAACATAAATGAGGTGTTCTGCTCGGTACCGGGCCGCCTGTCGCTGCTCAGTTCCACCTCCAAGTACAAAGTGACCGTAGGGGAGGTGCAGAGGAGACTGTCCCCGCCCGAGTGTCTCAACGCCTCCTTGTTGGGGGGCGTGTTGAGAAGGTAGGACTGCAGCCTTAAAGCATGTTGACGTACACTGTAGTGTTCCAGAATGTATGAAAGAAGGTTGCTCATTACATATGCAGATGCGCCAATAATTACGCACCGTGCCACCTTAGATTAACATTAATAAACTCTCTGGAGCGCAAGCTTTTCTGAGTTTTATAATCATATATTAAGTGTTTTAAATATGTTGGGTTCATTTTTCTACAGAGCGAAGTCTAAAAACGGTGGAAAGTGTCTGAGAGAAAAGTTGGAGAAGATCGGACTGAATCTACCTGCTGGGAGGCGCAAAGCTGCCAATGTCACATTACTAACATCTCTTGTAGAAGGTGACTAATGCATTATTGTTTGGAGGTGTCAACTAACAATGTGTATACCAACCACCTGCCCATTTCCTTTCCCTATAGGCATTTATAAGTGTCATAACTTTACCATGTCCACCGTGACCACAAGTTACGCACGAACAAAAGTTTATGACTTTACATTATTGATCAGTTTTTCCATAAATGGCTGTAAGAATGAAGTGATTAAAAATAATATTGTTGATCAATCATAGAGATATGATCAGTACATTAACAGCTTTAAAAGCTGGGCCTCCCCTCTCTTGTGCGTAATTGCGCATTTGGCATGTGGGCCTGTTTGTGTCTTTAAATGACATGCTGTCCAACGGGATATGAAATAGGATATTTTTTTTCATTTATTTAGCTTTAGTTGTTTTTTTTTTTAACAGGATGTGTGGTGTTGCTCACATTATGGCCAACGTGCAAATCTATTTCTATCACGTTTATTATGTAGAGAAAAACTAATTATTTTTACGTTTGCTATTCTTTTTTCGTTATAAGTGTGTGTGGAAAAAACACAGGACGTTCTTTACCAAATTAATGTGAATCGTGAAACAAATAAACACAAATAGCACGTGGGAGAGTTTAAGCCCGTTTGTGTGTTTTGTAAACCTATAAGGTCGAAAAGATGTGCAGCTTTAATCTCCTGTGGTTCTACTAAAAAAAAAAATCAGTGAAATACGTTCTGAGTCGAACATTTAATCTCTGCATGTCTGGATTATGTTTACCTTTCACCCTCAGGTGAAGCAGTGCACCTGGCTCGGGATTTCGGTTACATCTGCGAGACAGAGTTTCCCACCAAAGCCGTGAGCGAGTACCTCAACCGGCAGCACGCGGACCCCAACGAGCTGCACACGCGGAAAAACATGCTGCTGGCGACAAAGTGAGTTTGATGGAGCGTTTGATTAGATTCTCTCCCTTCATAGACTTTATGAGGTGTTTTGTCTTATAGACTGATCTGTAACATATGAGATTAAAACATGTACTGCTGAATCATAATTTCAATTAATAAATTAGGGCAAAGTAAAGTGGGGAAAAAGAGGGTCCAAAAACAACTATAACGTTTCAAGCAGTCTAAAAATAGAGGAAATAAAAAGACAACTAGAAGATAAATGCAGTCTGCTCAGATGATCTAATTTCTTTTAATTTTGTATTACATAACGTGTGTGTGTGTGAATTATATCTTCCTCTTCTGCACATTTCTGTTAAATTAATTTATTGCAAAGCTGTGTCCAACTTTTTTAAGGAACCCCACAGGCCATTCTATACATTTTAGACATTTAGGGAAAAAAAGATTTTCTTAATGAATCAAATTTAAGTTAATTCCAACCTGGCTGATACCAAAAATAATAATGGTTGAATTTAGCATTTCAGAAATAAAAAGAAGCCGAAGAAACAACTAGAAACACATCACCTTCATGTTTTGATTGTTGTGGCTAACACAATCATTAGACACACACAAACCCGGACTTTGACCTCTACTTCTGGCCTTAGAAAAGATTAATTTTATTGACTCTCCTTATACAAACATTTATCCATATTTATGGCTGTTAAACTGTGGAGTTGAGTCCAGGATCTTCTGATTACTAACAGCTGGACAGATGGATTTTAGGTCGATGTGCACTTTTGGATATTTTTGCAGTCAGCTTTCTGCTAATTTACGAGTTCTCATTTGTTTCTCTGACTGTGAAGGTTGTAAGCATCTCCTAACAAAGACCCCTTCAGGAAAGCTGGTATTTTTAGCTTGCATAAACAGTGTTGTCTGCTGGCCTGCACTGCATAAAACCATCTGCGTGGTGCTCAGTATGTAAGGTGTGTGTGTGTGTGTGTTGGTGGTGGATGTCTGATGCTCAGATTTAAACCTGTTCCAATATACTGTGCATGGCTGCTGCCTGTTTGAAATTCATTATTTAGCAGTGAAGTGTTTCAAGTCGTCAGAAAACAACAGTGAGAGCCTTGAGTGTAGCCCGGGGTGGCAGCTTCTCCTCTCTATACTCCCCTAACCCCAGCTGGGCTCGGCCTGCACAGCCTGTCACTCATTTGCCGGAGCTCTGCCCTTAGGCCGCTTACAGGGTGTGAGTGTGTGTGCAATTCTGTGAGTGGTTGAAAGAGAGAGAAGGAGGTTTCTTGAATATAAAATATGGGCCTTAAACCAGAGGATAATTTGCTGAAATCAAAAGGTGATTTTATTTTATTTTTGCACTTTATAAGGTAATTATAACTTATTACCTGCAGTGCTCTTAATTTGGAGGGCCCTAAACCTCACTGCGCTGCCTTTTATTTTATTCTGAAGTGCTTTGTGTTTTGTCCATTATGTGCTATTTGCATTTTACATTGAAATTTAGTTTTTTAGTATTTCTTTACAATGTAAATAATATAAAATACAAAGGTCTAACAATCAGGAAGAAAATTATGAAATATGAATTATTATATGTGCAATAAAGATACATAGTATCAACTTTTTGAGATGTAGTGTCAAAATACTGCAAGTTTCTTTTTGTTATGGTTATGTTATTGATATGATCAATGTACAATAAATAAAGTGCAAAAAAACTGCATTTAGTTCAAGAAAAAAAAATCATTTTCAGTGTAGACATTTAAAGAAATGTGTTTTTAAGTGAACGCAGCACTCACGCAGTGAACTCAGAGTTCTTCTTCCTCTTGAAGAGGAGTCTGGAGTCATGTTGCCTTCAGGAGCTACTGTAAGAATTTCATCACTCTGGTTGACTCCATCATCTCCAGCTTGATGACAAAACTATTCACGTCATTTATTGCCTATGGTTCCCTAACCTATTGCAAACCATTCACAAAACAGTGTGTTTTCTTTTGACGGCAGATACAAGGATTAAGAATCAATGATTTTCTTCATCAGACAAGTGCTGTTATTCTCAGATACTTGTTAAAAAACGCCAGCATTCAACTGTTTCAGTGATGTCCTTTGCTTGCTGAAGCTTGATCATCCTCTGTGTCCTCTTGCCCTCATACAAAATGTGTTTTTGACACACATTTTTCTCAAATGATAGACTATAAGAAGTGCCTCTTAATGCAATTATAATTATTTTTCCATTATCTTATAGAATGATAAGAATTAGCTGTCCCGTTAGCCACAGCATTAGTTGGTCATGTTAAACAGACTGATGAGGAGCTGTGCTGTGTGTTTTGAGGCCATATTGTCAATGATGAAACTTCTGTAGGGCTTCAATTCAGTTCTGCAAATCTTACTTATGGTTTTCATTTAAGATTCAACAGGCAACTTTTTCAAAAACCTGCCGCCTAAACCTCGATCCTTGTCCATTTTCATCAGAATGCCAACAGATCATACTATAGGTCAGCTATCACAGGAAGTTAACAAAAGTCAGCAGTGAACAAAAACTGATTTGTTCTCTAATTATTTTAATTATATAGTCACTCAAATTACATGTAACTATAGGCATGGCCACACTGAGTGATACATGGGTTGCTTCTGTGGCTGCCCACCTGCCTCAGCTCCACATATGCTCTACCTCTTTGCCTGTATTTGGAGTTTAGGCTGTGATGCTGCCAACACAGTGACAGTCAGAGCCTCCCACAGAGACTCCAAATGCCTCTTTGGAAACGGTCACAGACGCTACCTCCATAGCTATGTATTGTCTCTGTTTCTACCATTATTGCTATACTGACTAAAAGAAAAAAGCTTTGCTACTATAAATCCCATACATACATCCACCGTAGCCTGGATATTGATTTCTATGGTCATACCTCGTGCTGGTGTTTTTGTATTCTTTTTTGTTCCCTTTGTGTCAGTATTATCCTGTTCTATCTGTGCTTATTTTATTTCAATCATTTTTCCTAAATTACTTCTTTTTCCCATACTTTGGGAAAAAAGTACTTCAGGAAAATCTGCAGTCAATGCCACAACAGCTCAGTATGATACTAACAGGAGCGGACTGTGTCAGATTTTGGGTTTTAGGTGAAAATGTTCCCCTGGACTTTTGGTATGAACTACAGGATCTACATCAGTTGGTTTACCATTGCATAACCTACCAGTGCATTGCAAATTCCTACTAAAACTGAAATAATGAAATTAAATTAAGGTTAGAGCCACTACAAAATCTGAGGCCCTAAGGGATGTGGCCCTCCCTTTCAGATTGTCTACACTTTTCCAACAATAACATTCTCAGGGCCTTCCTTCTGATGGCTTGTGTCTTCTCCCCCTGCAGACAGCTGTGTAAGGAGTTCACAGACCTGCTGGCCCAGGACAGGACTCCCCTGGGGAACTCCAGGCCCACCCCTATCCTGGAGCCCGGCATCCAGAGCTGCCTCTCCCACTTCTCCTTCATCACGCACGGCTTTGGTTCGCCCGCCATCTGTGCTGCGCTCACCGCCCTGCAGAACTACCTCACTGAGGCTCTCAAAGGACTGGACAAGATGTTTCTCAACAACCCGCCCAACAACCGGCATGGGGACGCTGGCAACAAGGCCGGCGACAAAGAGGAGAAGCAGCGGAAATGAAGCAGGTGAAAGGAGGGGAGTGATGATGGCGAGCCGATGGAGAGGGAGGTGGACACACACACAGAGGGGTTACACCTTTACTTCTAGCTTTACACCACTGCGACTGACCTGCCACACACACACACAGCTGGGGCTGAGGTGGAGAAGGTGGATGGAGAAGACACCTGTGAGCCAGTGTCAGAGAGCACAGAGGGATTTTTCATCTGTGTTACGTTCTTTTCATTCCCCCGAGGACATGCTGGTTACTGTGTTACATCCATTTCGCTCCCCCTGCCTGCATCCTGTGAGACTGAGATGCTGTGAGCAGCCAACAAACAACATGGTGTCTGTGTGTGCTTGAATGAGTGTGTATGGGTGTGCTTGTGTTTGTGTTCACACAGAAAAAAAAGCATTGTGGGTTTAGGTGGCGAGCATCCTATCTGTGTAACAGGTCTGTCTGGTTATTTAACACAAGGAAGGAGGGTGTTAATTTATGTGTGTAAATATTTATTTATATTAATTTAAATGGATGGTTGTGTAAATAGGTGCGCTTTTGAAGTAGGCCTATTTATCTGTGATTTGACCTTTGTGAGCCGGTGGGGAAGGGGGAGGGGGGGCAGGACTCATCCAGTGTTTTTCTTTTCTTATAGAGCTGTTGTCATGGTGCTGATGATGGGTAGACATGCTTCTAATTGTCCAGTGATTTCATTTCTATCATATTGATAATAAACCATGTGTTTTATTATATGAGGTGTGCAGCCCGCGCCTTTTCTCCAGGAAAATTCTTCATTAACGGATCAAAGGGGGGTCAAGTTCAGTCCATTTAAAATGACCTCAGTGGCAGTTCCAATTTAGTGGAGGTTGGAAGGTTTGGACTGACTCTGACTTTTTTTTTTAATCTGTAATGGATCATATGCACAGGCCTGACATCTTTGCAAGCAATAGTGAAGTAAACAAAAATGTATTAATACTATTTAGTTTATTTCAGCAAATAGCATCCAAACATTTTATTAAAGCAGTTTTGTGATTATTTAGAAAATACTATAAGGAAACACTAGAAAAGCTGGTTAAAAATGTGTGAAGAAAAAACAATATTTGAATATAACATACAAAAATATTTTATCATTCCATCTATACTAATGTTACTTAGTTTAAAAGGGTTCATTTAATTTGATATATATACATATTTTGTGTCATCTGTGAAGTTTGCAAGAATATAATATAATGTATGTGTTAATATTATTATTATTACTATACACTATTGCTCTGAAAGACTTGATGGCAGGCAAAGTCTAGACACACACACACACACACACACACAGATGGATACTGTTTTTTTAATTGGCTGTATTTTACAGCCAGTGAGGCCCTCCTTCCTGAGAGCTCTCTCTCTCTCTCTCTCTCTCTCTGTCACACACACACACACACGGGCCGCGCAGGGGAAACAGAATCGTGCCTCGCGGGCCGCTTCGGATCTACAGCCTGTGTGCTAATGACGACTGAGACACACAAGGAAATGCACAGAGAGAGAGAGAGAGAGAGAGAGAGGCAGCGAAAAGAAGCTAATGAGAAAGAGACACACACTGAGAGAAAATAAGGAGAGAGAGAGAGTAAGCGAGTGTCCCGCGGGCTCCCTGTGACCCGTGGAGTGGAACGCTGCGTGACGCAGGTGCAGAGTTCAGCACCCGCGTGTCCGCGAGCGATTCCCGCTCAACAAAAGGCAGGAAGCTGCTGAGCGTCGGTGGCCACGAGAACGACAGGTTGGCCGAAAAACTAAACAAGCCAAGGAAAAGAAAAAAACAACAACAACAAACGGCGTTTGAACAAATTACATAAGGTCCTCAATCTGAGTTTAATGAACATTTGATGTCAACCTGCAAAATGACAAATAATTCAAAGATAAGTGATGCTATTTTATTTAGCACTGCATGTTTTTATTACAAATTGAAAATAGAAATTAAAACCAGATGCCTATAGAACAAACAAATATCCACTTTAAAACCATGCAAACACCAGTATTTGCCAGTCACTGAGCTGCAGACCAAAACACTGATAATCTCATAGGGTAAATTGTGCTGCAATGCTTCAGATTAAAATGAATACATTCAATAATTACAATAAATCAGGAATATGTGAGTAAGATTTTAGACTTAACTCAAAACCCCACAAAAAATGACAGGCAATGGAATAAAAATCAATGAACTCCTGTCAAATGAGAGAGCTGATGTCACTGGTCAGTGCAATATTTCTCTCCTCATGTTACATGTTGCATGTTTGTGTGTTTAACTTCAGGCTGTTTTGGCTAATCCAGGCATTCACAAATACATGTGCAAGGTCACGCAAAGGTCAGGAGATCATTTATCTTGGATTTATAGATTAAGATTATATTTATTTAGATTAATAATGAAAGGTTAAATGTTGTATTAGTTATGTAGCTATATATAACTGTTAATTACAAGAATTGCTGACTTTTTAACACATTGTGGTTACCGCAATGACATTTTACTCACTAGTGCTATACTATACTAAATACTGGTCACTGCTATGGTAGCTAATTCGATGCACCTTTTCAACTTCACAAACTTTGTCACTTTACAAAAACTAGTGGGGTATAATTACATATATAGATGATTTATTTCCATCTGTTTTACAGTAAAGTTTCTGTTCAAGACCTGTGTGTCCAGCTGCTATCACAGTCACATGTATGAGTAGCATGCCATCCAGTGAAAAAGATGAAAGCACACACATGATAGGAACAATATGGCCCGAGTGATGTGACAGTTTTACAGACCTCCAGGTGTATCAGTGAAAAACACCTAAGACCTGTTCTCATCAAGCAAAACTGCAAACTTCCACTTTAAAGGTCAAATTATTTCAAGATTAAGTATCAAATTCCAGCTTCTGATGCAGTTCTCTTATTCACCTACCTGACATTTGCAAACCTTTCAAGATAATTGTAAATAACCGTGACTCAAGGCGGCACAATGTCACTGTGATGTTAGAACTCTAACATACAGAAACCTCCAGTCTGGGCCAGAAACACACAGGAAAGGTTAAGGTGTGTTTGTCACTGCAGCCTTAAAAAAATCGAAAGTTTCTCAGTTCATTCTTTCTGGGTTTTTGGGGCTGATGCTTCCTGGTACACAGGAAGTGAGGATTTCCCTCACTTCCTGTGTACCAGGGAAAGATCAGGATACAATATGAATCACTTGTGTTTGATGAATTGGTACTAATGGGAAGCAAAATGTATTTTTATGAGAATGTCACAGGCTGTTACTTTAATGAGAGGACCAGGGGAAGGTAATCCAGTTATGAGCATCGACTGAGCTTATGAAGACAATGAGAACATTTGATAGAAGTAAAGTATTAGAGCAGCACTGACAGTCCTTTCTGAATGCAGTTATGTTTGCATCTGTCTGTCTGTCTGTCGTTTTGCTGGGAAGTGAGAGAGCAGGCCCCCATCAGCAAAGCCCCTTGGCATTCTGTCACGCAATGGGCTGTAAAAATGCTTATCCAACACACACACACACACACACACACATACACACACACTCAGGTTATCCAGCATGCAGACAGCCGAGTGCCAGTCGGGAGTAATTCCTGCTCGGGGCACTGTGCTCCAGGCAAGGCAGGCGCGTGCTGGATATTTCATTATTCATTAATTTACTGTTTAACAAATCCTGTCATTACTGAGTCCGAGTCGAGTTCACACACACACACAAAACACACACTTGCAGCAGCAGGGGTGTCAGGCATGGCAAATCTGCCTGTTTGATCCCGGCCTTCTCAACAAACGGGGAGAGAGCCATGAATAATAAGAAACGCGAAGCCTCGCCGGAACGAGGGAGCGTGACACTGTCTCACAAAAAGCCCTTTAGCGTGGAGCAAAGCTCCGCCGGGGCCTCACCGAGGGCCCAGGGTTCATCATATGAAAAGACAAAACAAACAGTTGGCACAGCCATGATCGATATGAAAGGCAAAGCTCCCCCACACACACACACAATAAAAAAGTGAATCAGTCATGTTTGACAAAAGATGCAGCACTGTTTGCTTTCTTTACGCGGAGGTGTCTAGCATGGCTGCTGTTTACTGCTTTCACCACTGACTCCACTAATGGGATAAGGATTAAAGCTGTGAGTGTGTTTTTGGCTCAAACAACCCAGTTTTTTGGCTGAAATCCCTGCAAAAACAAAGGAGGTATCATCCAGAGTTTTCACCCAAACAGTTGAACATACACAGACTGATGAACTCATGCGCTGGAATAATGACTTTTTTACTTTCCCTTTTCAGTCTAGTTGAGTTAATTAATTAACAAAGCAAACCTCCAGGGTACAAATATTCATTATTTCACAGGAAGAAAACAAGTATCATAAATATTATAATGCTATATTTGTGTTGTACAAATACATTTTATTCCAACTAAACTCTTAATGTCAGGGTGTGACACTAAGACAGGAGAAAGTGGGGGGATCAGACCTGCAGGGAAGCGAAGGCTTAAAGCCTTCAAGCATTGGCAATGAATGCCACAGTGTAAGGATAAGACTGGTGTTCCAGAGGGGGGATACACTTTATTTCTCAATCTGCTGCCCTCAACTACGCCGCGGTGTGTGGGTGGCCACAGACTTGATGTCATTAACATGTGACATATGTAGAGCTGACTGGAAGTGGCTGGAGGCCAGTGTTTGTCTCCACTGCTGTTCTCGTGTCTGCAGGGCCAAGCAGGCAGGGACTGGGCTTTGTCAGCACTCAAGCAGCCAGCCAGCCAGCCAGCCAGCCAGGCCACTGTCTGCTGCTGTTGATAGTGAACGCATTTATCAGTATGCATGACGGACAGTGTGCATGAATGTGTGTTTGCTGGTAGCTCAGGGCGGGAGCGGAGGGTGGTGGTGGTGATGGGGGAGGAGGAGGAAGAGGAGAGGGGGTCTTGGTTGAATGGCTGGGCAGGGACACGGGCAGTCCGGGTCCCTAAGTTTGGACTAAAGACGCTGAGTTGAAGTGACACAGCTGCTGCTGCTGCTGCTGAGGCAAGGCTGCGTCTCCAGACGGGTCAAGGTTACACAGAGGAGAATACACTTCAGCCTTGTAGCTTCTTCAGACACACACACACACACTCCCTCTCGCCTGCACCACAAGGTCAGAAAAATCCTCTTACTCTTGCCAATTAGAACAGTAGAACATCATCAACATGTCATCTGAATTTATAGCTCCGATCCCTTTGATTGACAGCTCTAACTTATAACTTCACTGTCACACCTTTATCTGCTTTCATATTTAACACTGGTGTGAAAGTGAGACCTGGTGAGGCTGGACACAATACACTAGCATTGTGGGGCCATCTCTGTGTCAAGGGCTTTAGTTGCATGGTAGTCAAATTATGCAGGTTTGACCAGGCTAATGAATCTGTAGCCTAACCTTAGAAGAAATGGCAAAAGCGTCATAATGTAGTATTTTGTTTCATAGATATTATCCATAGACAAAGAATCTGACACCACCTATATGTGTCTGAGGAGCCATTTTGAAGCTACAATAGGGGCTTTAAGTGTCACTAAGTTAGCAGCATCTGAGTCTGCCTGAATTCCCAGTTATTTCAAATACAGGCAAGAAGGAAGTCCTCAAGTAGAGCTGAGACAGGGGGCGGCCATACATGATCATGGGAAATTAAATAATATATTGAAAAAAATCTTCCCCTGTCTCCACCAGGCTGTAAACATGTTTATTTCTGATTTAAAGTTGGACATTTTAACACGAAATTCTGTGTGGATTGAATGACCTTTGGTGCCAGAGGATGCAGTGGTAAATGCATGTTTTATTCAATCATGTCAAAAAGACTTTGACAAAGCTGCAAAACAGGAACAATATCTTATTTTAATCCAAAACTATGTATGTATTATCTATAAAGGAAGAGGAAATGAGTCATTGGTGTGTGAGAATTACTGCAGTAACTGTGCATCGTCCCTACTGAACTGAACTTGTGTGTGTGTGCACATTATTTACCCCTCATTAACCAATCCTTCCCAGCACACACACACTCCCCTGAGAGTCACTTATTAGCTGTGTTGGAGGCATGTTTGGGTCATACCACTTACAGAGAGGCATGAACAGGGAGGAGAGGAATCTCTGTCTCCTTCTGAGACCTACAGAGATTCACAGGAAGATGATGAATACTTTAATAAACTGTGAAACATTTGATTTTATATATTTTCTGTGAAAACAGAAACTGATTTTCAGCTACAGACACTGGAATTTGTGAGTTAAGAATGTGTCTGTTTGTTTGTTTTAGAGAACGCAAAATTCTAATACCATTTAGGACATCTGGAGACATGTATGAGATGTATATGTAATATAATATATCTTAATAAAAAAACAGGGCACCTCACATGGCTATCAAATTAAATGTCCTTTAAAAAAGTGGTTAAAAACAATACATTTTGCAAATGTAATAACCGGCTACTGTATTTAAACTAGTCTATCAATCATTCTATCCTTTAACTATGCAGAAACTGAGTGACCCATGCACTCAGCTGTACGCCATAATGTTGCGGTACCCTAGACGGGGATTTGTTGTAAATTTTAATTAGTTCTAAAATATGGCTGCAAATTTAGGATGTAATACACTTAAGTACAGTCAGGAAATGTTTTGCTAACGGTTGCTAATCCTGAAGAAGTGGCAAGGAAAAACAGGTGAATCAGTGTGGTTTCAAAGTCAGTGAGCCATCTGAACTGTGCTGGATGTTTGGCTCCTGGTTCCAGGTTCCAGGTTCCATTAACATCCCAATTAGTGATTGTGCCACCAACACAATCAAAGATGATGAAATGATAACGAGGCTGGCTATAGAAGAGGATAAAAGACACACTGTATTGTTTGTTGTTTACAGATATAATAAAAATTCTGCTTGGTTCACCGACTGTGTGGAGACGGTCAGAGGGAGCGAGAGAGGAGGATTTGGCCTCAGGGCTGTAGAGGTCTCTGTTCAGTGTCTGAACAAAATGCCTAGTCTGATCGAGTGAGCAAGGCCATGAACTAACCATCAACCCCTATAGCATCCAGCCCACTCTCACAACACTCTGTGTGTGTGTGTGTGTGTGTGTGTGTGTGTGTGTGTGTGTGTGTAAGGGTAGACACATAAAACAATCAGTCCTCTGACAGTTCAGTCTGATGGGACGTATATAATGCTGTTTGTTTTAATGCATATTTAATATAGAATAGCCTTAAACGCACCATATGCTGAAGCAGAATGTTTAATATTATTATGACAATAAATGGATAGGGATTATTTTCAGGGTTTGTCTTTGAAATATATTAAAGTAAAACGAGTATATAAAGGTTACAGGATATAAGACATATCAGGTTTTAGTACTACTCCTCCCTCATTTTTAATCTCTTGGTGGTTGCCGTGGTGATCAATGCAATAATAATGTGTGGAATAAACATAGACATTAACCTTAGGAGAAACCATATTAAACTTTTTGCAGAGCATAGTTAAAAAATCAGATCATTTACTTTATAGCTGGTTTATTCCACAACGTCTGATTTTTAATACCCATATCTGTGTGTGTCTGTGAGTGAGTGTGTCTGACACGGGGACAAGGAGACAAAGGGGACACTGGTGTGGCCGATGGGCTGCTTGTGTTAGTTTGGATGGCAGCAGCAGGGCTTTTCTTTGACATTGAACCAAGAGGACAGGAGGAGGCCCGGCCATGACGCTCATCACATCTGAAGCCCCCATCTGTACTGGTGTCTCCCCACCAGTCAACTAGCCAACGTGCGCACACACTAACATGCACGCATCTAATCTTTTCTGACAGTGCTCACATTCAGTTAGGCCCCACAGTGCTTGTGCATGTCACTGACCATAAACAAAACATACACTCCTCTACAGGAGGACACGGCGGGGCGTGGGTTACCCGAGAAATACCAGAAGACAAGGGTGTAGTGAGGGTGTGTTGCAGAAGTGTGTGTGTGATGTGTGTGATGTTTATGATGATTGTGTGTGTGTGAAGCTTCCAGGGAAGGAGAACAGATGCCTGCAGGTCATGTCATATCCCTGACATTAGGGCAAAGTCAATGGCAGCAGAGCCAATGGAAAACAAAGGGACGCAAGTTTAGCAAGCATGGCGGGTGCAGTATGAGGTCATAGCATCGCATTATCCTGAATGTCTGCTTCTTTTCAGTATTTATGGAGGATTTGTTTCTACAGCATGGAAATAAAATGAAGCCCTATATGGGAAGAGCCAAAAAAGTTCAAGTGACCAAGAGACAGAACAAACATGTAAAATGGTTGCCCAGGAAACACAAGTCTTTCTTCACAGATGTTAGCTAACGCCTAGCATTGTGTCTCAAATGGTTATCTTTCACTTACTTTGAGCAACACATCAGGACTTTGATTAGGAAGTTTCTTCCTGGTTTTTTCTTCTTCTTCCTGAACCTTATATCCAGCACTCCCCTGTCCGTATGGGCCAAAGCTTAAAAATATTTGTGTACAGCTCCTGCTTTAGTATGAGGCAGATATACACTCATCTCCATGATGCACTGATTGGTGCATGACTCTTAGTGGGGGCGACGACTGGCTCTCTGTTTTGTCGGCTTCTAGTCTAAAGCCCAGAAAGCTCCACTACAAGCATGCACAAATACAGGAAGTACAGTGTGTACAGCAGCAGCTTCAGGGTCCATCAGTGGCAAGTAAATAAGCTGAGAGCTCTGGAAGCAGGCTGCATGGAAGGAGGTGAGACAGGTACTTTATTTGGACAGGTTTAGTTCAGGGCTCCAAAATACTAAACAATGCTATAGATTCACAAAAAACATCGTTACCACTCATATCATATCAACCTGACCTGTTTGTAAGATAGTTTGTGCAGGTCTAGAATTATTTCTCATTCCAATGTTCAAAAGTTTAAATATAAACACATTTTTAAAAAAAAGAAGGAAGAGGAAATCATTTTATTCCTCTTTAGAAAAAATATTGACAGACACGCTCCCCCGAGGTTATTTCTCATATTTTTAGCTACTGTCAAAAATTATTACTTTAGATTTTGCCATTGTGTTTTGTGTAGATGAGCTTCCAGTGAGGGGTCCCTAGAGAAAAAGTTGGAATCCCAGTGCACCAGCTCTTTGGCTGCTGGCTGCTTGGTAAATGGAAACACGGTGAGACGTTTTTCCACCAGAGAGACGGTGCTGTTCAAAGGCACTTGTAGTTTTACTAAGCGATACAGAGTGGAGTAACACGGGAGAAGGTGAGAACGGCATAAACAAAAGAAGCAAAAACATCATGTAGATAGCATGTATCTTTAGATCAATTATTCAGCACAACAAGTTATCATGGTTGAGGGAGAGAGCTAACAAAAACCACCTCCAAATATATGATAAAGTTTACCCACACCAAGATTACCTTCATGGTTAACATGAGATAAGCAATGACTGCTAGGTCAATGGATCCAAAGGGGGAAAAGTGAGTACCATATAATATGTATATAATATAATATATAATATGTATATAACAATATACATATCTGTATTAGGCCAATTATTAGACTGATAAATGTATCCATCATCCAATATGTATACGTATAAATAATACGTAGCATATTTAGTTTATGCTTTGGCAGATATTTTGTTGTATCATTGCACTGTTGCAACAAATTAGGAAAGCAAAGGGTAGTGTTTTCAGGGACCTTAATACGTGATGGACCATGTCTATATGACATGCTAACAATTAGCATAAAGATGAGTAGTGCACCAAGAGTGTTCAAATAAATCTAATTTCCATCTCCGCTATTATTAGCAAACCTCAGTTACTTCAAGGCGTTAATAATAATAAGTGTGTCACAGCAGGTCCGTCACCCTTTAAGGTCCATGGAAACATTTCTGTTGTCTTGAGGGTATTTTCACTGCATGTGTATTCAAATTGATGAAGATAATTGATTTACTGCTCTTCGGTCCCTTCACATGTGTCTTATGGGGTTACACACCTTCTGTACGGGACTGCATATATTTGATCACTTATATAGTGTTATACTTACATTTGGCATTTAACATGCAAATTACAAAAAGGTACGGTTGCGCTTTTAAGGAGAGAGGCCTCGGTTTCTACCCATATATGTACGATTTATGTTTAAGAAACTCACAGTTTCTGCTGCAGAAGAATATATGTAATAGTGAAGAATACACAATCTAGTGGATTCAGATACACTGCTGCCTCCCTTTAAGTTCACTTGGAAGAACAACTGCCCATCCGTTATGTCCCCCACTGCCCCACCTGACAAAATCCTGCAGGGCTAATGGACAGAAACTTCCTAGTGGCTCCTACTAATGCTGGTTTTAGGTTACTTTAATAAACACACACACCAGTTTGGACACTGATTGACAGCTCTGACCTGAATGTGCACATGGCTCTGACCCGCGAGCTACAAGCAAGCATACACATACCACACACTTATATTCTTACATGTAAGCAAAAGACAAAAGTATATCATGCTATCTGTGTAAGCATGTGTTAGATATAAGTATAAATGTATGCATCTAAGCTTTTAACTAAGCCTTTACATTTATTTAAATTCCTTTTTTTCATTCTAATTTTATTTGTCACAGGGGAATAACTGTGACTACATCAGCAGGACAAAAACACAACTTTCCCTTTATTCACATTTATATTGTGCATTGTTGTCAAGTCAGGATTGTGGGTTGCTGTGCAGATGGAGCATTGTTTTCTCTCAGATCTTCCTCACAATGAGCCACAGGCGAGTCGCAGTGAGTGTTAAAAGGAGGAATACCAGCCACTTCCAGCAGTGCGCCTCAACTCGCCCGCTGGAGCCAACAGTGGGCGAATATTCATCCCTGCTCACATAATCATTTTGACTTCAGCGTGGTGGAACTGAGGGGTTGTTCTTATGACCTGCAGGGCCTCAGGGAGGGGGGGGGGGGGGGCTACAGTACAGTGGTTTGTTGGGATCATGTGAACTGGAATGATGAGGAACTACATTCAGTTGAGAGAGTATCAGCTCAATCCTTTGTGACTTTTTTGAAACTTTTAGCTTTAAACCGCAGAGCCAAATGTCTCCATTAGCATTTTTTATTAACATATATAAGTTTAGGGGATTTGAAGAGGGGAACAGATGCAAAAGAATGTGTATCCCACCCAATTTTTTTCGAGGCACAAACTGAGAAAATTACTACCATTATCCTGAAATCACTTTTTAATTTGAATGAATTGACTTAGGCATAAAAATATTACATACTATGTTGCGACTGTGTCATGCAAAGCGGTGATAAAGTGTAATAAAGCAGACATGCCCTATTTCTAACTTTTTAAAAACAGTGCAGTGTAGCACACACACACACACACACACACACACACACTGATAGCAAAGGCGGAGCAGAGTGTAGTAAGGCAGAAAGCGAGAGGAGGGCTCACCATCTTCTCCGTTAAGCCTGGCTGACTAATTCTTGCTGCTAATTTGCGTTTGGTTAATTAACTAATTACTGAGGATGTCTGAGGGCGAGGCTGTCTGTCAGCCTGTATCAGTAATTATTTTCATCGTTTTAATTAGACTCAGACTCACTAGACTCAATTTCTCCCTACCCACAGAACACACACATACTGACGCATCCCACCAGTATAGAGATCCTATAGCTTCTATATCAGGTCTGCAGAAAAAAATGAAGGTTCAAGATAATCTGCATTTATAACCAGTGTGATCATTTATAAGAAGAAACTGCGGCTAATTTGACACTTTAAATTTATACCACTGCCTCCCTGTGTGGTGCTGAGGTTATAAGATTTAGCTTGTGTAGTCCTGATCAATACCGCTCTCATATCTGTCCTTTTAATATGAAGCTGGCTCCGCAGACTGGTTAGTGGAGCTTATCATAAAGTCTGGAAACAGCTAACAAACAGTAGGTCTGCCTGAAGGTAACAAGCACCTCTACAGTGTCCGGACACATTTCCTAAGCACACATTCACACAATAATAAGAACAACACAAGTTGCTTCATGGCTGAGGGCATTTCGCTGTGGTTACAGAGGAGAAACAGGATCCAGGAAGTGAATAATAAATCCAGTTACAAAGGAGTTACATGGACAAGGACACTGCCAACATGGCAAATGCAGCGGCCCTCCTACACAGACCAAAAACCTGTGGGTGGCATGTGTTCACCCATTTTCATGTACAGTTTGATCGGACCACTTACTTTGTCACTTTGCTTTGTTTTATGTTGTTGGCTCCATGGCTACTTCGATAGGTTTAGAAAACATAAACAAAACATTGTCACAAAAAAAATGCATATTTGGTTGACAGGAACAACACATGGTTAAAGTTAGATGGTCAGAATAGCACATTTGGGACTAAAGGCCTAACTGTGTCAGCTAATCAAGGGACTGTTACAGCAGCAAAAATCTGCATGAGGATGCTGGAGGGGTGGTTGGTGGCTCTGACCCCGAGACCCACCCAAGAGTCTCGGGGTTAGAGCCAGCCTCCCAGGGCCTGTTACTTAACTTATTTTACTTGCTTCATGGACACACTGAATGTGATCTTCATCAACAGTAGCATCACAAATGCCTGGTTAAAAGTTAGGCGTTAACATCATCAGGTTTATGTGAAGGTCATCGTTTGAGTCAGAAAAGACATTTTATGAAGAAATTCCTCCGATGCTGCTACCATGGTGATGAGTCTTGCCTTTCAACAATATGTTCTGTGGTCATTCTTCTGAGACCTGGAAACATCAGCTGCTTATTATGTTTTCTTAGTGACAATGGACTGGATTAAACATGTTACAAGACAACTTCTCTATCCGCTGCAGGCTAATGTGTCATTTCCGTGGCTACCATACTGCAAGCCCCAGCCTGACTGAAAGAATTTACATGCACTTATTAATGCACTTATTAACACTCGGACCAACTGGACCTGTACTTGTGCATTAATACATGTATATGGTAATTATTATGGCCTTCATTTTGTGAGGTTAATCATCAATTGGGTTAATGGTGTAAGACATTGTACTCTACTCAGTACAATGCTGTTGCTGTTTGGACACACATCCATGGAGGACAGTCAGATGTTTGTCAGGGTAAACAATATGTGCTATGATTTGTATTTTAATATTGACATCATAGAAGGAAATTATGTACTAGAAGAGAAACAGCTTCAGCTCTTACAACATCCTTGAAAAATTACTTCTTTCAGTGCTCATTATTTTCTGTAAAGCTCTATATGTGGTCCTTGCTTTGGTGCTAAAATCGTTGTTTGTTGGCTTATTGTTGCTGTTCAGATGTTTCATGCCCAGAATAAAATGCCTCATCAGCTTTCTGTCGGGTCAGAGAGAGAGAGAGAGAGAGATGGGGGGGGGGGTCTGTATATGTGAGCAGATCTCTGGCAGAGCAGCCGCACAGCAGATTTCATCCCAAGAAGCCAACTTTAGTAAATAGGCAGAACTAATGAGGACACTGAATACACACGTGCACACATAGACAGACAGCCAAACCCACATACACACAACTCAGTGTCTGAGCATTTGGAGGCCCCGGGGCCCCGGGGCCAGAGCAGCCCAGATACCTGATGGGAGCAGGGACATCAAAGCTGCAGGATTAGAGAGAGGAGAGAGGAGAGAGCGCCGCAGGGAGGAAATGCTAACTTATTATCCGCTTCCCAGCTAATCCTGTTATCTACAGAATATAGCTGTGTTTAACCCCCCCTACACACCTCCCTCCAACAACACACACATATGATGTACACACACAGAATTCAGTGTTCATGGGGTTCAACAGCCTCCCAGAGCGCCCCCTGTTTCCACACCAGACCCCCAAAAACCATCTGCCTCCGCATCTCGGTTACAGATAACGTAGATGTAGTTGAACCTTCACCAAGTGAAGTCCAAGTCCCGTTCTTTTCATCTAGATCCTTCTCCGGCAGCCTAGTTTTAGGTTAATAACTTGTTCCCAAATGGGTTTGGAGTTCCACGTCAGTTTTTGTAGGCTTTCAGGTGATGTAACACGCCCTCTGGCAGACATACTGGAGGTCCACAGATCAGGGTCGCCTCGGGCTCACAGAGACACCAAAGCTGAATGTGATTTAGTTCCCCTCAATCCATTTTCACTCAGAACGCCTACATTCACAAACCCGACTCTGTATAAAAAAATTGCTTCAAACTATGTGTAAGTTCCAAAGTCATCATGTTTCTTAAAGTCATTATTTAACTCCTAGTCAGCAAAAATAACTTAAAACAAAGATGAAAAGAATAAATGTTACCACACTATTAAAATTTAAGCCTACATAAACATGCAGATATAAGGTGTAGATCTGCTCCCCAGACTTTGTTATTCAGAAAAGCTGATCTGGTTGGTCATGCTCACTTTAACCCCTTCCACCCGGGAGTCTCTGTATCAGGACCATCTGTTATTAAAATGCAACACACCGCCATTTTTTGAAGGTTGCCAACCATGGAACATTTTCTGCAGAAGCCACCTGGTACTACTAATTTTGGCAGAGCTGCAGTGTAGAATTTTTACAACAGTGTTACTGAGTCCTATTTACACTCCAATTTAAAGTTCTGATGGGACAGAAGTTCTACACTAAGTGTCCCCAGTGTATCCAAAGAGGCCAAGGTTCTTCAGTCTGATGTGGAGCTACATCCGATTGAAACAATCAAGGACTTTAATGTGCAACGTTCGCAAACACTCCCCTTTCGTGTTGTTTGGGACAAAAACGTCTTTTAACAGTTTTAAAAATATATCAAATAAATATTTTTTTCATATTTTTTTGCATAGACCTTTTAATTAACTTCAAAAAGTAGTTAAAAAATCATTTTCCCCCAGGATTCTACCCTTTAACATACACACACAGTGTGTAGACACACAATTATTTGCTAAAATACTCCCTATAACTCCATATACAATCCAGAAACTGCACTACATAAGCACAGGTGTGCAGGTAAAGGGTTTTAATAGGGTCATCAGGTTGTTAACTGTAAAACCACACATTTTACCTCCTACCAACAGGGTAAACCACCAACAATCAAGAATGCATGATTATGGTGTTGCCATGGCTGTGCAGTCTATGGGACAAAAATGTCCACCAACAACACATTAGGGAGAAAAAATGAAAATCCAGTGCTGTGCAAAAACTAATAATACAATAAAGTCAATGTTGTTACTAATGTTTGACATGACCAAGACTGTAATAAAGGTTAAAAAAAAATCCAGTCCACATTCACCTTTTCTATTAAAAATGTTTTGTGTGTTTTTTTCCAATTTTCAGCACCACCCCTTATGAAATTAGTGATTAAATGGTTAAAATCCTGGGGGGAAATTATTTTTTCACTACTTTTGATCAGAACTGTTAATTGAAGTTAATTAAAAGGTCTATTCAAAAAAATTTGAACAAAAATATTTATCATATATATTTTTAAAACCGTTAAAATTAGAGGACGTTTTTGTCCCGAACAACACGAAAGGGGGTAAAATTTGTCCACAAACATGTTGTCACATCTTTACAAAGAAAACAATGTAAATGCAAAAGACAATAGATATGTTATATGACATCTTTAAACTGAATTGACTTGTAAACCTGCTGTTTATGTAGCCACACTGCAAAAAATAGTGTAGCTAACCCCTAACCTCTATTTATTTTAATGACTAACCCCAAAACAAACAAAAAAACAAAATGGAATTGAAGTTCACAACTGTCACAAAAATGATGCAAGTATGCCAATGGGTGCATGGGTGCTGAACTCCTGGGTGACAGTGCACTGCAGGTAGGAGTCAGGAAACAAATGGCTGATTCATGTGTGGGAAGAATGCTAGTTCTGCTAATGCAATTGTTTCAAGGCTGCTGGTTGGGGGAGTGTGTATATAGGAAGCATAATGATTCATGCTGCACATGGATAAACTGACAGGCGTTGTGTTGTGTAGCTTGTTTGCTAGTTAGCCACCATTTGTAAGCAGGTAAGACTAAACTTTCTTGGTTCTCAAACTCTGATGGGCTCCCTCTCTGTATAATTGGAGTGTTGTGGGAGCTATGACAGATGAGATTAAAGACACACTGTTGTGTATATGGTCACCAAACTGTTGCTGATGTGCTATGTTAATGTTAATGAATAACAACTGTGTAAAATACAGTGAGAGTGATTGAGCAGCCGGCCCTTGTGTAGTATGTTTAAGATAATGATTCCTTTTATGTTCCGCAGGAGCTCTAAAATAAAAAATGTACTTGTTGCATATTCTGCCCTCTCTGCTTAGTTCACTTCAAACCAGGCTTTTGTTTAGAATAAACACCAAATATTGCACATTGCATCTATTTACAGTTTCATAATCGCATTTATTGACTCTTGGAAAAGGGCAGCAAATTAATCATCCTTCTGACAACATGTAGGTGGCACACGGAAAATTCTACCGAGTTAAGCTGCAATACAATGTGGTGTGAGATTTTTGGCTGGTGCATATACTGTAGATTAGGCTTCCTCCATTGAGCATCATGTAAACTGTGTCAGTGTTAATTACATACTAAAACCACAACAACTTATTTTACTACTGCGACACGGCTGCACTGATGCAAAGGTACCAAGTGGTCCTGCACATTCATTTACTGCAGGTACGAGAGTTTACTGCTGGCCATAATTAGCTCATTGTCCTTTGTGACCATAACACCTGTAAAATAAAGACAGGAAGCAAAAGAGAGGAGAGAGGGAGGAAGATGAAAGAGAACGTTTCTTGCAGATAGTGTTTATGTGAAGAGAAGTACTAAAAGAATATAGTGTGCTAATACATGTAGATGAAGTAAAATTGTCATTAGGCTAATCAGTACTAAACTAATTGGGAGTCATGGACCCTCCTATCAGCTAATTCTAACCCTAAACCCCAGCCCATATCTGCAAGCAAATGGAGGACGGGAGAGAGAAAGAAAAGTGGAGGGAAAGAGCTGAAAATGAGAGTGAGGTAAAGAGAGGAAGAGAGAGATGAAGCCTAATTAAGAGTGCTGGGATTTATGCAAATGAGACGGTGCTGATATGGTAATCAGAGCCTGCAGGGCCGTAACAGGCTGTGTGCTATACACTCTGTGTGTGTGTGTGTGTGTGTATCTAAGAGGCTGACAGCTGGCTGTGAGGAAGGTCAGAGCCAATCAGGCTCTTACTCTAATGCACACTGCCCTCTGGCCACTCTACCATCTCTCTCTCTCTCAGCTCCTCACCGTTATCCTAACACTCTCCATGCATTCTCTCTCTCTCTCTCTCTCTCTCTCTCTCTCTCTCTCTTCCTCTTGCTCGCTCACTCTCTCTCTCTTTACGTTTCACTGGTTGTCTGTCTTGATGCATCCTGACATGCACACAATCTCAAACCTACACACAACAATTGTTTTCACACATTTTCTGACAATTTGACTTAAATTCACATTTATAACTTCAATGCACTAGATTTTCTTGTTATGATACTGACATGTATATGCACATAAAAAAGGGTCATTAGTAGCTATTATTTTTCTTCCAGTCTGTCCTTGCTGCAAGAAGGGGCTTTACAACAAAATACGCACACAATTTATAAGTATTTCAGAATACCTGCATGCTCATCTGGACAAGCATACAAACATACAACATGCAACAGCAGTAGACTGTATAACAGAATGACAACTTTGTTCTGCTCATTCTACAAAAGTGATGCTAAAGTATGTTAGCTTACATAAACATAAATCTATATAATAAACCATTTCTTGGAGAGAAAAATATTTGAGGGGGTTATGAGCTTTACTGCAGCCAGACACCAGGTGGCAATCTAGATGTTTACGCTTCAATTTTAGCCAGCTGTTATGGTGCCCATCTTAACAAAACACAGATTCTCTGTTGGAAAATAAACATTAACATTCAGAAGCAGAGTCGAATGTCCCCACAGGACTAGATAGTCAACCCAACTAAATGGGTTTTAAAGGTTGCACCATGTTATGCAAATGCAGCACAATATACAGGGAATACAAAGCTGTGGGACAGCGAATCTGAATCCACACTTACACTGAACTGTTTTTCTCACCAACTCTGGCCAAAGGTCTGGTGTGGTAGAGAAGCATTTATTACAAAAAAAAATATGAAAAATCTGAGAATTGTTGCTTTGCCAATATTGATTGTGGGGTGCAGATTGTATGTTTTTTGGGAAGTTAAATAATTAGATATCAATACATTTATTTGGCTGGATTTCTTTATGAAGCTACACAGAAAGACGAACATTATGGTAAAGTTAGAGTAATATAGAAAAAGGATTAGGACAGATTTAGACCATTATTGTTATATTATCTATGTCCAGATCTGACATCACATGACTGTGAGTTCTCCAGCCTCCACCTCTAATATTTCCAGTCTTTGAAATATGGTTACATGTTTGAACTCAAAACTCCATCTTTACCTAAACCTAGCCATGTTTCTAATGCCTACCCCTTAACTAGGGCTGCAAATAATGACTATTTAAATAGTTGACTAGTCATCGACTACCCTAATGACTAGTCGACTAATGGTCTACTTTGGACCGCTAATTTCTCGTTGCTTCATCCGCCTCCATGCTGCTGTCAAGTATCTCTGCTACTGGATTCTGGGTTTAAAAAAGAATGAGTGTGTTTGTCCCATATCTGCCTGAGGCGCATTACTACGGAATCTAAACACTTACTACACACCGAACTAACAAACAGCTCATCTGAGTTTCAAACCCAGGACCTGATACACCTTATCCACACAGACACTCCGATCAGGGTACAAGGCCGGACACAGTAGAATGGGCTTTAATGATGAGGCACACTTCAGCTTTATAATTAGCTACATATGTTGCTGTCTGGTATCTGAAATTGATAAATACAATAAATGAAAGGGTGCTAGCTTAGTAACATATCTTAACTTGAACATAGATAATCGTTTGCACATTAAATTTTCAGACTGTATAACTCCTCCCCTTTCTGTAGGGAGAAGCGCTAGATAATCATGTCAGGCATCACTGTCATTCCCTCCACTTGTCTATATTATGTTTACTTAGCACCTTACATCTCCATATTTGTATCCATGTATCATATATTGTGCTCATACTGCGTACTGTACTCTTTTTTGGATTATAGTGACACTTATACTTATACTCTGTACTTAACTGCGTTTATTGTGACTTGATACCTCTGGCACAAGAATTTCCTTCAGGATTAATAAAGTTTTATCTTATCTTATCTTATCTTATCTTAAATAACAATACAGATTGCTACTACTTGGGTACTTATAACCCACCTTATCACAAACTCAGACAGGCTTCAACGCAAAGGAACACGAAAGCTGCCGCTAACGGGCCAACATATTCTCAAGGACCCCTTAGCTGCCCAAGGAGGTGCCTGACTATAAAACACTAAATATAGCTCTGAACAGTTCCTGCATAAACTCAGCAATAATAGGGAATTTACAACACTACCTTTAATCAGTAGTTTTTAATGCTTAACCCAAACCATGACTAAAAACAAAAGAATGGTAACCAGGAGTGAAAAGAGAAGTGGACATGGGATGTAATTATCGACCAAATGTGTCAGCAGCAGGTGTTCAAAACCAGGATGTTGTGAGTATTTTCTAAACATTCATGTGTAACTATAATTGTGCCATAACCCTAACAGACAGATGCTGCAGAAACTGGATACGAGGAGGAGAGTTGCAGAGGCACCGCAAGCACAAAAAGTGTTCACATCAGCTTCACATTTCACACACAAGCAGTTCTACTCCTTTACCAACTGCAGAGTGGATTTTATTGACTACAGGCTACTAATACTCCACAAGTGAACTTCGGGTATATATATGTATACCTCTGAAGTATATTGTATAATTTAATCAGGATTTTAGAGTGATAGCAGAAATAAGAAACGATTTCTGACAACATGCAGTATTCTTTTATAAGAAGTCTGACAATGGTACACAACAGCAAAATAAGGAAGTGATGTATAGGACACACTCAGGAAGGATGTCCAATGTATTAGCAAAGTCAGTGTCACACCATTTTAATATCACATATTCATCTTCCCACCTTCTCATAAACCCAGAGCCAGTGGAGCTGATCTGCTGTGTCTGAACACATTTGCCTGGCTCAAACATAATGAGGAGGAGACATGTTACCTGTGTGCACTGTGCTGCTGACCTCACGCTATGATTTTAAACTTTACTGTTTAACCATGTACCAATATATCCATAATAGCTGATATCACTGGCTGATACAGATCAATATAGCTGTCATCATATACCTGTTTCTACAGATCTGTACAGTAACACCAGCGATCAGGAGAAAGTGGAAAATACATTACATTACATACAATACATAATACGTGTGTGTGACAATGAACAAAATTCTGCACACACTTATACACTACTGTTAAAAAGTTTGGGGTCACTTGGAAATGACTTTTTTTTCAATGAAGATAACATTAAAGTAATCAGACATACAGTCTAAACAATTAAACAATTAAACATTGTTAATGTGGTAAATGACTGTTCTAGTTAGAAAAGGCTGATTTTTAATGGAATATATACAAAGGTATACAGAGGCCCTTTTCCAGCAACCATCACTCCTGTGTTCTAATGGTACATTGTGTTAGTTAATTGTGTTAAAAGGCTGCACAGCTGAAACCGTTATGCTGATCAGAGAAGCTATAGAACTGGCCAGGTGACCCCAAACTTTAGAACGGTAGTGTATGTACTACTAAAGCATTCCACAAGAGGCCACACCAGAGATCACAGCCCAAACATAAACAGCCCGTATTACTTCCTTATAGCATCATTCTGTGGAAAAAGTGGACTAACAAAGCAGTCTGAACAGCTGGACAGACTGTCCTCCCCTTGTCTCCAGGTCAAGGCTATTCTGAACTTGGGTTTGCTACTTTCAAAACCTCACACCAAATCCCCCAAACTGTTAGAGCATGTGTGGAATGTGCACAAGAAAGACCTGCAGTCTGAGAAGAGTGACTTTACACATACATCACTGAAGGCTCTCTGGACCTCACAAGTGGAATGAAACACAGATCTGTTTAATAATTGTTAAAATCATCCATGTATGTGCACCAACACACACACACAGATACATACACACACACACAGAACCCTGGGCAATGTGGTCATATCAACACATCTGAGTGTAATCCAGTTAACAGAGTATCCCAAATGACTAAATTAATCAGAGAAAAACTATCTGGCTCATCTCTCTGTGCTGCTTTGATGTGCACACACACACACACACACAAAAACACACGATCTTTTACACACATGGATACACATATAGAGGAGGAATCAGTGTGGAACATTGGTCTGAGAAATTACTTTACCTGCTCTGATAATAAGGCCTCAAACCCACGGAGGGGCCCGTGAGATCCTATCATTATACAGACACACCCAGAGGCATGGAAACACACACATACACACACACCTCTGTTGTAAAGATGGGAGCGAGAAAGATCAAAAGGATGCATTGATTCACAATTTCAGATAGACAGAAGAATAGCAGGAAAAATAACAACCATAACTCTGTTGTATCTGCGGAGTACAAGTCACAGCATTCTTAATTGATGATGCTTTGTAGATACAGCACATGTTACTGTACTGTAACACAGCTCTGACTTCCTGATCCTCTTTTATGTTACAGCTGCTCACAAATGAATAAAGGTGGCTCCTTTCTGTTGTGTCATCTTTTGAACATCATGTTACAAAATGTGCAACTACAAGCAGTTTTTTTTTTTTTTATTATAGTTGACATTTTTGGTGCTTTTCCACAAATGCATTTTATCTTTATGTAACAACAAAACATAGATGTCAATCATCCAAAAAGACAGAAATAGGTCATTATTTATAAATAATTTGGTACGTTTACAAGTTAAAATCTTAGGAATGTTGTTAATAGCTAACCATGTGGTGAATAAGTGATCAGCAGGCAGCATCAAATAGCATTGAATCAATTAGACGCATCATGGTCAAATATCCACTTAGGCTATGTATTTAAACTTAGCTATAGCTACAGGCCCTCAGGGGCGAGCATGATGATGTTCATCCTCAGATTTTTGAAGGTATCTTGAGTTCTTCACACTGAAAGTCTCATTTTTTAAAGCTACATTACAGTCATTGTCACATTGGTAAGAAAAAGTTCCTATGTAAATAAATTTAGGGTTATCCAGAAGTTTTATGCCAAATTGTGTAAAAATGATATGTAAACTCTGTATTTGCGCCCAACTTATTTTGTTTGTCAAATGTGGCTTGGCTATGAAAAGTTAATGTTGCAGGTTACACACATAAAAAAATAACCTTCTATTTCGCTCTAGAAAAAAAAAAAAATTTTTAAAGCAACAAATAGGCATTGGACGGTTCAGAAAAAAATCTGAATTGTTCAATACACATGTCTCGGTGCATGCAGGAAGGATTTTTTTAGACTGATTTTCCAAATCTATTTTTTTTAGTCAAAGGTGACTAGCAACAAATCTTGTGACTTTCTCTGGTGACTTTTGGACACTGACATGAAAGCATGTATTGTTGTGCAGTTACTGTCCTGAACAGCGGGTGCGACTGTGAGCGGTCAGAGCAGAGAGGAGACTCCAATCGTGCAAAAAGCGTCATACCTTACAGACGGGATGTAAATAGCATATTTCAACAGCAAAAACAACAGTGGTAGTTCAAATGCTTTCAATTATGCAAATTAAGCAATGATGTCATTTAGTGGGACAGCCAATAGCTACTTTTCTTACTGAAGAGTTGGCAACACTGGAGCATCTCTCTGAAGCACTAACACAAGCAGTGACAGGATGGAAGCTTCAGAGGGGCGACAGCAGCAACACAAAGTAACTGATTCTTAAACATGGCAAATGTTGGATTAGGCTATATATATTATGCTGATCTATGGTATTTCCAGAGTAAATAAAAAAAAAGCTTAAACTTAAACAATGTAAACCGAACTGACAACCGTGACCCCAGAACTTCGAAGTTTTAATTACATGTAAGACTTTTTGTGTCACATCCCTTCAGTGAAAACCATTATTCTTGAGATGTTTCCTGTTCTGCTAGAAACACATTCTGGTTGGTCGACGGATGCTCCAGCTGACCAATATTACAGTGTCGCCATATTAGCATGTGATCCAACATCTTTGGACCATTTGGGGTTTTCTGGATTGATTAAAAAGAGGCATGTTAGCAGAACCAGGTGGCTTTGAGCTAAACCAACACTCACAAGCTGAAACCTCCATTAAAATAATGAAAGCAATAAAAGCAACAACAACAACAACAATAATAAAACCTTTGGAAAACATTTCATAAACCATCAGCAGCCAATTAGAGGAGCCGGCACAGGCTGTGCTGTGTTGTGCTTTGTGTCTATGTGTGTGTGTTGGGTATTAGAGCATTACAGCGCCCAGCCCGGCTGTGCCCTGCAGGCCCGACCTTCTAATCATTATCTGTCTGTCTTATTACGCTCCAAACCGGGCCACTCTTAAATAAAATATGCAAAGGTTTCTTAAATGATGACCCGAGGCTGCGCGCGCCGCTGCTGCTCTACATGCTGTTAATCTGAGAAATGCAAATTCCCTTCATCTCGCACTCGCCTTTATTAACTTTTTTGAATTTAAAATTCCACGAACAATGAGTTCTGTCAGCTTCTGAAATGATATTTTCTCTCCTCTTTTTATGTGCGCACGGAAGCGAGTTTAGAGCATGAAATTACCAGGGGAAATATGAGCGGTTTCATCTCTCCCGCACAATTTAATTGGCTGCTTTGCAATTATTAGTTTTTGCTGCTAAAGTTTTTTTTTTTTACACTTACTGTTTCCTTAAAGTGGCAGCTCACAACAGTTTTTTATTTTTTCCGGGTATTTACGTGCAGTACCACCACTAGCCATCAGCCAGCTGCTCTGATTGGACAGTCGTTTCCATGTGATTTTTGCAGTGATTTGATGTTCAGATTTCAAATTCAGTGACGCTGAGCACAGACCTGGAAATTCTCTGGCAGATAAAAATTAGACAGACATATACAGATGGCTACTTCACACAGAAACACAGGTTTATAGCACATGGCATGCATTTTTCTTTACATTAAAAACAAAATAACAAACACAGGAGGGTGTCTAATTCTGAACTTTTTCTCCTTCCTGCTCTCTGTCTGAAATCTTGCCCCTCTCTCTGTCCCTCTCCTCTCATCCTTCACGCTCTCATACAGGATCAAACACAGCTACAGACAAGCATGGACTTCTCTCTTCAGCTCCACAGATGTCAAATCAACGTGGTAATGTGTTCATCACTGTTTTTCATATTTCAGTTTTAGCCTTTCTTTTAGCTTTGTTTAGGTCTGAAGATGGACTCTTATCATATTATTTACGTTTAAACAATTCCAAAAAATCCTTTGTGCATTCATAATCCATGCAGTTTTGTTATACAAGACTATTAATTATGCAGCTTTAGGCACTGACAGAAACAAGTGCCTTACAGTCACACATTCGCACAAATATCAACACTGCACCCACTGGGACCTATTTTAGGTTAGGTTACTTGCCCAAGGACACTTCAGCATGCAGCAAGGGATGGAACCACCAACCATACCATTAGTGGACAACTGTTCAACCACTAAATCCACAGCCACCAAGGATGAAATAATAGCTACATTACTCATCTTGGGAAATTAGACCAATTGGACTTTACCCGCTATACTCCTGTGTAATACCAGTTTAGACCACAAGTTGGTACAGTGAGTCAGAGTAGTAACCTTAATCCTAATCACTTCCTGATTTCCCAAACTACACGGCTAGCTGACGGTCATAATTGCAGAACATGTGTTAATTGTGCATTATATATGTGTTAAAATGAACATGCAATAAAACATTAAGAAGTTAACTTAAATTCTACTTCTTATCTTTTAAAAATGAGTTTTTCTTTCCATCTTCCTCCTCTCTGTCTCTTCTTTTCTCCACCTCCTGTGTGGCGGCGCAGAGTAATGGACTATGTTATGAATGTGTGGAAAGCCACTCACACAATTGCTTCAGATGAATAATGACTCTGAACTAATGTTGATTAGAAAGAAAGGAGACGCAAACATAACGAGGGCTTGCGCTTCATTCCCCTTAATCACCCTCCTTATTTACCTCTCTGCCGGAGTGCTTAGTCTCAGCAGCTCCACTCAGAGGAAGATGATCTGAAACATGAAACATGTCAGTCTACACTATTCTAAGTATATACTGTATATTAAAAAGGCATGAGCATGAACCAACACATGGTTACACATGGACATAACAGCACATCATCTCACAAAAGACCACATTTGGAGGTGGAGCTGTGGATGGTGGCTCTCATTTAGCTTCAGATTTTCACCCAGAGAGCTACAGTACATGACCCCTGAGGGCATTTTGCTTTCATTTATTGGAGATCTCAATGACCAAGTGGCAATCTCTGGGACTAATGTGAAAGTTTAACAACTGCAGTTCCACCTTTAACCTCTGGGGCCTGTCTTTAAAAGTGAGTCAGTCCCGCATGGACCTCCATGTTAAAATGTATCACTATGTGGCCTTGAATAACATTCATTCATACTTGCTCTACCAAACTAGTGTCACTGTGATTGTAATCATTAGTAGTAAGACAGATGAGATTGATTATTTACCTAAGAGATTTCAGAAATTTCTATTATATAGATGGTTAAATATGATATATGCAAGAAATCTGTTGGGTTGTTTTTGTCAACAATCTCATCACCAAAGGAAAAATAGAGACTGTACACTCACTGTACACATGAATCTCGTATGCTCCCAAACAGCATGTACACAGATCCTACGACTCTTCTGTAACAAGCTGTAATTTAACTCTGCAAACATCGCTGCACCCCCACAATTACAGCATTTCCCCGCTCTCATCAACCTTATTCCTTTGTCCTTTTGGTGCACAACTGCTGTACTTCAAAGTACATTCACACACACAATCACACCCCCGCCCTCTCTTCTCTGTGTTCTCCTGCCCCTCAATCCACTTTGTTTTGCCGACAGTGTTCAATAAAATAACTGTCTAGCTGTTGAAGATGCTGACGCTAACTCAACACAGCAACAATGTTAACTCGCCATTTTATTTTCAAACTCTATGGTTGAGGCATAGACATTCTAACTTTCAAAAGGCTGTAGAGCACCCGCAAATGGTTAAAAGAGGAACCACACCGTGGAAACAAAGTGATGGTGCTGTGCTTGTGTGTGTGATGAATTGTTGTGATGCTGGGGAGTGGAGTACTTGATTAGCTGACCGTATCATTGCCAGAAGTGCAGTGCATTGTGAGTGATGGAGAGGTGGCGCAGTGACACTTGCGCACACATGCAAACAAACATTTACACACAAGCACATTTATCTTCCCTGTGATATTGTTGGTATTGAATAATTCAATGATTTTATCAGCCTCAACCATAACAAATGACTTAATTATGCTAATCGGAACCAGAAACTCAGACGTGTGTGTGTGTGTGTGTGTGTCAGCAGGATTGACAGGGGCCTGCAGGCCTTCAGCACTGAAACGCTGATCTGGAATTTCACATCCTTATCCTGAAAGCCTTAGGACACCACACACACACATACATATGTACACACACCTCTCAGACACACACACTTACTGCTCAAAAAGCCACAGGGCAATTAGCACTACACTACCTAGAGTCTTTTGATTTGCATACCAAGTCAGACAGAATTCATATCAGTGTGCAGCAAGTGTGACACACACTACGCACCAGAACACACACACACGTGTGCACAAAGGCCAGTGGATTGCTGCCTCCACAGTAAGGTTATAATTCAGCGTGATGGACTGTCTGTGTCTGCAGTGTATCACCGTGGGGTAGATACAACAAGGAGACAAACACCTGTCTGCTGAAAAGTACTGAAAATGAAAACACTTTCTGATGTTACACTATCATATATCAGTCATCTATGAAGGATGTCAATACAGATAATATGCTAATCATTACATAGGGTTTAAAGAAAGCCAAAAAGTGCAGTTTCCAGTCCCCCACATGCTCCAAAGGTTAGAATCACAACTCACAATCCACATAGACCTTCACGTCAAAATGTCCAACTTTATTTACAGCCTGGAACAAGAACAGTTTTGATCTCTACTATTTGTTAATTAATTAATCAGTTTTTACATATTAATTTCACATCGGGTGTGACCACTTTGAGTGACAGGTGTGTGCCATCTACTGAAGTGTCCGCCACCTGCTTCATCTGCACTCTTGTTCCACCAGGGCTGTTCAACTGAGACTTCATAGTGTTGCTTACATCTTTTACACCGGCTTATTCACATCAAGGCCCACATTTTAGTACAGTTTCAGTTCAGAAATATGTTATTTTATCCATAAAACAGTAGTGCTGTGCTAATGGATGCTGATTAATCAGTTGAAAAAACTGAGATGCTCTGAGTTGTCGGAATACTCAGAGACATCTCTACAGAGGCTCTGTTGCTGCTTGCTGGATGCGTTAAATCATGATAGCGGAAGCTGTAAAGTGCTTTGCGGCATCACTAATGGATATAAAGAGGTATTTTTTTAACCTAATAGACTTCATAGGACATTCTGGATATCCCTATAAAAAAAACGGACGTTTTTTGTATAAATTATCTGGTTCAACATCTTTAACTATTTTCGGGTTATTCAAGTATTAGGAAGACTCAGTGCCAACATGGCTGACTGAGCTCCAACAACTCTGTGTTAATGTAAAGAGGGTTTGTCCATTTGTCCATTAAAATGTTGACTTCTGAAGATCAAGGAAGAAAACAACCAAACTGAACCGGGAATAAATAAGTTATAAGGCTCTGAAGAGGAAGGAACCCATATAAGTGTGGCCTGAGCTTATGAGCTATAACGATAGAAAAAAAACTCTAAATGTGAAAGTTCAGCAAAGTTCTCCTAACAGCCATTTCGTACTGTATTATTGCATCATTGCAGATATGACAATAAATAAATGCTCAAAATCTGCAGCTGATATTCAAATACTAAAGCTCATATTTATGCTTAAAAAATGTATGTATAAAAATTAAATTCAATCTTTTATAAAATAAATCAATCAATAAATAAATAAAAATCAATGCTCACACACACACACCTGAATGTTTTGTGTCTGGGCATAAAATTTGATTTAAAAACTTTTAAATTTAAAGATTTAAAAAAAAAAAACTTCTTTCTTTGCTGCATATTTAGTCTTGAGGTTTGAGGGGTTTTATTTTATCTTCTACAAATAAGTTGAACTTTGTGGGTACGTGTGCTCTCAGCCTGTTTATTTTCTCCTGTTAAACATTCAGCACGCCTTTAGCTCAGTGCTGTCCAGCAGCACAGAAACACTATATTTGATGGAGGCCATGAAGACTTTTATGGAAAACAGCTGTATTGAATCTGTTCCAGAGCTTTTTTTTTCTTCCCCCCACCTCATGAATGAAATTTCCCATGCTGCACTGCTCCAGGCTTTGGCACATCTATGAGGTAGAGCGCTCTTTCTTTCTTTCTTTGTCTCTTTCTTTAATGCCTTCACACACCTTATAGCCATTCGTCAATTACCGACACACATTTTGGCAACAAACACACCATTAATTGAAAGATTTAATTAGCATTAAAACCAGGAGTAATTAACATCTTTTCTGCTGCGCTCTCTGAGCTGGGCTCAAATTCTATTAAGGCTTTAAGCAGCTCTCTATTTCCCTGACTTTTTGTAGCATCTGCAGATGTGTGTGTGTGTGTGTGTGTGGACGTGTGTGTGTGTGTGTGTACTCAGGGCCCCAGGTAAGAAGCCTCCGTGAGGAGTCGAGCACCAAGGCCAGGCCTGCTGGGTGCCCAGGGGAGAAAAAGAAGAAAGGCAGTTGAGGAGGGAGGCGAAGACGAAGAGAGAGGGAAAAAAAGAGGGAGGAGGTCAAGAAGGAAGGGGAGGGGAGCGCCTGAAAGGGGAATGGAGGGGAGAAGGAAGGTGGGAGGCAAAGGAAAGACACGAATGAGGGAGAGAAGGAGCGACAGAGGGAATAAAAGAGGAGGAGAGAAGAAGACTGGGATGTGTGTGGGGGTGGGGGGGTGGGGGTCGTGTGAAAAGACAGAAATGTGTGGTGAAGCAGTGCAAGTATACACACTGAGGATTAACCATGTGTGTGTGGCAGTGTGTTTTACATACAGAACGTGTTTGCACATACTTCTGTGTGTGTGAGAGAGAGGCCTACTTGGAGCAGGGGCCTGGATTAGTTGCGTTTGCCAGGGCTGGGGGGCAGGATTAGCAGGCCGGGCTGCTGTCTGACGCCGCTCTGCCACCACTAATGGCATTATTAATAGGCAGCTAAAAAATTCATTAAAAAATCCATTAAAAATAAATGTGTTTTACATAAGATTTTGCCCCAGGTAGAAGGGATAGGGGGAGGCAATGGGTGAGATGGGTGCATGAGGGAGAGAGAAAAGAAAAGGGCGACTGCGAGCTTTGAGGTCAGCTCGGCATCACAGTTCAGATAGTGGAGAGAAAAGCAGCAAGGAGTAAATACACAAACACCCAACCGACTGGAAATCATGATTTGGGATAATGAGGCTAAACCAACAATACTGACATTTCCACTGCTCACAGACACAGATAGAGTGCCGACGTCAAACACATCAACCTCGGATGTTAAATACAGGTCTGCTGCTGCTGTCAGTCATCCTGTCAAATATTAAAATGTGTCTTCAACAGGACATTCAAGTGAAGTATGCTGATTCAAAATGGCTCAAAACAGGAAAGACAACCTTGCCTTATTTTTTCCAGTTAATTCCAAACTAAGGTATCATAGCTTAATTTTTAAAAGGCTCACATACTTCCTTCAATATTCAAAGCGTTAAAGTGATGCAAGAAACAAACAAAAATAAATAAATAAATCTGCCCCCTAACAATGCTCTTGTACATAAGAATGCTCTCTTATTGCATAGCGCAAAGGCAGTAGCTAGCCATACAGTATCAGAACATATATGTAACTATCCTAAGTATAGTCATCAGCTGTGATACTGACATCAGTGTTACTCAACGTTAGTCAGGTTCTAATTTATACATCCTAATTAGAGTCAGCACCATTACATTACATCAGTGAAGTGAGTTAGTTGAATGAAGTGTTTTAATAGAAAGAAAGAAAGACAAAAACTGGACTGTACTTTATTCAATACAAAACCAAAACAAATGCTGCTGCACTGAGCTTCTGTTGACACATCACCCTGCACTATTATCTGTGTGTTAAACTGATTAGCCTCTTCAAATTAGAGACATGTTTCGGGATTATTATTAACTGAGAGAAAGAGCAAGATGATCAAGAGGTCAAAGGTGAGGAGGTTCTGCTTTGTGTGCACCCTGGGGGCATTTAACCAAATCAGATTAACAACAATAGATGCAGCTATCCACACACACCCACCCACACACACACACACTCTATATATAAAATAGGGGGTGCAGGGGCCTCACAAAGTGCCCTGGGGGCCTTCGCTGTAGCCTGGAGGCGTCACATGTAGAAAGAAGTCAAGGGGGAATTCTTCTTCACATTATAACTCACTGACATCTCCTAACACATGCAACAACATATACAAACAAACACACAGATATGCAACGTGTGCAATAATGGAATTTGAATAAACAGGCAATGAGATGTAGCTTTGACAGAAATCATAGTTATTTCCATCATGGCCACTCAGCACCTCAGTGTAGATAACGCACACACTGCTGCTCCAACTCATGCACAGCATGCGCATAAACTTATTTACATTTTAATTGCTGTCAAAACAAGCCAGCAACGTCTGCAGCGATCAGAACAAAAACACAAAACTTAGATTTGGATTTACACACAAGTTTCCTGCTTACACGACTCCTACTCCACCTGTTACTGCCAACATAGGAGCCTCCCAAAAGACCTTAGTCTTCTTCAGTGGTCCAGTTATGTCATATAATATCAGAGCAATCAGTACCTTCAGTACTATTTCAGTCTGCAGTATGTTAGGTTTCTGTGAAACAGTCACGATTTAATGTTTTGCACTTACATGATTTGTAAACCACAGTATTTAACTCCTTTAAAGGTAGGGTAGGAGATTTCATTCTGATGCACTTTTTGTTAAATTAGTGTAACGTCTCTTTACAATCCGATAGCAACCAATTAGTTTGGCAGTTTCGCTTTAAACAAAGAATATTAATCATCTGTGGAAGCTATAAAACGCTAAAAATATCAGCCAATCCTACGAGGCGCCCCTGCGCGGAGTATTGGCTGGTTGTCACTCTCTTCCTGCTCTGCGTGCACCAGAGGTACGTGCATGATGGCCGAAGTAACAGACTGGTTGGGAGGCGCGGCTTCAGGGTGACCTCCAAGAGAAAGGGGCGTGTGTTTACTTTCAAAATCTGGCTGACTCTCACTGAGATTTCAAAATCTCCTACCTTTAATGTCCAATCCTAATCCTGTGAAGGGGAAAACGAGATGATCGTGATATGATACACTTAATTAAACTAAAGTGACATGAACCCAGGAAGAGTCATCCACCGCTCTATTTTCACAAACAAAACTGGATGAATAGTGCTAATGTGCATTAAACAATGGGTTAAATAACATGACAATTTCACATAAAGAGACACAAAGCTGCATGCACTGCACCTATTGTACAAATATGCATACATCATAAAATGACATAATATACAATAGCACAAAAAACTACAGGGTGAAAAAAGCTGCAGAGGGTCATGATCCGATCATGATCAGCTGTGGTAGGAGAGTGTAACTAAGGTGGATGTGCCAGAGCCAGAAATTTTAGAAAATGGCCACAATGACAACAAATTGTGACAGTTCCACTTAAAACCATTATCAAAAGAGAATGACTTTGACGATGCAGTGAATGTAACAGCACAACTAAATGGTAATTCAGTCTGACTAGCAGGATAGCATAATCTGAACCCAAAAAACTCAGTGATGGTAGCTGAGAAGATTCTGAACCTGGATTTTTACTGATCCACAATACTGAATATCAAAGATTTTTTGCTACTTGGGGCTAGAATTGAACTTGGTCTCCTCCTCCTCCTCCTTCTACAACATCACCACCCTCCATCAAATGCTTGTTGGGTTGATATCATAAGGTGATTAAGAATATGTCAGCAAAGGGAATCTGAATCCGGAAAAAAGTAAAATGCAACTTACCAAATTTGGGCGAGGAAGGGCAGAAAGTAAAAGGCAGGAAAGAGCACCTCCCGCTGTGCAGAGAAAAAGACAGCGAAAAGTCAGCAACATTCACACTCAAAGCAAACATCAAACATCATCAAACACACAGAATGAGACACTTTGATCTCCCTGGCTCCACAGGAAGCCAGCATCTTTAGAAAATCCTCCAAATGTAAATTAATTTACTACAGATAGAGATCCCGAGGCGCTGGTGTGCATCCGAACATCAGACATCAGAGGGTTAAACCCAAACTCTGCAGCTCAGCCCACAGAGACACTTCAGCCCTGGTGAGTACATTTTAACCCAGGGCCATGCACGCAGGTCCCCACTGACAGCCAAACTAATGTGCATGACTGAGTCTTACATTACTCCGGAGTCGATTGCAGAATCTGTTTGTGTTCATCATTACTGACATCATAAAAAATGCCTTTTCCTCAGCAGATCTTCGTTCCAGCAGAGGCCTCTATCTGAGCACTGAGTGTTGGAGGAGGATTTAGGAAGTGTAAGCAAACAGAAGATTCCTCTGCAGGCATTCGGCCATTGATGAAGATTCTCAGTCATCCAGGTCATAATACAAATAGAAGATTGAAGCAAGGCATCTGGACTTGTAGAGTTTTCTTGAAGACGTTTCGCTGCTCATCCAAGCAGCTTCATCAGTTCTAACTGTTTGGTGGGGAAACATGGTTTATATGTGGTGGCAGAGCTCAGTGTGTGGGTCTGGGTAAAACTTACAAATAGCACTAAATGTTTCCATACTTACCTGATCTGGCTGCCTGTGCCAGCTGTGTTTAACGACTGGCTATCGACTATGGAACTGCTGGAGGGGGACTGGTTGACAGCCCTTTGTTCTTACTGTGAGCATTTCTCACTGCACTGGACTGCATTGCTGTGTTTCTCCCTGGGAGTCTTATCTTTTGGGTGAACCAGTCTCTGTCTCAGTGTTGTCATCGGTTTGAAATGGACCGGGATGTCATGGTTTTTGAAGATCCTGCAGAGTTTCTCTGATACTCCTGACACATATGGAATGGAGATGTTCTTTCTCTGTCGGTTATCCTTCTTGTTGTTGGGGGGTCTTGTTTTTGTGGCTGTGATGAGTGCCCACTTGGGGTAGCCACAGGTTTGCAGGGCCTTCCTGATGTGGTGTTGCTCCTTCTTCTTCCTCGCTGAGCTGGTTGGTACAGTTTGTGCTCTGTGCTGCAGGGTCCTGATGACTCCCAGTTTGTGTTCCAGTGGGTGGTGTGAATCAAACAGCAGGTACACTTCCACGTTCAATTCAATTCAGTTTTTTTTATATAGCGCATTTTACAATCAGAAATTGTCTCAAGGCGCTTCATAGATACTCAGAGCGTGAGACCCAGAACCTGAACCCCCCTAAGAGCACTGTGGCAAGGAAAAACTCCCTTTAAGAGGAAGAAACCTTGAGCAGGACCCGTCTACTTAAGGGGGAACCAGTCCTGCTGCTAGTCGGCCGGGTAGAGGAGGAGAAGAAGAGGGAGACAGGACAGAGAGGATGAAGGAGAGAGAGAGAGAGAGAGAGAGAGGAGCAAATATGCAGCAAACATGATACAGTACAGAGCAAACATGACAGTAAGATGAAACAGTGATTATATTATAATGGATATCTATATATATCGTCAGTCCATAAGTAGTAATTGGAATTTGATAGTAATCAAAGCAAAGATGAGCAGCAGGGGCTGATGAAGTCAATGAGCACAGGAGAGTTCAGGGGTTGGACTGCAGGTCAGTATGCAGGTCTTGAGACCTGCAAAGAGAGAGAGAGAGCGAGAGCAAGGCACAAAACTATGAGGAAGACAGTAAACACAGATTATGAGATGATATTACCCAGTATGAGCCAGACTAAGGAGAGTAGAGGAGAGGTCAGAGGGTGAGAGGGATACTGCTCAGTGGATCATGTTTGTGCCCCCCGACAACGTAGGCCTAGAGCAGCATAGCTGTGCTAAAAGTTAAGATTTTATCAGCCCTATGACACCTGTTATACCTGTAGCTGAGGCGACTGTAACTATACCTACCAGCCCTACACACTAGGTCTAAGGCTAACTAAACGCCTTACTAAACAGAAAAGTTGTAAGTCTAGTCTTAAAGGTGGAGGCAGTGTCTGCCTCTCAGACCCAGATTGGTAATCGGGACCATAATAGCAGTGCCTCATAGCTGAAAGCTCGTCCTCCCATTTTACTTTTATGAATCCTAGGAACTACAAGTAAACCTGCACTCAGAGATCTGTGTCCTATTAGGAACATATGGTACTATCAGGTCCTGCAGATACAATGGAGCAAGTCCATGAAGAGCCTTGTAGGTTAGAAGAAGGATCTGTGTAGACTCAAGTGTATTCTTGAGTCTACTGGGAGCCAGTGAAGAGATGCTAGAACAGGAGAGATATGATCCCTTTGGCTGCTTCCGTCAGAACTCTAGATGCTGCATTCTGGATCAGCTGCAGACTGTTGATGGAGTAATGTGGACATCCAGACAATAAAGAGTTGCAGTAGTCCAGTTTTGAAGTGACAAAAGCATGGATGAGCTTTACAGCATCACTCTGAGAGAGGATGCTCCTGATCTTAGCAATATTACGCAGGTGAAAGAAAGCAGTCTTGGAGACCTGTTTAATATCAGAGACAAACGTCATGTCTTGATCAAAGATAACTCCGAGGTTCCTCACAGTCATACTGGAGGCCAAAGTAATTCCAAAAACAATGACCTCAGTCTTGTCCAAGTGCTTCTGGATGATGTTTCCTAGAGGGAGCATGTAGAGGGTGAACAAGATGGGTCCGAGCACACAACCCTGTGGAACACCGTGATTAACCCTTGTACATGAGGAGGAAACATCATTAACATGAACAAAGTGAAATCTGTCAGATAAATATGATTTAAACCAGCGCAGTGCTGTTCTTGTAATCCTGATCTCGTGTTCTAATCTGTGTAGCAGGATGCGATGATCTACTGTGTCGAAGGCAGCACTGAGATCCAGTAGAATGAGTACAGAGACGAGTCCACGAGGAGGTCATTAGTGACTTTAAGCAGTGCTGTTTCTGTGCTGTGATGGGCTCTGAATCCACACTGGAAAGCATCGAGCAGACTTCCTATGCAGGTGGTCATTTAGCTGACTTACAACAGCTGTTTCGAGTATTTTGGAGATAAAGGTGAGGTTGGAGATCTGTCTGTAGTTTCCTAAGATGTCCGGGTCCAGTGAAGGTTTTTTAGGTATCGGAATGATCACAGCAGTTTTAAAAGCCTGTGGTACATATCCTGTTTCCAGAGACAGGTTGATCTGTCCTAATATAGAGTCTCCGATCAGAGGACTAGCATCCTTGAGGAGATGTGATGGGATCGGATCCAAAAGACAGGTAGTAGGTTTAGACTTGCTGATGCTGGTGGTCAGCTCAGGGAGGCCGTTGGGCATGAAGCAGTCCAGATCCTATATCAGGATCTGTTTCCAGAAGTAGCGGTGTATCCTCAGCGGTCACAGAGAGATTGTGGTTGATTAGTCCTCTAATAGTGGTGATGGTGGTGAAGAAGCTCATGAAGTCTTCACTACTAAGAGCTGCAGGAATGCGAGGCTCCACAGAGCTGTGGCCCTTGTCAGCCTGGCTAAAGCGTTAAAGAGAAAGCGCGGGTTGTTCTTGTTTTCTTCTATTAGTGATGAATAGTAGGCTGTCCTAGCTTTACGAAGGGCCTTCTTATACGTCAGCAAACTGTCTCTCCAGGCCCTCTGGGAGTCATCTGATTTAGAGGACTGCCACTTCCTCTCCATCCTTCGTGTAATCCGTTTCAGTGATCGGATATTGGAGTTGTACCACGGAGCTAGCCTCTTCTGATTTGTAGTTTTCTTCTTCAGTGGAGCAATCCTGTTTAAGAATGAGTGTAATGTGTCTGCAGTGTTGTTGACAAAGCAGGAGTAATATTTAAGTTGGTACCCCCTAAGTACTGGTAGGATTGCTGTCCTAAACTGTGATACGGCGTCTTCAGACAGACATCTGCTGTAGTGGACCTTTTCCTCAGATGCTGATAGGTCTGAAAGAGAGAAGTCAAAGGTAATTAATGAGTGATCTGAAAGAACAGGATTTTGAGACCACACTAGCAGGTTCTCAGCTTCCAGGCCGTAGGTGAGAACCAGATCAAGGGTGTGACTGTGACAGTGTGTGGGTTCATTTACTAACTGAGAGAACCCAACTGAATCCAAGAGTGAGTTGAAGGCAGTCTTCAGACTGTCGGAGTCGACGTCCATATGAATGTTATAGTCACCCACTATAATGACTTTATCTGTGCTGAGCACTAAACTTGATAAGAAGTCTGAAAACTCCAGCAGGAACTCTGAATAAGCAGCAGCAGGTGGACGATACACTACGACGAGTAAAACACATTCTGACTTCTTCCAGCTTCCGCGAGACAGGCTGAGAGTGAGACTCTCAAAAGAAGTACGAGTAGACTTAGGTTTAGGATTCATCCGAAGACTGGAGCGGTAGATTGCTGCCACTCCTCCTCCGCGACCTGTAACTCGAGGAACATGACAGTTAACATAACAAGGCGGAGTTGATTCATTTAAAGCAACATATTCTTCATCCTGTAACCAAGTCTCAGTGAGACAAAATATATCAGTGGGATGATCAATAATTAAGTCATTAACTAAGAGCGACTTAAAGTGGAGGGATCAAATGTTAAACAATCCATACCTGAGTGTTCTGTTACCTTGTTCTATGTGTTTGTGTGTGCTAGTGTGTATTTTTATGAGGTTATTATGATTAATATATCTTAACTTGTGTGCTTGATGAACTGTGGGAGGACGTGCGACTGACACCACTTCAATAACATTGTTAAGCTTAGCGTTTCTATGTGTATTTGTATTTAATGTGTTTTTAACGGAGGGCGGCAGTCCTCCAGAAGCAGCAGAGAGGTGTGTAGGACAGCGACTCTGCCTCCTGGCCTCGACCCTGGGTTGTCAGGTTGGTCTAATAAACTTGGCTATGTTGCTAGAAATCAGAGCTGCACCACCCTGGGTGGGATGAATGCCGTCTCTCCTAATAAGACCAGGTTTCCCCCAGAAAGTTTCCCAGTTATCTATAAAGGCCCCGTTTTCTGGACACCACCATGACAGCCAGCGACGGAGCGAGCTTCCTTCGAACCGCCACCCAACCTCTCTGACTTTCCGCCTGGGCGGCTAACATCAGCTAAGGCAGGCCGGTCCGCACAGGCTAAGTGCTGCTGGCTAGCTGCTGCAGCTACAGGTCTATTATCTAACGTGCAGAGCCGACCCTCTAACTTGCTTAGCCTCGCCTCCAAGACTGTGAATAAGCTACACTTTGTGCACACCTCACGCTCACTAAAGGAGGCAGAGGAATAGCTAAACATGTCACACACCTTGCAGTGGGCAGGAGAGGGAGAGGCAGAGGGAGAGCGAGTGGAAGAAGCCATGCTAATCGCTAATGCTAACCGCTAAGTTACGGTAAGCTTCGCTACAGTGATAAACGAGAAGGGAACCCAGAGACTGCTGCACTTAACTCTAATACTAAGGTGCTTGTGTATTACCACAATAAAAGCAAACACAATTATGTCTAATGCAGAAAGTCCGTAGCACCAACAACGCACACCAAGTGAACAAACAAACAGGACAGTGTCGAAACAGGAAGTGACGCAATACGTTACCCGGAAAGTTGAGGCTCCTGTCCTCCTCAATGTGTACTGTGCAGTCCAAGAAGGCCAGATTGTTGTCCCTGGTGTCCTCCCGAGTGAACTTGATGTTGTTGTCCACTGCATTGATGTGTTCTGTGAACCGTTCCACTTCCCAAGTATGTTTTAATGCTTGAATTATGTGCACTAGGGGTGTGCATCTCTCCAACATACGATCTGATATGTATCTCAATACATGGAGTATGATACGATTCAGAAACGATACATTTTAAAATGGAACGATTCAGTTCGATTCGATAGGATTTCATTGCGATACGATACGCTTTGATTCGATTTGACAGTTTTTTCTTTAAAGTAGACAATTTACAATTTGTACAATTTACATTATGAATTAACATGTCTGAACTATAGATGTAGCATTACTTGACTTCCAATAGATTTGTTAAAGACAAGAGAACATCTGTAACTTTTGACATGTGAATTCAGAAACATGTCATGTTTATTAGTGTAACATATTGCACTGTAAGAACTTTACAAAGCCCCTCTGACAATGAAAAACAAACAATATTCAAGCTCATTATTGGCACAAATTAAAGCCAAATAATCAACTAAACAAGGTGAAGGAAATAAACCTTTGGAGGTCTGTTGGCCTCAGATCAAGCAACAATAAGCTACTGAGGTAGAATATAACATTTGAAAAGACATACCTCGTGTAATATTTTCTGAAAACAGAACACAGAAAGGGTACAGGATCACTAAACTGTAACCACACAAAGAATATCAGCCTGCAATATAATTTGCACTTGCTTGGTGAAATGTAGTGTATTTCACTTTTTGAAATTCTGCCAGATGTAAACTGAAAACAAACTACCAAAAACAAATTTTTACACTTTGAGACAGTGTCCATTCCTCTATGCTTGGTGCACTCACACATGTACACACACTATCATAAATCTTCACACTTGTGCTTGTCAAGGTTCAGTTGATCAACATGGTCATGTCGGAGTACACTGCATTGTGTGGAAACAATGTCTCCTGCGGTACTGAAAACTCTTTCTGAGGCCACACTGGTGGCTGGTATGCAGAGATATTTTTTTGCAAGAGACGATAGCAGTAGCAGGTCTGCCTGTGCTTTCCACCAGTGTAGTGGGTTGTCAGTCAGGGGCAAAGAATTCCGTTCTCTGTACCTCAAGACTTCCTCACTGGCCTTCTCTCTTGAAGATCGTGCTGCTGCTCTCACTTCAAAGGTCTCCCCAAACAGCTGGTCCAGTGCTGCACTGCTTTTTTCTTTTTGCATGGAGGATCATCATCTGAAATACAATGCAATCAGTATATATTACTGGTTGTTTTCTGTAAGCCTTTAGAAATTATCTCTCACCTTATATCATATGCTTATACCTCACTATGTATAAAAAACACACCTTTTGACTTATCCTGGATCTGTTGACCAACTATCTTGTTGTCTATATCTCTATGAGAAGGTTCTCTCTGCATTGGATTCTGCTGATCAACATGTTCCTGGCTGTCTACACCCTCTGCTTCCTAATGAAATTAATGTAAAAAATGATGATTAAAATATTAGGAAAACATTTACAATAACCTCAAACTCAAAACTTGAATTAACTAGTGTAATTTTTGTTAAATCTTGGAATACTGTATATAGATGATAACTCATATGTAGCAGAATAGAGCTAAATATTACCATATGTTCAAGAGCAGCTGTAATAACACTATTACCAATAATAACACTATAATTGAAATGCAAGCGTTTATTATACTTGAGTGTTGTTCTGGACACAGTATCACGATTTTGACCCCCTGAACGTGCTCAAAAACTCACCAAATTTGGCACAAAATTGTCCCCCGACGAAAATCGCGACTTAACACTGTCACCATTGGCGGGTGTGGCTGCATGGCTCTGCAGCGCCCCCTAAAGTGTGAAAATATTCACCGCAACTGCTACAGGCTTGACACTCGGTACACTGATGGATCGCCTTGTGACAAGAAAAAAAAGCCTCTTGGACGAAAATTCCATGACGTACAGGAAGTCCGTCATTTTGAAAAAAACGCCATGTTGCACTCCTCGCACTTTTACGAACTCCTCCTAGGGGACTTGCCCAATCGGGCTGAAAATAAATTGGTGTGCTCGCCCTTAAGGAGTTAGGGACCAAATGTTAACAAAAATGTAGCACTTCGCGGCACTTATACGGTTAGGCTGTGGCGCCACTACGAAGTTGACCCTTCGCCAACACACAGGAAATAAATGTATTTGTGCCTGTATCTCCCACATACTTCATCCTATGTAGATGAAAAAAATCAGGCACGCTGAGCCTGTCTTTGTTTAGGATGAGCCTGTCTTAGATTGATATGCTAATGATCTGATACTCTCATAGAGCCACGTACTGGCAGTATCAAATGTGTTCAGGCTGATAATCCATGTTCCACACCGCATTTGAACGAACTCCTCCTAGGGAAATACTCTGATAGACCTGAGATTTTGTCATATGGTTCTGAAGGCAGCTCGATGTTACACCGTGTGGGTGGGGCAATGCCAAGAAGGTGACCCTTCACCACCATAGAGAACGCTGCTGTGTTTCTTGATTTTTTAATCCTAGCTGCCTCTTATTCTATCATGACATCAGCCCTGTGCACCTTTTCATATCAACTTATCGTCATATGTGGGCGTGGCGAAATAGCTCAGCAGCACCCCCTAGAATGAGATCTGAGTCCCCGCTTGACCTACAGATATGAAAATCCGGTACACATATGTATCACCTCTAGACGAGAAAAAAAGTCTCTTGGAGGTATCCTCTAAAACGCACAGGAAGTCCGCCATTTTTAAAAAAACTGCGCCATTTTGCATTTTTCACTCCCATCACTTTTACGAACTCCTCCTAGGGGATTTGTCCAATCGGGCTGAAAATTGGTCTGGTTACTCTCAGGTATTAGGGACCGAAAGTAGGGTTGTGCAATTTGACGATAAAAGATCGTGAAGGATTTGAACATGTTGGCGATCGGCCAGAACGGACATATCGTTTTATCGTCCATAGAGCACCTTCTATTAATTGCAGTTCTATGTTCGTGCAGCCGCATTAGTTTTTTTCACTCGTCCAACTCTCAGTGCGCTTAATGTGAACCTGACCAACCAATGACAAACTCCCTGTTAGGAAGCTACGGCTTAAAACGAAAAGAAAACGGAGGAACTGGTCCCGAACTCCACCTCCACAGTGGAAGGGCTGCGTGTACATGTATTATAATGCTACGAGCACGTACGCGCCCACCTCTCTGAACATTATCAGCTCGTTATATTCAGGTTCGCTGCTGTTGTGCCGTCAGCAGCTCTTCTACACCTGTGTGTGTGTGTGCGCGTGCGCAGTGGGAGGGCCACGTGTGTACATCGGATGCAGACAGAGGCAACAGCTAATGACGTTATACCAAAACAATAACTCAGGCATTTGAGGAAGAGGCTCCATATGAGGACTCTAGTAAATGGTGGACAGAGGAGACAGCAGCAGCTCCGTTTTTCCTTAGATATGATTCCCACTAAAGTTTGATCATGCGTTCTAAATCACATTGAACTTTAAGAGTTACTTAAGTCTCAATACTGTATTTATTGTTTAACCTTAGGAGGCACACTTCAGTCTGCTTAAATGACTGTTGAATAATACTTTACAGAATTACATTAGAGTCTTCTTTTTAACCTATTTGAAATACAACTTTATTTTGTTCTGTAATTGTTATTTAAATTTTCATGTTTATTAAAAACTAATACTGAGTGCACGTTAGAGTTGTTTGCCTTTAAAATCTACTGATAATTTTTGAGTGAAGTGAGTAGGCTACCTGACGTCATTTACATAGAAACATGCAAATTAGTGTCAATGCAAAAACAAATCATGATAAAATTGTGATCGTGATTTTATCATTAAAGAATCGTGATATAAAATTTTTGCCATGTCACCCACCCCTAACTGAAAGTTATCAAAAACGCAGTACTTCGTCACACGGTCTGGCTGTGGCGCCGCCACGAATTTGACCCTTCGCCAACGCATGGGAAGTAGATGTTTTTGTGGCTGTATCTCCCACATACTTCATCCTATGTGGATGAAACTTTACAGTCATGCTGAGCATCTGACTCTGCACAGATTGATATGCTGATATGCTACAGTCACTGCGCCACCTACTGGCCCGGAGGACCTGTCTTTTATATATGTGCTTGCAGCTTTAATTTATTTTGTAATTTAATGAAATTGTGTGTTTGTGTGTTTTACCTTGCTAAGCAGGGCAGTAGCTTCAGCTGTAAAACTTATGAATATGCTCTCAGCTTATTCATCACTGAGGAATGGAAGAGTTTTAAAACGAGGGTCTAAAGCAGATGCAGTCTGAGGTCCTTGAGATGTGTGTACCGCTTCTCAAAGTCATTGGAAAATGCCTTCTTCATCTCTCTGAGTGGGGCAATCATTGATACTGTGGGCATCTCATCCTCACAAAGGATAGTTGTCACAACTTTGACAGGGGCCATCAACCTGACGATGTCCTCATCTTTCCAGATGTTGAGGGACAGCTGGTGTTTTTATCAGAGAACTGTAAAGGCTGCAAAAACCAAACATCTTTCTGATGTACCACGTGTTTTGTTTAAAACTGTAAACTCTGTTCTTAATGCTCCACAGTCAATTGCTTGGAGAATTCCAGTGAAGTATGTGAGAACATCCTGAACTTTTTCATTGACAAGGTTGTGAGCACTAGGGCCCTGATTACTCTCCCTTCTTATGATCCTTCCATTTCTGTCACATGCTCGGCTGTGTTTGACCAGTTTGAGCATGTCAGCCTGCCTTTTCCGAGAGAAATAATTGATCATTTGAAACCTGCTGGGTCTCCCAATGATCCAGTCCCACCTCGTCTTTTGAAAGAGGTCTGTTCTACTCTGGCACCACATTTGCTTAACATCATAAACAGCAGTTTGTCAAGTGGGAGTGTACCTGTGAGTTTTAAGCATGCGGTGGTGACACCACTGGTTAAAAAGCCTGGCTTAGACCTTTCTGTACTTTCTAATTTTAGGCCAATTTTTCTTTCTTAGATTCTGGAGAAAATTGTCTACTGTCAGCTGAATTCTTTTTTAGAGTGAGCACATCACTCCGGTTTTAGCTTCCATTCATTGGCTCCCAGTGCATTTTAGGATTGATTTTAAAATTCTTTTATTTGTTTTTATATGTCTTAATGGCCTCGCCCCACAGTATCTGTCCGACCTGCGTCACCTATACCCTCCCTCACGCTCTCTCAGGTCGGCAGTCATCCCAAAAACAAAGAGGAAATTGAGAGGTAATCGTGCTTTCGCAGTCACTGCCCCCAAACTATGGAACAATCTGCCCTGCCAACAGGGTTGATTTTAAAGTGCTATATAAATAAAGCTGAGTTGAGTCATAGGAGCTGTTCCAGCGGGTGGTTCTTTGTGAGCAATGTTCCAGTCAATACATGCTTCTTTTAATAAAGCACCTATATTTTTGCCCGTGTGGGACTCATTGAATACCCTGGTTTGTAAAACATGACTCCTCAACTCCCAGCTGGGAGAGATGTGCACTGTGATTGTCACATAGGAATCAGTTGCACATGACGTCCAGGCATCTGTGGTAATTGCCACTCATTCTGCGTTAGACATCTGTTCTTTGACTTCAACTTTTACTTTATTATACGGCTCTGGCACGCACTTGTCAGTGAAATGCTGCTGACTTGGCATGTTGTAACGGGGCTCCCAGTGTCTCCAGTGTCATGTCCCGAAAACCCTTGTTCTCCACGACAGAGTATGGTCTCAAGTCTTTAACAATTATTGTTTAATAACAATAAAATTACGTTATTGACGCCGTTATTACCTTGGCTCTAGCTGAGTTGTGGCTGAGCTTCGGCTGGAAGAAGTCTTGTATGTCTGTGTCCTGTCGTGTCTTTGCTCGTTGCCTGTTTCCCCATGGCGTCTCACCAAGTGAGTGTTGAGATTTGTCGTACTACCGGTGTACTTTATTGTGGTTTTACACTCTTTGCATATCGCAGCGGTTTTATCCAGTGCTCCAGCCTCCATCCCTCATATAGAATCCAAATCTCTTCTGGACCTTTGACTTTAAACTTGATGGTGCGTCGGTGTCTGACAATAGATATTTATCACAATAAAGATAAAAATAAATAATATAAAACTTATACACCAGCCAAAATTATAGAGTAATGTCCCAGGAAGGATTTATGGATATTTTCAGTTACTCTGCACAATATTTGTATTACTGCAAACAACAGATTAACTGTAACATTAGGTGTAATTTGATTCATACTGTAACAGTGCTTACAAAGTTTTTGTTTTGAACTTTAGCTACACCTAATTTCTCTAAATATCCTACTTAACATTCAATATATCCTGCACTATCAATGGGTGTAGCAGTTGCTCTAGCAACTACCGTATTAATGTACACACTATGTTTGCTTAAATTCTATCCTTAAAATCCTAATGAATGTACAAGACCTATGTGAAGAGCTAATGTTGCTAGCGCTAGCTTAAACATGCTCATCTTTGCATCATGCTAGCTAGCGTCACTAGCGCTAACGCCGCTAACATCGCTTGCGCTAGCTTAGCAGCTATTCATTATATCACCTCGCCTCATAAACGGAGCACATTTGTTTTGTGCTACTTTTTATCTAAGCAACTTACCTCAACATGACAGAGCCAGACGAGTTATTTCCGCTATTGCAGTTGAACCAGTACGAGAGAAATGCACATGTCAGAACCAAGTGCTGCCACCTAGTGTCGGACATAGGTGTCAGATTTCTGTCGGTTTTCAGTACAAGTCTTTATTACTCATACTTTTTCAGTTAAGGTTACTTAGAGTTGATAAGTTTAATTTAGTTCTCCACCAAAAAGTTGTATTAACTACCGTACGTGTAACAGCAGAGTCAGCAAAGTAAGCACAGATCAGTAAAGATCACTTCATATTTTAAGTTATACTAGCAATTACATTTTACAGTGTAGGTGCACGAGCCTCCTGCTTCCATGACTGACTCCTGCTTCCACTTCTTTGCCTGTATTTGGAGTTAAGGTGGATATATTACTACCAAAATATTGGTCCCAAACATCCAATACCTGCCAAGCTAATATATTGTGTATCTATACCTCCACTGAGCAGCAGTTTGGGTCACAGTATGTGTTCTTTTTTAAGAGTCAGGATTTCAAAACAGGTGAAAAGGGCTCCAAACAACATCTCTCCACATCACCTCCAGCAGGATTTCATGTAAGGAATGCTCGCCATGCTGTCTACATATCTGTCCTTCAGGTTACGATCAGACATGAGCTTATCCTCTGCTGACTGACATGCTTGTCTTTGCCCTGTCAGAGTAGAATAGCTGGTAATTGTGAGACCAGGACTCTGTGTCTCTCTTCTATACCTCTCCTTCACACGCTGCGGCCCCTCTGCCCCGCTAACCTGCCTCCAGGTCCTATAATCTTTTTACAATGTGTTGAAACAGAGCAATAAATCTGTTAGCTTACAATCTAATTTCCCTGGCCTTTTCCAGAAATCCTCATAAACTTTTGGCGCCCCCATTAAAGGCCCTATTGAATCAGAGCGCTTAATCTGCTTCCAGGTGAGGGGTCAGAAAATGAATGCTTTGAGATCCATCACGCTGACGGGAGCAGAGAAAACTGGGCGAGGGAGAGCGCTGGGGAAAAGGGCAGCATCTCTTCCTCATAGGTCAATAGCAGCCAAGAGAGTCAGTCATTCACTTTTTCCCTCAGTGCCGCTCTCATTTTCCATTTAATATGGACATCCAATTAATGTGAGCACGTCTGGAGCGGCCCGGATCCCTGTGAGTTATTGCCCATCATCCCGCCAGTTATGGTTCGACAGAAGAGGAGCAGAAAGGAAAGGAAAGGAAAGGAAAGGAAAGGCATGGCATAGGGACAAGAGAAATACAAAAGGGGGGGGGGGGGGGGGCGAGGAATAGGAAATGAAAAGCAAAAAACGGAGGAGGAAAGGAGAGGAAAGGAAACAAGGAAAGAAAGAGAGAAGAGAGAGGGTAAAAGAAACAAGGAAAGAAATCAGGATAGAAGAAAGAAAGGGGCTGAGGAGGAGAGGAAAAGTGCCTTAGAAGAATTAGAGATAACTGATTGGTTGTTAGGACAACAATGGCTGCCCCTGATTGGCTGCTAGGAGGAAGAAGCAGATTAGTTTCCAAAGTGGTGTAACAGACACCTGAGTGTTGTGTGTGTGTGTCCAAACAGCATTACACCAGGGTCTGAGATATTAAACCTGGACAGCACCACCTTATTGTTGCAGCAACAGGGATTTGTCATTGTACCTCATTATCCAATTAACACTATGTGGGCCCGCGGCCAAACACACACTAACCGGACCTTCCTCTGAATGTCTATGTGGTTAACGTGTGGGTTTCATCCAAGCTGTAATAGGAAATGTTGGAAGAAACTTTTAGCACAGCTGCTAGCTGCTAATGCATTTGCTCTTTTTTTAAAATCATGACACTTTGGCAGACTTCAGGTCATTAAAAAAAACAATTATTAAGCTTCAGATTTAGGCTAACCCATCTTATGGGTGATAAAGTGGGTTGTCCGTCATGTTTAAATGCTTTTGTATCACCATTAAAAAGAGCATATGTAAAATAAAGTTCGACTTAACTCGCTGTTTTGCTCCCGTTACCATTTTTTTGGTAGAACGTATGTTTTAGCGTAGCATGCGCCTTATAATACGGTGTGCCTTATGTATGTGTTGAGTACAGAAATAGACCCTGTAATTGCGTAGCATGCGCCTTATAATGTGGTGCAATTCTTTCAGTGTCCACTTGAGGCTAGCTCCAGTAGTGAGTCAATACATTTTCAGACATGACAGGGCTCAGCATTAATGTTTAACCCAATTGCCTGGCACCATAACTCTATGGTTGGGCAAGTGAAATGTTAACCAGGCAAGTGAAAAACAAAGAAATGCATCTGTATTTTTTTGCCAGAATAGATCTGTCCACAGTCTATTAAAGAGACAATAAGAAGAAACATCTTAAATACTTGCCCTCAGCTGCACATCATTGCACGTTTACATTACAATTCTGGCCAGTTTGGAGTGTAAATCAAGCTGCCAAGATTAGGGAAAAATATGCTGACTCTCCTAATTTAAAAAAAATGCAGCTGAATGTCACAGATGACATCAGATGCAGTTTACAAAAAGTACCAGGATGTCACAAAAGGTTTGTCTATCTTTATTTACAAGCTGTGTGAGAATGTCAAAGGATATGACACAAAACATTAATTTTACTAAAACCGTTTTAATAAAACTACTCAGGATAGTGGAAAAGTGTTTCAAATTGACTTGTCACTATGGCACATTTTTGGACTTTAGAATTTCATTTCAGAAAATTGTGGGAAAGCAGGTGTCCCAGAGTAAAAAGACAGCCCGTCCTCTCGGCGGCTTGGCACGCAGGGCTCAAAGTGGACAAATTGAAACCTTAAGTGGAGAGAAGAGAATGCAGGAAAAGAAAACAAACTAATAAAGAGCATATCAAAATATGGGTCATCCCTGTATTTTCCTAGATTTGGAAACATTTCAAACTAAATGGAAAAAATGTGCATTTCATTAAATGCTAATATCTGAGAGCAGCTCCAGACCCTCTCTCTCTCTGCTTACAAAAGACATCTCTCCCCGATTTTTGGAGCAAAATACAGGAGTTATTGCAAGGATACAGGAAGTATTCCAGTGCAGAGCCCTCTAAATCCTGATGTCAGATGTTTTATTATTAAAACTCAGTCCATGCTTTGCAGTTCTCAGAGGCTCAAAGACAGAGAGGAAAAGAGAGACGGGACAGGCTGGAGTCACTAATAATGCCAGATACAACACATCTTAACTGGTCGTCTGCTGTAACACCAATGGAAATGAACGCTCAGCAGCCTTATGTAAAAGACAATCACAAATAAACATTTTACATGAATGAAATACCCTGTATCTTCTGAAGTATATTACATTTTTAAACTTTCTGACCTTTTTCCACAGAGCACAGGAAATGTGGAAAGAGGAAGGGGAGTGACCACAAGAATGCAAAGCATAAAGATGTCCAGCACAGTTTAATCTCAGAGGTCAGCTCAATCAGCTGTGCTATTCACCAGTATCATGGAATTTCAATGAAATCCTGATCAAGCCCATCAACCTCAGATAAGTCTTTGTATAGGAGAGATTTCTGAACTAATGCACTGGTTTGCCAGGTGATTTGAAAGTTATCAGGCCAATGACAGGCTGTGATCATTGGCACAGTTCTGGCAGATGAGTAGAAGGTCCGTTATCCTCCATTGTGATGAGTGTTAAGAGAGATACGCCTGTTACAATTAGGGGGATGCTGGTTTATCTTATGAAAAGTTAACGCAAACAATCTATGGACAAAAGTGTGTCAGCCTCCACGTTTCTGATTTCCTGTCCAGCTCATTAAGATTTGTAAAGTCTAATGAAAAGGGATGAGGTCGATGATAAAAGTTTGGAACTACAAGTCTGGAAACTGAAACATTTTCAGGATAGTTTGTCCATAAAATATCAGAATACATTGACTGATAAATCATGGAAAAGATAGTCATTAATCCTAACAATCATCAGACTGCAGCATTAAGAACTAAAACCAGACCATTGTGTCCATGACACCATCAACTGGCCTGACCAGCTTAGCAGCACCTGGAAATGTTTCCCTTTATTAAGAATGAATAAGTAATAATGTCTCTACTGGAAGACACGAGCACTGTGCTAGCCATATACCAATAGAGATGGAGTATGTTACAGTAATATTGCTGAGCATGTGCACAAGAAACTCTACTGGATTTATTTTTGTAATCTGTCATGGTTAAGTAAGCTCTATTGACATGATTATGACGACAAAAACATAACTACTATGCCTCAGTGTTAAATCTATTGGATGATCGCCCATCTACAGGTAGAGAACAGAGGAATGTTCCTTTAAGATAGTCCAAATTATTAAGTCCAAAAATAGAGAGATTTCCAGACAGGTCTTATAATGACACTGTGTCAGGCTCAGTGCATCAAAAGGTTACAGTGATATAAAGTAGGTCAGCAATGACCTTCAGACAGACTCATAAAATACCAACACCTTTTCCACAGTCGTAAGAGAGTTTAGAAAAAGTGATTAGACAAAAAAAAAATAGACAAATCATAGCCATTTACAGCAAATAAAATCTGCATGGCAGAATTGCATAAGCACTCTGGCCTTGGAGAAAAGTGGATGGGATTGTGTGTGTTGTCAAGAGTGTGTCTGCACTGCATCGTAGCAATGTTTATAAAGACCTAATGTTTCCTGACATCCCACAGTTAAAGTATCATAGAGGCAGAATGATCGCCCCTGGCTAGTGGGAAAGAGACTGCCTGGGGCCTTTCGCTCTGGGCAAGATTGTGTGCATGTATGAGTGTGTGAGTGTGAGTGTGTGTGTGTGTGTGTGTGTGGTGAAACGGCCTTTCAACATGCAATATTCTCTGTGTCATCAGCGTAAACAGCTGAACAGGGTGTTCAAGGGAGCGAGGAGGAGAAAGACAGGAGGAGGGCGGTAGGGAAAAAAAAAGCTCTCACAGCTGACTCGCAGCATTACAGCCTGGCTTTGCTCCGGACTCCTTTTAATGAAGGAGAAAGAGAGGGAATATCTTTGTGTTAAGTCATTTCTTATCATCTCATTATGCTTCCCTCTCTCCTTCCTTCTCACATTCTGTCTTACTTTGCCTGCACAGTACGCTACGATCTCCATTAGCAGGGATGCCGAGAGAGAGAGAGGGAGAGCTGTGGAGTTAAAGCCCGTTTGTTGTCGTCCCTGAAATAATCAAGCGGCTTTATAATATTCAGCACTAAATTATTCAAGTGTTTAAGGCTCAGAAGTTTGAGCAAATTGCTGCCTTTCCTCCTCTTTTTTTTTTTTTTTATTTTGTTAACGATGTGCACCGCCGGGCCCAAAACTACTGCAGGCCTGGACTTGTGGTCTGATCTTCTCTTATTAGCACTCCCAAACCCTTTAGTGCTTTTAAGGTTGAGATCTTCAGCTCCTATAAATAGGCAATTAACATCAGAGCAGATTCCCACAATGCAATTAGTGCTAAAGAATAAGGCTTTTTAATATTCTTAATGTCAATGTAGGTAATAGCTGCCAAAGAAGTGTGTCTAATAGATACACAAAGCCATACCTTACAGATGTATTATTAGGACACAGCTGCAGTGGTTTTTGGCCTGTAGCTGCCAGTGTGTAGGAATGAGTGAGAGAGAAAGGGAGGGGTCAGGATACAGTAGTTTCTAATAGTGTCTAGTGTGAGTCCACACAACAGATGAAGTCATTTCACACTCGTCTGTGAATGAAATGAGAGCCCGGTGATACCATCTCCCCTCGCGCCCGCTCTCTGCCAGCTAAGCTTTTGATCTTCCTGAGCGGCGCTGAAATGATCTTCTGTCCGAGTTTTTTACAGCGAATCAGTGCCGGACAATTCTCTCCCTCTGTCCCCATTTTCTGTCTCATTCTGAAAAGCCACCGAGCCAAGAGTTCAAAGCTGGAGCCCAGATGAGATGAGCACCACTCCTTCGTGAGGAATTACATTAGTGCCTGGCTGTCCCATGTGCCAGCACGCAATACATCAGAAAGAGAATATTTTCATGACTTGAAGATGTCCTTATAGTGCTGTAAAGGGCTGACAGAGCGTTACTGCAAATTCCTGTGGCATTAACCTGCATGTGTGTCGATTGGACTGTGATCAGGGGGAGCAAAAATAGATCTTAGGTGCTACATCTGACTGCAAGCACACAAAACAGAAAGGAACTCTATTCTGCTGTTAGACATGATATAATCACCTATTAGGAATCATTTAACACACCAAGCTCCATCTCTAACATAACCTCACCTCAGCACTCAAGATTTGGGTGTCAAAAATCAAACCACCCAGTCCCAGTAAGACAATAAAATACACATAAACAAAACATTCTTGAACTTTGTGCACCCCCTTAGGCCTTTTCCTCACCTTCCATTTGCAGTTGTAGTACCATGATTTCTATTGGTTAGCATAAGGTAAAGCACAGCACCAGGGCAAACAGGATGCCGTGGCGTAAAGGAAGTCTTACAAAAATGACACCAGTGGTGCATCAGTTTTCAACTCTCAAGGTAATGCATCATCCTGCTGCATGTGAATGCAACAAGTTGGCAATACAAGGGGTGATGGTGGTGGTGGTGGGTCATTTCTAAGCGGCAGCCTCCGGGGCTCAGACATGAAGCTAATGCTGAAAACTCCAAAAGTGAGCCAATCCCCATAGAATGTGTTAAAACTGTCCAAGTATACAGCAGAAACCAACAGGTGATGTCACAGAAGCTTCGGCCATAGTTTTATACTGTCAATGATCAACACACAGAGTGCGATTGCTACATAAAAGTTTATGTACTACTCATTTTTTGTATTCTTCCCCGTCATTTTCAGGTCATGCAATTAGGTTTAGAAGAAATAATGTCTGTTACCATAGCATGAGAGCTTATTTGTTGTGTGTAGAGTTACTACCTGTGACACCGGCTCAGAGGCTCAACTAAATTTTCCAACACTGTTCCATGTTACTATCAGATTTTCAATTTAGCTTGAAGTTTGTGTCAGTCCTTAGACAATTATTAATACAGAGTTAAATAAACCTGTGATGGACTGTTGTCAACTCAGAGTGAGCTTTCCGCCCGCCTGCCTCAGCTACACTCTCACTCCACCTCTTTACCTATATTAGTGTCATTCTGTATGGAATCTATGTGAGGCTTCTTTTCCCTCTGCAGTGACAGTGTGGAGGTTTCAGGACTGCAACGTTCAGACACGGCTAGCTAGATAAGCTATATTACAGAAGAGAGTCCAACTCTGCATGATGACGCGATTTAAGACTCTAAAAATGCTAATAAAAATAAGAAAAACTGAAAATGTGTTCTCAAGAATTTGGATTAAAATTCAATGTCCTAGAAAAAGTACAAAACAAAGGTTGTGTGTATCAAACTCATCCACACATTCTCTTTATCTCTCTTCTTGTGCTCATGTGGAGAGAGAGAGAGAGAGCAACATGCAGGGAGGGAGAGTTGAGCCATGAATCATGACTATTATCATTAGGTTAAGCACCAACCAACCCCAAAGGCAGTGAAAGCCTCTGTGGAGAAACGGCACTCTAAATGAGCCTGATTATTATTATTGTCCTCCAAATGAGAGTGATTAGTATTGATGTCTAAATGAGCACTGAGGTTATTATTGCCATGATTATTATTATTATTAGTATTGTTATTGTGGTGCTGTTATGAGGAGCAGGCCGCCTTGCTCATCTTCGCTTCATTCACTTTTAATTCCACAGGCTGCTTCTTTTACCGACAGCAGCGCCACATGGCTGCTGTGACACTCACACACACACACACACACATCTACATGGATGCAAAAAAAAGCTGCAATCATAGCTAGACATGCAATACAAAGCGACAGGCCAACATGTCAAAACAGACAAAACACACACGTTCATGCATGCACATACACACATGTATTAAAATAACCAGTGCTAACCTGAAGGAAGGCTGCATGCATCAGTCTCTTATGGAACAGATGGTTCGAATTCCCTGAAACAGAATAAATAAATCATCATTACATCTGGACAGATTGCAGATTCGAGGAACCAGCTGAAAGGAATGTTGCATATGTTAATTCAGCGATCGACGTGAGGGGGCCCATCATCCCCACCGTGTTGTTTTTGGAGCTAATCGTAGCTGCTAATCTGTGGGTAAATACTGCTGCTGTAGGTTATTAAAACGTCAGAAAAACCTTACAAAGATTCATTCAAAGGGCAAATCTGGATTAGAACTAGGCCGGTCTTTGTGCAATCCGTACACATTTGCGAACATGTGCGTTTATGTGTGAGTCAGGACAGCTGTCAGATCACTTCGCTGATTGGCCGATGTGACAGGCATCAAAAAGCGCCGTGGGAGGTGCAAGGAGGAGGCGGGCTGCCCAGCTGTCAATCACTGCCAGTCACAAGTCCAGCTCAGCTAACAAAGTATCACCTGGGCCCACACATACACATACAACCCTATAAAATCCCACATTAACACACATAATCCATAAACTGCCATGCATACATTCACAAACACAAAATGGCACAATCACATAAAACAGACAAGACACAAACTTGAACTGCTATGCACACACCAGCTATATATCTCTCTCACACACACACACACGTCATCAGTCTTAACACAGACAGGCATTCATTTTGACAGAGTAATTATGACGTCCCACTCTGAAGGAGCCCTGGGCTGAAAGGTGAGAGTTATTGATCCCACACAGGAGGAAATTTATCAATGTCCAACCGCTCAGCTCTGACAGGAACCCAATCCACTTAGAGCACAATGTTCAAACGGCTCAGGTCTGCTTGGAAAACACACAAACACACACACACACCTCAGTGGAAGAGAAGCCGACTGGGACTGAGAGCAAGGCGAGGGGGTCAGAGGGGAACGTCAGAACCAGACACAGCTTTTGTCTCATCATCCTCCTTTTCTGCTGAACTTATTACATTTAAATACAGTGAATTTTCATGTATTGTCATTGACCTCTGCGTTTATATTTGCAGACCCTGCTGCTAACCCAAAACATGCGTTTTTGGTGGTACTGCAATCTGGCTTCTATCATTCATGCACAACTCTTATGTTCTATTCAGTACTATATATTTATGATTTGGCTTATGTTGATTGACTAACATTCACCAAGACTGGGACGCTCCAAACTGCATCCTGTTGCTATAAACTGTGATAGAATGTGAAGGCAATACTAACTCAAAGTGAGACACACTTCCATTTCTCGTTGAAGCAAGCAATTGGCCCAATCTTTGTTAATAGCAAGTTTCAGAAGTTTGATAAAACTTATTGAGTTGTGTGTAAAGTTAGCAACGTCAGGTGTGTAAACTTCTGAATAAATATCTAGCTTGGCCAGCCATTATAATTGCTTTTCTACTCTAGGTAAAGAAATAGCCTTGTCTTTGTAGATTCAAGACGGATTTCGAGAGTCCAAATGTACCAAATATTGACACAGTTACAGGATGGCACGGGCTACACAAACACCAGCTGTTTATGTAGCCTTTACATTTTAACCACTGCCGCCTTTGCCCGAACTAACGATAAAACAGCAGTAACTGTCAGCCACAGAAAAGTCGGGTATGGGTTTTATATTGCTTCCATCTGTTTTATGTGCCAGTCTGCCAGGGGCTACAGGTTTTTGGCAATTATTCACACACATACTACCAACGGCAAAACCAATCCTAGCTTTCAAAAACAGTACACGCCACCTTCTAAAACATCACTTCGAGTTTCTAATTTTTCCTTAATTCTCTAAATTTACACACACTAAAACTATGCAGAAGAGAATATATGTATTAGTACGGTATACTTCTTGAGATGTGGCTTTATGTGAATGTTGGAATCTGGGAGAAAAATACAAGATAAGAGCATTAATCACATTTAAGCTTCAATTTTAATTTAATGAATGTCAAATCATTTGTTTCCTCTCAGTGTGTTGCACACAGTCTGAGTTCTCACTCTGCCGCTGTACTGAAAGCTTGTGTCAAAATATTTAGACTGCTTTCAAAACTCCCCGCACCCATGTTGGTTGGAGTCAGTAACATTTATCTCTGACTGACAGATCAAGGCATTAGACTCTGGCTTACCGCAGCTTGAAAAGATTTTGATATCAAGCTTGTAAGTACTGGGATTCTCGCCACAGGAGAACTTGCTCCGATTTTATAACACAGACAGTGAATTTAAGAACTACGGAGCTCACTGTACCTTATTGAGACCAGAGATCTGCAAGCCCAGTGTTTGACATAAATGTCAATAAAACGAGGTTTGAGTTACATAATGATGTTGCCTTAGACAACCTAGAGCTTTTTTTCACACCACATAGCTTCTGATCCAAAAAATATGTCATCTGATCATATTAAAGAAAATCACATATTATATAATCACATATCAGGGTTACATTTACAAAGAGCCCGCTTTCAAACTGCCATTTTCACCCATCAGTCTTAAGGTCAGTCAATCTGTCCCTATAGAGGAGAAGCAGCTTTTCAGCATGATGCTTCCACCACCATGCTTCACTGAAGAGTGGTGTTAGCTGGATGGTAAGCAGTGCCTGGTGTTAGCTAGGTATTCAGCAGTACAAGGCATTAGCCAGGTCAGCAGTGACTGGTGGCTCTTAGATTAAGTGTGGTCTAATCAAACTAGACCTCAAGATCTTAACTTATTAGTCATCGTGGATAGATCTGTGGCTATAAAAGCTAATAAAATCTTCAACTTATTACTTGTTGGTCAACCTGCTGCCTGCTTTTAATCAGTTTGTGAACTACAAAGATGGATGGGGAGGCTGATTTTTAAAAGAATCGACATATTGCAAACTGCTGAGGTGAAAAGTGTGACTATAGATTAGTCGCCATGGCGATATAATAGGAACATTTGGGAAGTTAAATGAAAGCTAAGGGAGGAAACACCAACATCAAAGTATGCAGATTGGCGTTTGTATCAAAACTACAGGAACTGCTTTATCTATTAATTGTATCACTTTACTTTTCCATTTGAATACATTTGGTCCAGGTAGTCTAATATTATGAACTGTTTACATACAGATAAGAGGTACAATATTTTTTTCCACACCACCATCAGACAGGGATCAGGATGTGCTATTTATTTCCTTGAAACCATTTTCAGCAATTTTCTGGATCATAAAAAAACTGATTGCTTTCTCCATTTATAGTAGTTTGGTCAATATTTCTGTCAGAAGCCTGCTTTCAAAATGAGACTGTCACCAGAAAGACCCGTTTACTCAAATGTCAGCAAAAAAAAGTGTGCTGAAAAATGCAACCATTAGGGACCTGTGTGTGTTGTAAAGTTTTGATCCTTATAAGTACACCAGGGGAAAAACACATAGGGCACTTCATTATCTGCCTTTCCATTCATCGACTCCACCATCATCCCAGCCGAGAACCTGTGGACATCTGCCTGAAGCCCGAGGTGATGCCCGCACCTTCATTTTTCTCAGACAATGAGTGGAATCATTTCGCCTCGCGCTGACCTCTCCATCATTATTGACACAGAATTATTGATCAAGACCTCGGCCGGTAAATTACAACCTATTAGTCAAACTCTTTTCCCCCTAGATTTCAGACAGACCGAAGAGCAAGAGTGAGATTATGAAGAAGGTAGATGGTGGCTTACTCTGCTGACTGGTATTATATATTCCAGAAATTCTACATTTTTTTGCCTGTTAAGGAGATTTATTAGGTGAATGCAGATTAAACTGCAGACAAATACAGCCCATTCCTCAAGGTGGTCCTGCCACCGAAACAACATTAGTTCAAGGAAGCCGAGGTTTCAGGTGAAATCTACAACACGTGAAGTTAGAGAGCCCACCATCCTCACTTAATTTTTTTTTTTTTTTTTGATGTTTTGCCTGAGGCCTATCCTACTAAAGAGAAGTAATTTGGCTTATCTTATCCCAGAGACCTAGCAGCTGCTTTTTATTCTTTTTTGTGAGGTCTTTTTTCTCATTTAGTCCAACAAAGATTGTCCTCATAGATTGACCTTCTCTGTGCCTGCAGGCCGTTGCCCTCATGCCAGTAACTAGATAACACACTCTATCAGAGATTTGAGAAAATCATTGGGAAAGCAGTGGGGCTGATAGTGGCATCAATCCTAACCTGACACCAGGCTGGGTCAACCATTTATCTCTCCACACTGCCTCTGGTCACAACAGCGGCCATCTTGCTCTGCTACATCCTTCTTTAATAACCTTGGCCATGTCTCTTTGCAGACTGAGAGGATAAGGAAGCACGGCACTCCTAGCGCCTCGCCTGATCGCTGCTGTTTTGTTTGCATTTACCCGTGACAATCACGTTTTCGGGTTTCAAGATCGACAAGATCCTCAAACACGCATGCAAGAAATGTGTCTATTGAGAGGGCAAAAACTCACAAACTCGTTAGCATGAGAGTTAATGGTGACTCCGCTGTCATTAATTCCCCATGGTGTTTTACTTAAATGCTTCTATATTGGTAGAGTAAGAGCTTCCCAGAGGCCTCTCAGTGCTAAGATCGTTGTTTTTCACTTACTAACAATGAACTTATGATCAGAGCGCTCCAAGGCTCTTAAAAATGCCCCACAGGATCATTACAGACCCTGTGTGTGCTTGTGTGTGTGTGTGGTGCCAATGAGGCCGGCAGAGCAGCAGTGTGTCCGAGGCTCATCTTGGTGCTCTGTGGCACAGCCGGGATGAGTGGGGAGGTTAAATGGGGCGTCATCAATCTCAATGAAGTGCAATTATTTTCTCACTTATTAATCATTGCAGGCTAATAGCTAGTGGCAAAGCCGGGCCCACCATTTGTCAAACTTAGCAGATTTCTGTAATTTTGTTTCCCCATTTTCCCTCTAATGTTTGTGTAGACTTTGGCAGATATCTATGGAGGGCTGCAATAAGTCTGTGCCTCCAAGTATCTATCTCCTACCTGCACTGCAGAACTAACTGAACTTCTCGCTGTTTCTCCTTGTGAGTGATTCTCTCCATTTCAGAGCTGAGTGACTATTTCATGGTCTGTGGCTGAGCAGAATGGAAAGCTTTATTTGCAGGGTGCAGCATGGACGGCCTATTGATGGTTACCTACACTCAAACCCTTACAAACTTCTTACATTACTCCATATTGCAGGTTGTTTGTTTCTAATTCCACCGCCATATGTGTAGAAAATACATTTTTAAGACCATTTGCCACACTGAGAAACAGTCATTTGGCAAATGCAAATGTAAGTTGACATTTACAAGAATGGTCATAATGTGCATTTTTATCTAACAAGATACCGTTGGAAATGTGCCCACTAAGGTCATGATTAAACAGTGACCTAATGCCAGGTTGAAATGAATTGTTTAGCTGCCTGTCACGGTGCTTCCATTCAGAAGACTGGGTCTGAGGAGTGATACAGTGTTGGGACACATCTGTGCCATTTTGAAGGCTCATATAAATGTGGCAGAGAAATGCATCTAATCCCAAGAAGCACCAAGTGATGGGACAGATAGCAATGCTGATGTTCTGGTTAAAAAAAAAAAACAATCAGCACAGAGGCACTCTTCATTGACTTTGTATTGCATATTTATGTCTGCTAGAAAAAAAAACGATAAATATGTCTAAAAGTTGATTTATTTGAGTATGACTTACCAACAAGGTAAATAACCCAGAGCTAAGTTTTTATAAGTCTACAGACCATAAAACTGAATCTTTATGGAGATAAAAGCAGAGACAGGAGGCAATAACATGTGAGGGATTAGCAGTTTTCTTGTAGAAGAGTGAAATGGTGAGGAGACACATTCCTATACAATACAAAGTCAATGGAGAGCAATTGTTTCTTCCCATCTCTGAGTGTGATGCCAATATTAATTACTTTAAATATGTTACACTCGAAACTTGCCAATGTATTTTAGCATTTTAGCATCATGTGACTGGCTGTGCCACCATCTGTTCAGCTGCTACATGTGCTGCAGACACTGCTGACAGTATTGTAAACAAACAAATAGATAACATACACCTACAGCATAAAGCATTGCAGTATTACAAACATGTAACACAACACAGGTAAAACTTTGAAAGGCCGATACATCTATGTATAAAAACACTCCAGAGCTTAAAACATTTTTTTGAAATTCTCTGTAACAATTCATATGATATATTTTGATTTGTTTACAGCTTTTCCCTTTTACCTCTACATACTCAATAAAATCAGTTATTTCCACAATGATTTTTATAGAACTTGAGTCACTTAAAATAAACATTATTTTTGTGTGTTATTTTCACTGTGCCAAGTCAATTACATCAATCAAAATCTAGCTGTATAAAAAAACGATATATAAATAACTGATCAAAATACTGAACTTGTGAAGAAAAACTATAAGTGGCAATGAAAGTACTACTCATAAATACTACTTTAAATTTTCTATTTTGTGGCCTGTCTGCAGCTTTCCTTTATATTTTAAAGTGTATGTGTTTTATTCCACTATCTCTACATGTTGTATAATGTCACTCAATTCTTATAAACAAATGCAAAGAGACTGTAAGCGTTGGACCAGCTAACAACAAAAAAGTGTTGCGTACAGAAAAATTAAACTGCAATGATATTTGAAATCTTTCCATTAAACTCATTTTGCTGCTCAGATTACAGCAGATTATCTTTACATAGTATTATTTTTAACAGGATTCATCACCAATCTCATTCTAAGTGATGACCAAAACTATGATGTTGTGCATTACCAAATATAATATTTTCTTTTGTTTTAAATCCTGACTAGTAGCCACTAGTCAGTACTTTACATCCCGTAGCACCTTAAATATCAGAATCTCTGGGTCACGGATTCAGGACACACTGACAGCCAGAGGCAACAAACTGTCTGAGGCCCGTCTGCAGGATGCAGAAGCTGAGCAGCTCTGTCTGCCAGATGTGTCAGCAGCTTGAAAAGGCTGCTTTTTCTACCATTATGTCTTTGTGGTGTCTTAATGGTTTATTTCATTTCATTTTCATTTATTTACAGAGACCAAAAAATGTGGATATTGCTAAATTAATATTTTTTAAAGATGACAACCAGAACAATTGAATGAATGAAAGTCACATTTTAACTGTATTCAACAACACATAATTGGACTCAAACTTAACATTCACTCCTCTTTATTTTACTGTGATTGGGAGACACGGTGATGCATAAATGGTTGGTGAAATCTGTAATTTGCCCCTCAGCCATATAAAGAACAGGCAGATGTGTTTAAAGAAATAACACAGCCCTGTGGATGTGTTTGGTTTGGCAGCTTTATTCACTGAAAACTGGAGGCTGCAGAGAGAAAATTTAAGCATGGGCAATGGGGGACATCTAGTGGTAGTACCACAGAAGAACATGCTATTTAAACTGGTGTAGTATAGATTCACCTTTATACAACCAGACAAACCTGAAAACTGTTACAACACACCATACTGTCTGACTCGGTGAAACATTTAAATATTTAACACAATACGTAATGTGTGACACTTATGTGTATGCATCACATGCATAGCTGCAATGGGGGGAAAAAAGGTATAACATCTGTAAACCACAATGATAATACAAACTAAGACTTCCGTGAAATATTGCAAAACAACAGAATAGGGTTGGGCGGTATTAAGGTATACCGGCGGGGCACACAGGTAGCGACGGTATCATTTTTAATACCGTCAATAAAAAAATGCAATCCACTTATAGAAGATAAGGATCAAATATTAAACATATTTTATTTGATGCCTTTGTGGTTGAATCTTCAGTTTTACTTCAGTAGTATAATATATTTTACTTTTTGAGATGTTTGATAAATTTTATGAATATGACGTGATCTCGGTAGATCGCTAGATCCACCCTCGAGAGGTGGATCTAGCAGGATTGGCTCAAATGTGGCTCAGGTGTGAACGCAAATGTGGCTAGCGAATCCGGCTTGCCACATTATTAGCCATATTACGAGGCGCCACCTAGTGGTTTGGAGAACAGCAAACACGCTGGATGAAGCCGGATTGAGTGCGGACACAACTGTGTGCTAGCCAGATTTGAAAATAGGTCTGAACGCATTCAGCTTAAAGGCTGTCTGGGCTCAATCCTACTCTAGCTGGAATGACTTTCTCCAGTGTGAACGGGGCCTTAAGAAGCGGTGACACATACCGAGCTTTACCGGTATAAATGACACCTGCCAGCCAAGTCTATGGCAAGCCAGCCACTCTTTACGCCATACAGCGTTTTACTTCCACTAAACCTGCTTTTCCAGCGCTGTGCGCAATTACGCACATGTACACACTACTGATGTGGCACTCTGAGATCGGTACTAGCGAAAACCAGGCACGCCAAATACCACGGTGGGACCTCTGGCTGCTGGCAGTTGTGAACTTCAAATACACCAAAGCCATACATTTAAAATTCTCTGAGCAAATATGAACCCATTGTCACCAAAAATAATTTTTCACTACAGTTGTATTTTTACTAGAGTATATTTTCAGTTTACAAATAAACACTGTACCAATATGTCAAATAACAACAAGCCGATAGGCTAATGAGCGTAATAATTACCAAACACAGACGTCCGTTGTAGTCCTTGTCGCTGCCAATGTTTGTGTCGTCCACTCTGATTTTACTCACCGTATTAGGCTCCCATAATTCAGGATTCAACATGCAGAAGTCTCAATTTCCAAGCGAGTTGAGTACTTTCAGGTTGATATTACGCGCCATTAGGATGAAGCATGCTTACAAACACTTCCGCAAAACCAGCCAATCAGAAAAGGAGAGCGGTTCTTAAAGAGACAGGAGGTGATGTGATAGTTTTATTATGTGTTTTACTTTAATTTTTGTACACCACAAATAAAACATCAATATGTTGTTGCTTCATTGACTCATTGAATCAGTTACACAGTAGACAGTGATGTATTTGTTTATTAATTTTTAACAAAGGTTGTGAAAATTATTATTTCGTAGTGTAATGTTATGTGACTTCACATTAGGACACTTAATTTGAGTCTGAAGGACTCCTGAAGTCATTTAGTTCCTTCTTAAGGCCATGAATAATACATGGCATAGGAGGTCTGTTTGTGAATACACAATGAAAAACATTTATACACTGCTCAAAAAAATAAAGAGAACACTTAAAGAACACAATGTAACTCTAAGTCAGTCACACTTCTGTGAAATCAGCCTGTCCAGTTAGGAAGCAATACTGATTGTGAATCAGTTCCAGCTGCTGTTGTGCAAATGGAACAGACAACAGGTGGAAATGAGGCAGTTAAAGACAAGCCCTATAAAGGAGGGCGTAGGAGGGCAACAACCCAGCAGCAGGATCACTACCTCCTCCTTTGTGCAAGGAGGAGCACTGCCAGAGCCCTGCAACATGACCTCCAGCAGGCCACTAATATGCTTGTTTCTGCTCTCACTGTGAGTCCATGAGGGTGGTATGAGGGCCCGATGTTCACAAGTGGGGCTTGTGCTTTACAGACCAACGCTGTGCAGGGCGATTGGCATTTGCCAGAGAACACCAAGATTAGCAGATTCACTATTGGCGCCCTGTGCTCTTCACGGATGAGAGAAGGTTCACACTGACACGTCTGATGTGACAGACGTGACAAAGTCTGGAGACACCGTGGACATTGTTCTGCTGCCTGTAACATCCTCCAGCATGACCAGTTTTGTGGTGGGTCAGTAATAGTGTGGGGAGGCATTTCTTTGTGCCAGCCACAGGTACCCCGACTGCCATTAGGTACCAGGATGAGATCCTCAGACACATTGTGAGACCATATGCTGGTGCAGTGGGCCCTGGGTTCCATCTGATGCATGACAATCCTGATTTTATTTGATGTTTTTTATGATTTTATTCTTTTTATGATTGTAATTTCCTTCTTAATTTAATGTTTTATTCTGTGATTTCATCTTATTTAAAGCACTCTGAATTGCCTTGTGTATGAATGGTGCTATATAAATAAAGCTTGCCTTTCATTTTGAGTATGGTTCCAAATCCAGACCTCCATGGGTTAATAATTTTGATTTACATTTATCATTTGTATCATATTTTGTCCTCAACTTATTCCACTATGTAATGAATGAAGATTTTCAACTGGAATATTTCATTCAATGAGATCTAGATCTAGATCTAGTGTTCCCATTATTTTTTTGAGCAGTGTAGTTTTTGTCATTTTATGATAAGACTTGTAATATTAGAATTGTACCACAAGGTGTCAGCCTTGTAAAGAGTGGACATCAGAAGATAAACTATCTAAACAGCTTCTATGTGCATTTATTAAATTAATCCTGAATGAAAATACTTGTGTGTATTTGTTTGGAGGAATTACAAAGAGAAATCGCACTGCGTTGCTCTTTCGGGCTTGGTAGTAGCTGACACTGTCCACAGCCGCTAATTTACCCTGCAGACTAATCCATTTGGATCCACATTAGATTAATGGACAAAAACGGTGCAATTAGTTTGCAGCATTATGAAACGCTTCCAGCTCACAGGACTGAAAAATCAATGCAGTCATCACGGAGATTAATGCTCAGAGAAGGGACTTTCCCTTCTCTCATTTTTTATGTTTATCACATCAGCTGATGAATTCGTGATTCATCAATTTGTGACTGAAAAGGCTGTTTTTTAGTGAACTGCTCCTTTTCCTGAAGAACACAACTCCTCATAGTCATCGTGTCCCCGCCCAGCTGAACATGACTCCCACTGCTGTGTCCCCGCCCAGTGCGTGAGTGTGGACGGGGAAGATAACAGTGGAGAAGGGCAGGGTCTTCCCGCACATGAAAGAAGAGTCGATACACGCGCGATGTAGCCTACTTTCTCTTTTGACAGATGACACGCCGATACGCAGATCGAGGCTTTATTTGCGCCTAACCTGGACTCGGCGTGACATTTGTGATTCCTGTGGGCGTTGCTGCGCCGACACCGGCGATGTTGTTCAACTTTGAGAAGTAGCCTGTGTGGATTTGTAGCTAGAGCTGAGACGGAATGCGCGGATTTGGTGGCTTTTTATCTCGTGTTTTCTTCGTGGAACATTGTCGTGACCTCAGCCACTTTGCCGCGGACATCAGGCTGTTTTTTTAACGTGATTTTAACAGCAAACATGCAGCATGATGTGGAGTTACAGCAGCGCTTCTAACAGACTGCGTACCTGTGTAGAAACAAGGCAAGGTTGCACGTCGCGCTTGTGCAGAGGTTCTATGGGTAACCGCCGTGCGTAACGCTGGCTCTCCATGGAGCTCTGGTGGAGAAGCTGCTCATCACAACCCACACTTTAAACAGTGAGAGACACTTGAAGCGAAGATGAGTCAGGACCAAGACGGGATATCGCTACCGGTCCCTTGTTTTGGTGCTTGTCACGGCAGAGAGAGCCTCAGCGGGGAGAATACCAGCAGCAACAGCGGAGCTGTTGGCGGCGGAATCCCTGCAGCCGGGACTTTCTGGCAGGATTCTGTGATAGGAGGCGTCAGTCCGACCCCCGGGAGCTGCCCGATGGAAGGGGGAGGCTTACTGTCCACCGGTAAGTCATGCAAAAGCAGGCCGGTGACGGTGGCCTATGTTGTGAACGGAGAGGCGAGCCAGCAGAGTAACGCGGAGAGCATGGCCCTGCAGTGCCTGAAGGACGCGTGTGAGACGGTGGGCAGCAAGCTGGAGACCGTCAACTTTGGGAAACTGGACTTTGGGGAGACCACTGTGCTGGACAGCTTTTACAACGCTGGTAAGTCGAGTCAACCACCAACTACTCATCCATCAAGTAAACCATATGTGACTGACAACATGAAAGATTGATCATAAGTGTTTGTACAGTTCACATCAAAGTCATAACTCATCCTGCAGATGTGATCAAATTGGGTGATTTGGCCTTTTTACGCCAATCCTCCTCCAGTGATTTCACAGGGTTTAACTATGCTCTCCATTATAATGTTTAAAGGTCTGTGGAGCAGAGTGAGTCTGTCACCCCTGAAGTGTGATTATTTCACCTCCCTGTCAGAGGTCAGAGGTCATAGTAGCTGCTGCATTCTGTTCTCTATTCTTAGAGATAGTTTGCTTGGAAGACAGGTTGCTCCGGGCTGCCCAAACAAAACACACATTGACACACACACAGACACACACACGTTACTGCATGTCAGGGCTTGAACCTGCAGCCTCGAGTCTTTTCCACACCGTAACTACTGGATGTCATGGCAGCAAAACTGACAGCATCATTTGTGGTTGATTTAATTTGCTCCAAAAAAATGTGGAGATCATTGTTAAAGTTTCCCCACACACACAGTTTCCTACTTCTATTGTGCGCTTCCTGTGTTGTGCAGCAGGAGTGTCATGGTTTGAGCCGTGAGGCTGGACTTTCCACTGGAATCTACAGGCAGAGACGCACGCCATGTTCTACCTCTTACTCATACTGCACTGTACATGTAGTTGGCTCGTAATCCTGCTGGAAATGTTCAGTTGCATAATAAGATCTCAGACAGCAGACCTTAGAGGGATTTGGGTAAAATTCAAAACAGCTGTAATGCACAGTTTGCATGTCACTAAGATATTCAGCATTATGATTTGTTGAGCAGATATAAATCTGCACATCATATATGTGGGACAGCTATTTAAAGCCACAAGCCTTTTAGAGAATAGGGCTGTAATCAACCAAAGAAAGTCTTGGTCAACTGAAAGCCTCAAATTCCGACTAAAAATCGACTAATCAAGGGGGGGGTGTACCTGTGTGCGAGTACCCATAAATATTCAGCAAACCACCAGCCGGTACTCTCTGTCTCTAGTGGGTCAGGCTAAACCAAAGTAGTGAAAACAAGGGGGGTGTTCAAAGATTGACTGTTACCTGTGAAATGGGTGTGCAGAAAACCCCCATTAGCACTTGGTACATTCCTCCTGATAAAATTACACGCAAGAAAAAGTCGACCAATCAGAATTTTCAATAAAACTATTATTTCTCCTGCCAATAGCATCTAAAACAAATGACCAAAGAGCACCTTAATGACAGTTATGAGTGAAAATATAGATGCTGTAGATGCTGCTGCATGTGTTTTAGAACCCTTTAATAGGGAGGTTTGGCCATCTATTAAAGAAGTGATGAGGCTTGCAGTAGTGTACATCATCCTCTCTAAAAATGGTAATAATGAAAAGCTTATTAATGGTTGCATTAAACCAATTTTTCTTTATTTTTCCTCACAATATTGATTTTTTGCATTAAGTCATTAACTGAGACAGGGCTAATAAAAATCAATTCGGAGGTTGCACATGTTAGTAAGCATTGATAACTCTAAATATAATTTTTTCGATTCTATTCATTCATGTCTTATATGGCAGATCTGACCCATAAAGTGTTCAAATATTCAAGTATAGTTGTTTTGCAGACACATTGATTACACTGTATTTGTGATGGGCTGATGTTGTCTGATCGATGTCATGGCTATAACATAAGTCATAATAGTTAATTTGTATGGGTGCACTTTATTTAACATGGCCATCTGAAAATCACCCTCAGATTGTGACACAGTAGCTACCCTAAGTGGTCCAAACAAGGACATCAGGTTCACAGTTCCGGGCTCAGTGATGGCTGGCTGATGCAGTCTGATCCCACAGAGGACTCAATGTAAGCACAGTACAGAGGCATGAGACTGGTGTTTTTTAAAAAATTAGACTTAAGTCTAAGACTTAGACTTAGAATTAAACAATTTTCTCAGTCAGTTCCCTGTATATTATTTGCTCTTCCTACTTTGAACAATGTTCTCATACCTCACATGGAAGGGTGGTGGCATTTTCCTAGAAACTGTGGTATCTGTTCAAACACACACTTCTTTATCCTCTTCCTGCACAAGTGTGTAGCAGAGATGAATGCCAGTCAACAACTGCACAAAAAACAATGATGCTGACTGGAAGTGTGTGTGTTCCTTAATTTGAAAAGAGGATTTGTCAGATTCAAATGCAGCCCTTACATGATGCTGCGGACAGACAGGGCAGAGCCTGCCACAAAAGGCAATGTAACTGTCAGAAGTAACAATAAACAAAGTAGATCTATAGAGCCTGTGTAGGTGGGCATCGTTTATAATTTAATGGCAGCAGTCCTGGATTCCAAACAATTCAATGCAACACAGGTGAATGCACCAGCTAACTGAGGCTTTTAGCATCGACTAACTTATTTCAGAAGTCAATGTTTGTAGATGTTTCTAATCTGATCGCATTGATGGAACATCAAGTGAGAGAAGATGAGGGGATTGGATCGATGGTGCTATGTCTGCACAGCAATCATGAAGTACTCAGGTAGAAATTGCTCAGTATGTTCCTAATGACATATGGCTTCAGTCAACTACAGGCCTTTACTAATGGAACATCTGACAGGGCAGATACCTCAGTCAGTGATTGGGTAAACACAACCTGAACTGAGAGCAGCTCAATACAAGTTAATGTTAGACTGATATGCCCTGTTAAATGCAGCAGTCGATGTGAATCAGGGATCAAACTTTTTTGGTCATTGCTGTGGTATGCAGGACTTTGTTTCTGCAGTTGATCATTATGTTACAACACGGTATAATTCATAGGCAGTTCAGTGAGTTTCTGAACTGTTCCTCAAAGCAGCTTTGCCTTAGTGTTTGGTGGCTGTTTTTATCTGGCCAGATTGCCTTTGGTAGTTCCACCAAGACATACATTGTGGTCATCAGGGGGTGAACAGTGACACCATCAACTCTTACACCTTAGCATGTTTATCACCCCTGTGATCAGATTATGTCGGCCCAATGTCCAAATATGTAGTTCTGATCATCTGGTGTAAATGTACCCATAGAAACTACTGAACAACCAAACTACATGATGATCTACTTTGAATTTAATGATCTGATCCTTCATTGATGCAGGGACCAGGCCTCGGGCCCTATAAGGGTAAAGGAGTCATCATAAACTGAGGTGTGGCAGGAGATCCTAACACTCTGCAGATAGTTCAGATGTTAGTTGAGAGGGTGGGTCAAGGGTGGACCAGGACACACTTGCATGCACATTTGCATTAGTGATCCGATCTCAATGCGCCTTTAATCCATGCTAGGTTGATTCATAATGGTACTTTAGAGCAGTCCTTGTGTTAGATATATGTTAGTCCAGGTAGTATAAAATGACCAGGCAAGGTCCTACTATATCCAGGGTCAACTCCGCAGGGGGGCCAGGTGGCAACTTCAGATTGAGATTGTCTCGGGATTCACTGGCATACTCAGCTTTTCAGCTGAGAGGCAATGCTGCTCTGAAATCCCATCAGCTGGCCCTCTGCTAAGTTGTTTATCCTCCGTCCTGTTTACTCTTCATGCTTGACTGCCTCCTAGAGGTCAGAAAGCACAAGGTCAGAGGGAATTTGTCGACTGGCGGCTCTCTGGCGTCTGGGGTAAAAGTACCATCACCTCAGTGGGAGAAGTAAGTTGCAGTGAGTACATGTTTCTTCTTCTCATGCTGGCATTTCACAACAGGAAGCATAGTGTGGACTCACTGTGTGACACATTGTGAAATTCACTGTACAGATTTATGTCAGGAATTAAACTCTCAGACAGGCTGTCAAATGGATATTATGCATGTTCTGGGATCTAACATGCTTACATGCAGGAGCAAAACTAACTTTCAGGACTTGTCAGAGTTCATTTAAGGTGAATGGCAGCAGGAGTGGGTAAAGAAAGTAGCAAAGGGTGACAAGGAACTGAGTCATCTCAGTTTTTGTATCATGGTTAAGACAGGACAAGCAGACCAGTTTCCTCAGTGTGCTGTCATGCGACATGTTCACAATGCAGTATATAATTATATCACCATAACCATGCTGCAGCAGAGGTGTGATACTCATCTGTCTTTACAATTACTCCTCTTACATACACTATGCAGCTACTGTTGCTTCTGTTTTGTTTCACTGTCTGACTTCTAAATACACACCGCAAATGTTAAACAGTAAAGTGGATGCAAATCTGCATGGGTGGCTGTGGGTAAGGAAAAAAAACCATTCTGGGCAACAACATAAAGAGTTTCAGTTTACATGATCAGCTGCATAGTGTGTGTCTGTGTGTGTTTCTGTGTATACACTTATCCCAGTAAGGTAGATGTCTGGTCTCTTGTAGAATCCCAACACACAACATGCAAACAATTCATGAATTGAAGTTGCTTCATATTGTGCTTAGTGGTGGTAAATCCAGATCTTTTTGTGGATTCAGGGTTCCTCTGATTCACTCACTAAACTGATCCGGGTCAGTGAGCCATCTTGGTTGCCTCATGCATAATTGGCCATCAAGGCTTCCACTAATTTCCAACTGTTCACCTTCAGAAGTACTCGGATGACACAGCCATAGTTAGTTGTGTGGAGAACGGATGGGAGGATGAGTATAGAGGCCTTGTGGAGTGTTTTGTCAGGTGGTGTTAAGAGAATCACCTGCAGCTGAACGTGGCCAAGACAAAGCAGATGGTGGTGGACTACCACAGGGAAAAGCCCCCGCCCTCCCCAGTCTGTATCAGTGGGAAAGATGTGGACATAGTCCCATCTTACAAATTCCTGGGGGTCCAACTGGACAATAAACTGGAGTGACACTGAGGCACAAGAAGGGCATGAGCAGACTGTACTTCCTGAGGAGACTCAGGTCCTTCAATGTCTGCAGCAGGATGCTCCACATGTTCTACCAGTCTGTCATGGTGAGCACCATCTTCTTTGCTGTGGTGTGCTGGGGATCAGGCATTAAAGCAAAGGACGCCAACAGACTGGACAAACTCGTCAAAAAGGCAGGGTTTGTTGTTGGCTTTAAGCTCGCCAACCTGGAGGAGGTGGCGAGGGAAAGAGTGCTGACTAAACTGCTGTCAATCATGAACAATCCCTCCGACCCTCTCCACAACACTGTGGACAGACTGAGAAGCAGCTTCAGCAACAGACTCCTGCTGCCCCGCTGCTCTAAGAAACGGTACAGGAACTCATTCCTGCCGTCCACCATCAGACTGTATAACTCCTCTGTGACTGTCAGAGCTGTGCTCACTAACTCGGACTAAAGCATCATCACAGGTGCATTTCAAACTACTCAGTTACATTAACTGTGTGTTACGCTTCTTATCTTCATTGATCTGCTTTATGTGTGTGTATGTACATTTTCTTCTTCTTTTGTTGCTGCTGTGTATGTGCCCAGACCTTAGTCAGAATTAAATAAATAAATATATGTATTTATATATGACTGTAAATATACTGTATAATTATGTATTTATTTCAAAATTTGTTCTTCAGACACCACATTTATGTATCTCACGGCATTATTTTTAAACAACTTGGCCGAGTATAGGTAAAAGATCGTTTATTAGGTCAAACAGTAGCTCACACTTTTCATGGATATTCCTGGAAATACCAAGAAATTATCCACCATGATTTTTTTTTTTGTGTGTGTGATGATTTTACCGTTTCTTATCTGTAGCCCACTTCTCAGGTTTTCCAGGTGTATATTTGCACTCGTTTTTTTTGCCCAGTGCAGCTGCCTCATAGTGCAGCTGCACTGGGTTCCTCATTCCTATCAGGGGAAGTAAGAGTGATTAGGTTAAAACATTGTTTGCTTGTCATTAATACGAATCCCCATTGTTTCAAAAGAATTCTGTTTCATTGAAATACAAGCAGGAAGTACATTAAATATTAGGAAAGGTTAAGAAACCCTTTATTTGTCCCACTTTTTGGGAAATTGCATATGCATGTCAGGGCAGCATGTGTTGCGGCACAGGTTTCTCCCAGTGTGTTTGTTCACATTCTGTTCTCAGCTATTTTCTTCCCCTCGGGGCTATGGCATAACAGATTGTAAAATCTCTCAGTGTGTGAAAAAGCAACAAAAGTGGAGCAGAGGTAAAGAGTCTGCCAGGAGGAGCGGTGTGCAGGGCTGGCAGGTCGGCCTCATTTCCTCCATCATGGTGCTTTCTGGGCCGTTTCTTTCAAAGCAGACTTGTGGCTAAAAATAAAGGGAGCATTTATCTCTCTGCTGGGCAGGGCATCAGAACTACTGAATAACCATTGTGTAGTATTTCCCATACAATCCTGTGGTAGAGCATTTGTAGACAGAAATGCTCAGCTGAAGGACTGTAAGCCCCCTTTTTTCCCATTCCCAGGGTTATATTTTTGGTCTGTATTTGGCCCCACGTATTTTATCACAGATAGAGACAAGCATGCATTTGGGCTATTTGTGTACAGTTCAAAATCACTGATTATTGTTTTGGTTTGTGTTTTTATGCAAAGAAAAATAAAAGCAACGCGTCGTTTCGCATGGGTAGTAAAGACTCCCTGAGGGACCAACATGCAGCGCCTTGTCTTTACCTGGAACTGTGGCCTGACTAGTTTTGAGTCCTAGGAAACTGTTATAAGAGTAGACGCCTTGCAGCAGACTGATCCGAATTACCTGTTGTAGGAGGACACACAAAGCTGGGCATACGCTGTATAATGTTAAAAAAAATGTTTTCTACTGTACAAGTAGATCATCTTCAATGAGTCAGATTTTGTGCCAGATTTTGAAAGTAAACACACGCCCCTTGCTCTCAGAGCTCACCCCGAAGCCAAGCCTCCCAATCACATGGACGCGCATTGCCTGAAGACAAGTCTGTGACTTCGGCCATCATGCACGTACCTCTCTGGTGCGCGCAGAGCAGGAAGAGAGTGACAATCAGCCAATACTCCACGCAGGGTCATCCCAGAGGATTGGCTGATGTTTTTAGCATTTTATAGCTTCCACAGATGATTAATATTCTTCGTTTTAATGCGAAACTGTCTAACTAATTGGTTGCTATCGGATTGTAAAGAGAAGTTACACTAATTTAACAAACAAACAACAGTGTATCAGAATGAAATCTCCTACCCTACCTTTAATAATGCTAATAAATAAGGCAGCCAAACAGTAGCAGCTGGTAAATACCAACTACCGGTATCTTGACTTGACAGGAAGAAGAGGAAACCTCAAACCACTAACCTGCTCTCCATATTTGTATCTTGTCATATTTGAGCACAGATTGTGTCTTGTTGCCGTGACGCTTTTAGAATCTATCAAAGCTACCAAGCTAGCTAAACAATTTGCATCCGCGTAGATGATACTTCCGTATTTGTGTGAAAATGAGGGCATAATAAGGTAGCTATATGGGGTTAATTTTGGACAACTTGTACCACAACAATTACAGATACAAATCAGTATGAAATACATAACCAAAAGTGGAAAAGGCTAATTAAATTATAAAAAGATGTAATCGTGCACAAGTAAGACTACTTGTTCGCCTACCTCAGTTCTTTTACTGCTCTACCTCTTTGCTTGTATTTGGATCAAACAGGAGTTAGGCAGACATACATGCTACCATCATGGTGACAGGTGGAGACTCCAAAAACTGTAAGTGACCTCACAGAGTGAGGTGACATGATGATTGGTCCAAACAAACGGCCCGGCAAGACCTAGGCAGCATGTGATCTTGCAACTCAAAAGAATCCAGCTGCTTAACAAGGTTGCTTTTAATAATTCCTTATAGCTTGGGAAGGTGATTGCTGGTTACTATCACATTAGATCAGAATCAGGTCTGCTAACACAAGAAGAATAATTTCAGTAGAAGTCATTATAATGTTTCCAGTTATTATATAGTAAAAGTCTGACATTGTCACAATGGTAACCCAGCAGGAACTCCACATTTAAGTCTATAGTCCACAGCAGCCTGCATATCACAGCAATGAATCATCATTAGTAGCATGGGTTTAAGAGCCAAAAATCATGTAGCTGCCCTAACAGGCATACACAACCACCCTCCTCCCTGCTGTTCCTGGAAATCTGGCAGAGGATTTGGACTTTATGCTCTTGAAGGTTGCTTTTTTTAGGGAGAGGAAAAAGACCTCTTGAGTGTGGGAAATAATTTCCAGTGGAGCTTGGGGACAGTAATTCAACTGTCTCCCTCCTGTCCTCTATGTGTGCCGAGCTCCAGGGAAAAAACTCTTTCTGCACTCTGCTCCACTAACAGCACCAGCCTCATTCCCTCCTTCTTTATTAGAGATAAAGGGGGGGAAATGCACACTGATGGCTTCACTCACAGCATTTCCTCACTGAGTTGCCATGGTTACAACATCTTATGTGTAGCTGTTATGTAATTGATTGTAACAAGTGCTTTATTCACCTACTGTACTGCTGGAGTCAAATGGGGCCATCGCTATAAAACTGCAGGTCTACACAGCTGGCACTTGACTGACCATTGTGTACAACTGCTCACTGATGTAACCACAAGGACTTTTAGCATTTCCATGCAATGACAATTTCACAAATAGGAAGTGCTGTTAGGCCAAAGTGAGAGTACAAACTAACACATGCAAACAATTTATGCTTCACTTTCCCAGTCAGATGAAGCAGATTGTACAGTATACTGCTGTAATCCTCTGACAAGGGAACAGCTGTGGTGTACTGGAAATAACATGGAGGAAAGCAATAAAGTATTTATCAGCAAAGTTAAACAAGATACAAGGATTCCTCCTGTTCTACATCGATAAACACGCAGCTTGCAGAAGTAACTGGGTCTTTAAAAAGATACCAGCACTGTACATTCAACTTAGATTGGTGTGTGCATAGGGGGAAGTCTAAGGCAGGGAGAGCACATACTTCTCTGTGTATATGAGAAAATATATTTCCCCACCTGCCCATGTGCATATAAAGAAGCCTAAGGCAGTGAGAGCACAATATTCCATGAGAATATGTGAAAAGCCTAAGATTTGGCAGTACAACTCAATACCCCAACAAGTGCGTATGTGTAAAAGTTCAAGGAGGGTAGAGCACAGTGTGAATGCCTAGAAAGTCTAATGTAGAGAAAACACAATTCCCATCCTTCATGTGCAATTGTGGAATGCTTAAGGTGGGGAGAACACAATGCATTCACCTTACGTACATGAAAAACCTAAGGAGGGCACATTTTGTTATGTAAATAAGTGGGGGGCCATAGGTCGGGAGAACACATCGTCTAACACTAACATATGCATAGAAAGACAAGGGGACCAACAGCAAGGTGTCATCCTAGGCTGTAAGAGCTTGTAAGTAGTGCAAGGGAGTCATTATTCTGAAAATAATTAGCATATTTCTGCTAACGCTAACGACTCCAAATTCTGTTAAGTCATCATGCTACATATTATCATGTATCATGTTCTGCATTGCAGTGCAGTCAGAAATCAGACAACACACGAGTGATCATGAAGTTGTTTTGTATTATGCATATATGCATATTCCACTGCATATAAAGCTGAAGGGATGTATAGTGGGGTGTCTCAGCGTTGTTTATAGCTGATGGCAGTTTGTAGCGACTGTTTACATTCTCCACATCCCACACTCATTAAAATAGATTTCTTTGTGTCCAAATGTATTTGGCTGTGGGCACAGTGGAGACTTTGCATTGCTGAAATAATCCATATCCACTTGAACAGTCTCCAGTGCCATTTAGACCCTGCTGTGATTGTAATATTGAGCAGATACCCCCTTCCAAAAAGAGCATGTGGAACTGGTGGCGGCTCTCAGTGGAGGGCTGAGAAGGATCTATAAAGAGGAGGCAAAAGACATGCAGGATGGTCTCCAGTGTATTCATGCAGCTCACCACTCACTCAGCTGCTCATCACCTCCCTTTTCTTCCCCCCCTCAGAGGCCCCGCAGGGCCTAAGGAACCTGCAGCAGCAGGCCCAGTGCTGCTCAAAGTGTGAGAGAGTATTGAATTATTTTCCCTCCTCTGCTTTGAGCTGTAGGCGAAGGAATCGGTTTAGTTTTTGGTCAACAGCAGCAGGTCCAGCCGTAGGAGGTGCAGCAGGATTATCAGGACATCACTATGCATGTTTCACTCCAATTTATCTTATCTTTCCCTGCTGTAGACACACGTTGGTTTATTAGCTATTTACAAGAAACACCAATCAATGTGCGCATGTGATCGTGTGATGGCCTGTGACTCAAGTCTCTCTGCCGCTGTCTCTCATGCTGCCTTCTGTCAACACTATGTTGGCAGGTCCGCTCTTACACTGGCATAAACTCAGCTTTGGTAAGCAATCACGACATGAGACTGCTCTCCAGAATCAGTCAGAGACTTCCAGTGTACACATGATGGTTTCCATTTCTCTGCTGTTTGTCTGCATGAAATCAAATTCATCATCTTGAATGTGGCAGATTATACATTATAAAGCTGCTCGCAGGATTCATTTTTGCTGTTTTTTAGCATTTTATTCAACCTGCAGAGCAATTTCTTCTTTGATGTGTTTACAGTTTCACATGCTTATTATCTACAAAGTAGTAGTAGTAGACCTTGTAAATGTGATTGCAGCAGGTCTACATGTTCAATAAATATTAAAGGACCTTGACTTTTGAAACATAAGACATTAGCATTCCATATAATTACCAGGCACACTGTGCAGCATGTGCCATGATTATAAGGTGCTATAATGTATGAAAAAAAATGCTGAAGCATATTGAAACATGCTGAAGTGCAAAAACTGCAGTTCCTCTAATGGCCACCTGAGTGTGGCTCCAACAGTGAGTCAACAGTGGAGTCATTCCATGTTAAAATGAACTGTTTTTACAAATACATTTATTTGTAAAAACACTTTAGGCTCTATAACGATCAGTTTCTCCATGTGGAGCTGGGGTTCAGCTACCCTCATATAGAGCAGACCAATTTTTATTCGCTTTGAAATGTTATTTTTTGCTGTATAAATGTATATGGATTTACCGTAGACCTGTCCATGGTGTACCCAAACTCTCACCCGTAGATAGCTGGGATAGGCTCCACCCCCTGTGACCCTGCACTGCAGGACAAAATGTGGGGCAGATGATGGATGGATGGATGGATGGATGGATTTATTGTGACTCAATGTGCTGGACACAGCTGAGAAAATGTGTGATTTGGTCTGAAAGGCTGCCACTGCATGCAGCTTCTGTTGTTTGTTGTTATGAGAGCAGGCTGAAATATACACTCCACGCTGATGCTAGTCGAGTGTTGTCAGCCCCCGATGGGCTTTATTGTGAGCACAAAGCACTTGTGTGAACTGATTGCTCGTCTCATCTTACAATCTTTCATTTTTTTCCTTCATATTTGCACCAAGTTGGCTGAGCTCCTTCCTCACCACCTTTATTAGACCTGCCTTGTGACACAGCAGCAAACATTTTTCACGGCTCAGACAAGCAGGTGAGGTTTCCAAGCAGAGCAGTACAAAACTGTTTTTTCTTTCTTTTTTTCTGCCGAATACAGCTGAGCTGTTGCTCTTAATGGCGCCTTTGCATTAAAATCTGTTTCAGATGTAATATTGATGGGGTCTGCTGCCAGCAGAGAAATGTGATAAGCTTATCTTTTATTCATCAGACAACCTGTGCTGTCTGATGCTGATGGGAGCAGTGAGTGTGATTAAAAAGTTGCTAGACAAAACAAGATAGATGTTTGCCTTTAAAAAAAAACATTGGTCTGGCAATTTATCTTTTATAATATGACTCTTTTTTGTATAATTTTATCAGGTCATTTGTTACTTCGTTACCTCTTATATTGTCACTGACATCAGAACTTCCGGAGTCAGACACTGTTGCAGTGCAGGAATAATCCAGCAGCCAACCAGGATGATAATCTGCTGGATAGCCCATGCAATCTTACCTTACTGCAGGTCCAGGTCTCCATTTGTAAGTGTTGCCTGATGCATTTGGTGAGGGAGGGAATGGCTCTCTGGTTAATCCTGCTCTCCAGAGGTTATCACTTACATTTTTTGATTACCTGTTTGCACTAGTGATACACTGATCTAATATTAATATCAGATATTGGCCTCAATATTAACTACTTAGCTAGATCAGGTATCCAATAATGGGGCCAATCTAGTTGTGTCAACTCTGTTTGTGTTACATGCTACTTCATGCATCAGAGTCATGTGGAGCATACCGGTGGACTTGACTCACAAGGAACACATAGAGTGAGTCAGATTTATTGAGGTATTTAATGACATTACAACATCTCTAAAGGAAATGATATCAGTTTGGTATCCGGTATTGCTCAATAGGCAAAGCCCTAGGCAGCCCTTTGATTGGTCTGCCTATGACATATACAGTTCTGTTAAGTCATCATGCTACATATTATCATGTATCATGTTCTGCGTTGCAGTGCAGTCAGAAATCAGACAACACATGAGTGATCATGAAGTTATTTTGTGTTATGCATATATGCATATTCCACTGCATATAAAGCTGAAGGGATGTATAGTGGGGTGTCTCAGCGTTGTTTATAGCTGATGGCAGTTTGTAGCGACTGTTTACATTCTCCTTATGAGCCTTATGAGCGTATGTTTGCCAATACGTGCTGTTTAAAAAGTTGTGCCTCCTATAGGAAGACATATTTTATTTCCAAACAAAATGTAGTACCAGTATCAGCCCCAAAAATCCAATATCAGTCAGGCAGTTGTAGACACCAGTATTACTTTGTAATAGGGATCTCTGCAACATAACTACTATTTATTACTGTTAAGGCATGAATATTTGTTCTGAGAATTTTGTCAATGACTCCAGTCTGGATCTGATCACCTTAAGACCACAGCTATGACTCGAGTATCTGTTGCTGCTGTAAACCGTAGATGCTGTAATGGTGGTAACATTACATCTATTTTGCAGTTGTCAGACTTTCTGAGAAACACAATTTTCAGCTCCTCTTCAAAAAGCGAACAACCCATCATCTGAGTGTACGCTGACATCAACTGAAGACGACTGACTGAATGTTTCGGTGGTTTTTCAGCTCTAATGGGCAGCAGGCTTGAAACGGCCCATTAGAAGGTAAAAGATTGGGTCAGCAGGGTCAGAGCATATCTGCACCTCCCAGAATCTGTGTAATGTGTTTGTTGACACAGAGAGGTGGATAGTTGGAAACAGATGAAAAAGCAGGGCACGGCCTTTATCTCTGTGACTCTCTGTTATTGCTGGAACACGGCCATCAGGTCATCAGGTGATTTGTTTTTGTTGTTATCAGCAGCTGGAGGACCACCGTCCTCCACACTCCAGTGTTTTTTGGTGTTCCATGCCAAACACAATGTCATCTAACAGCATGAACAGCCCTCTAGTCAATGAAGTCTTTGGTAAAAGTCCACTAGCAAAACAGAGCAGCCTGAAGCCCTGCTGCCCTGAGTGACTGTTAGCAATATTTACTCCTCCTTGACCTATTGATCCTGACCTGTCCGGTTTGGGTTCAGCTGACATCAATGAGGTTATTGAGTGTATTTGTATTCACTGTCATCCTTATTAATGGGATTCATTGAAGACTTCTGAATTAGCTCCACTTGTATGTCTCACATGAGAATCTATAGCTATACGGACAGGCTGAGCATCGCCTTCTTCTTACACACTTCATTACACGCTTATTGGCAGTTTTCACTGTAAAATCAATAAAAACAGGCAAGTGGTGGCTGTAATTAAAAGCAGACACGTGGAGCTTTGACATAATGCAGGCTTTAAACACATGAGTGTTTTATTGATATATTGACTTTGTCAAATGATCATGAGAGACTGTTTATATACAAGCAGGGTTTAATGTATAGAAAGATGGAGTAGAGCTCAGACGGGTGGTCCTGTAAACCAGCAGGCACTGCTCATTCAAACCTTAAATTATTCATAATTATATACTATAAACAGATGAGCTATATGCTTCTGGTACCAGCCTGTAAACATGTTTGTTTCTGCTGTAAGGTTTTAAAAAGGAACATCTAAGGGGTTGGACTCACTTTTAAAAGCAGCCTCGAGTGGCCGTTCGATGAACTGCATGTCTGCTACCAGTAACGGAACTTCCATTATTTTTCTGGGGACATTTTTTTTTATATATTTTGTTTAGCTGAGTGATTGCTCTGTCTTCTTAAGTTATAACCCTGTCAACCTGCTCCATTGATGCCTTTATTTCATTCTCAGACATCGCCGTGGTAGAGATGACAGACGCCTTCCGCCAGCCCTCACTTTTCTATCACCTGGGGGTCAGAGAGAGCTTCAGCATGGCCAACAACATCATCCTGTACTGCGACACTAACTCCGACTCCCTGCAGTCCCTGCAGGTAAGCCGTCATCAAGCCGGCGGAAACCGGGACACTCTGACCCCTCATCACTTTAGCAACAATCCAAACAATCACAAAGGTGCTGATTAAAGACTATATTTAGGAGGGGGCTGGGAGGAAATGTAATTTGATGGCAGCAGCACATAAAAGCATTGGTAATAAGACTTAAGGAAATGCAATTCTGCTTTTATGACTAAAAGTGTCTTCCTTGATTGATTTGCATTTTTTTCTCTCAGTGGTGGTTTGGCTCCTTCTTCTCAGGGATTACAGTGTCCAATACAGTGATGGTCTTTTTCACTTTAATGTAGTGTTTTTAGGTGAACCTTTTAGCCTCTATAAAGGATATTTTCATTTTAGTCTGGATTATTTCTTTGCTGAGAAGTTTCTAAACAAAATATAATAATATGAAGTGGGCCTTCAACAGAGTAACCAGGCAACCAGTTTATTTGTGTTTAAAAAAGACATTTTGGAACAGGGCCTAGAGGCCAGTGGGGGAACTGCAGTTTTTGACACTTAGGCTTCATTTCTCAGCCCCAGATAGACGACAAATTAGAGGGAAACTCGGGTAGTGTCAGGGAAGGGAGTCGGTTACCTGTTTTTTACAGGTTTGCAATAAAAACAGCATGTGTCAGCATGTTAGAACAAGTGTCAGTTCTTTAGCTCCTGTGTGTCAGACAAGGCTAAAAAAGCAGCTGTGACTTAACAGCAGAGGAACACTGAGGCCTTTCTTTTACGTCGCGTGGTGAAGAGAAGCTGCACAGCCAACCTACAGTAATGCTCAAAGGGCAGTTTGAACGTGCACTCTTTGATGCTCTGATGTAAGCTCACAGGAGTTTCCCCTCCCTGTGGTGTGGCACGGTGCCTACCCGTCTGGCATAGTCGGTGGGCTTGCTGCTCCTCCTCACCCAGCCTGACAAGAACGTTTGTCTCCGGTGGTTTCCTTCTGATCTTTATAAGACTGTGAAATTGTTTAAAAATTCAATATAGGAGCTCGATTATTAAAAAAATGCACCTTAAAAAGCCTTAGTGTTCCTCCCTTTGTTTCTGTAAAATAATACACGAGCATGCTAAAGATCTTTTATACTTTTCATTTCCTCTTTTGAGTTAAACACAGCAGCATGAAAAAGACTATTGATTGGACACATTCTGAAGGTCATCACAGCACTTACATTCTGTAATATGATATTGATGCTTTGCATGCACACATTATTGCCATGTATTCCTCAGGGGGAAAGTAACACTGTGCCATATTATGTTGTAGCAGTATAAGGATATTTCTTTTGTGCTATAAGAGATCTGTACTCTGTGTAAAGGGACAGTTCACCCTAAAACCAAAAATATATATATCAGAGCTTTATAATGACACCAGTACTTAGGTACTTAGGGTGTAAAACTTAACAAAGCATACATTTAATGTTGATGAAGATTCTCAGTCATCCAGGTCATAATACGTAGAGAAGATTGAAGCAAGGCGTCTGGACTTGTAGAGTTTTCTTGAAGACGTTTCACTGCTCCTCCAAGCAGCTTCATCAGTTCTGTTTGGTGTTGGCCTTTCTTCTGTGGAGTGGTTGTTTAGTTTCTCCAATGTACAGATCAGAGCATTCCTCACTGCACTGGACTGCATATATCACATTGCTGTGTTTCTCCCTGGGAGTCTTATCCTTCGGGTGAACCAGTTTCTGTCTCAGTGTTATCATTGGTTTGAAATGGACCGGGATGTCATGGTTGTTGAAGATCCTGTGGAGTTTCTCTGATACTCCTGACACATATGAAATGGAGATGTTTCTCTTCCGTTGGTTGTTGTCCTTTTTGTGGCTTTTTTTGTGCCCACTTGGGGTAGCCACATGTTTGCAGGGCCTTCCTGATGTGGTGTTGCTCCTTCTTCTCCCCCTCTGAGCTGGTTGGTACAGTTTGTGCTCTGTGCTGCAGGGTCCTGATGAGTCACTCTGTGAAGAAGCCACCCCCCAGTCTTTACATTTTTTTCAGTGTTATGTTATTCAACAAGGACTTATTTTGGAGAGAGAAACAACCTTGAGTTGTGTTGCCGTGCCTACACCCTGGACAAAGGCATTACATCTCTGTCTCGTCTGTACACAGCTCCATCCCATTTGTTCAGAAAGGCCTTGAAGATCAGAGCTAACATTCATGCATTTATTATAGGTCAATTTGTTGCAATTTGACTGGCTGGCCACATGGCACAAAGAAATGTTGTGTAATGACACTTAAGGGGGCAAAGTGTAAGATGATTTCCATTCGATTTTCTTTCACCTGTCCCTTTCTATGGTGACCAGTGCACCAAACACACAAAACCAATTGAAAGCCCCTTAAATTTTATTTAAAGCTGTTGATGCTACTATCAAAGTCTGTCCGCAGATACTTCCTTGATGTCTCCTCATCTGTGACGCCTGCACATAACAACCACTCCTGCTGCCGGCTCCCTGTCCTCCTCCTCCCTGAAAAACAAAGCACAGAGCACAAATGATAAATGAGAGTGGGTTTATTTCTATGACTGCACTCACATGAACACATGATCCTCCTGGTCTGATCATATGCCATTTACACAGAACATGGGTACCATGGCCATTCATGTCCCTGTATACATGATCACATCAACAGTATCCAGGTTTTTTATCATGTACCCCAGAGAACGTTCAGAATCCTGGATGCAGCATTATGCTGCTAACTGAAACCAGGATGAGATGTGATTAGGTGTAATATAGAATATAACCATGTAAGTGCAGTTTATAATGAAGCTATAGCTAGCTGTACATAACTGCAATGATAAGTTTCTGCATGTATTTCTGCTCTGCTCTATTCTAAGCAACTTGGATAAATAGGATTAGGATTACAGATAGGTTAAACATTTATTTAATTGAAATTACAGATCGGCATGGGATTGTGCAAATTATAAAAGCTAATTCAGGGCTATACCTTTTGAAATATTACTCAAGAAAGGAAAACAGCACAAAGCGCAGCAGCCATTATTGTTGTTGTGTATGTGTGAAGGAAAAACATTGTGCATGAACAGTTAAAGATACTTCTCACTGTGCTTTTTTCCATAATGCATCTACTTTGCTCTTTTCTCCATCCATTCAGCTGTTAAACAACCACCAAAATTCCTACAAAGAACATGTTGGCTGTCTCTGTAGTGATGCACTGAATTTACTCTTCCAGGATTGTTATATTTGAACCCCCTCCCCAGGAAAAAATGATCTTCTTTGAATGTTTTCTTCTCTTTTCTCTCTTCTTTCAGGAGATCATTTGCCAGAAGAACACTGTAAGTACACAAAACATTTGCTTTTCCTCTTGCTTTTCACACATTACTCACCCATTGCTCACACATCACACATATTATGTGTTGCAAAGAATATGTTTTTTTTTTTTTTTTTTTTTTTACAACGTGCAGTGAACAGTGCCTTATGTTGCCTCCTCTCTGTGTTGTTAAAGGTTGCCTTCTCTCTCTCTCTCTGGTGCTTTTTTATTTTTGTTTGAAAGCTGTGATAAACGTTCGGTTTCATGTAAAAATGTTCTCTTCCACTTTCAAGATGGGTTTCTCAGATGACAGCTGTTTCGTGACATGTGGTGAGGCGGGATCTGCATTTATAAAAAAAAAAAAAAGGTGCACAAGCATTTTGAAAATTTGACTTGCAAAAACTGCAGCATTCAAATGCAGCGCTGCCTTAAAAGCTAAGGAAATCCTGTTCTTAACTGCCTCAGATGCTGCCTGCAGAACAGTCAGTCTGTCATAGATTTATGCACTGGAAGACGCATTTCGTTGATACTGTTGATGCACTAATTGGTCTCTGGCTGTGTTGTTTAGCACATAGAGGCCAGGAGTCCATGTTCAGGAGCCAGATGAAAGGCTTAGTTCTATCTTAAGTGGCTTTTCAGAGTAGAAGGATGTGGCCTGGGCTGCATGAAACGCACTGTTCTCTGACACTGACACGCACTGCGCGAGGAGAGCTGATTATCACTCGCAGTATTAGAGTGTGAACTCACGGCTCTGTCTCTCTTTTTATGTGCACTCCTTTCTCTCTTTGTTCTCTCTCTTTCCTGCTCCTATTAATGCCCTCTGCACTGGTAAAAAGCATTTAAAGTGGACTTTTTGATCATTTATTTCCATTTCCACAATAATGTTTTCCCATCTTTAGTTCCTGAAGTCACTCCTGACCTACGTCTTGCATGATACAATCTAAAGCATGACCTTTCGACCTTAAATACAATATATGTACTATAATATGTGCTGTTTACGACCACCTAATAAATAAGTCCTTTCTCTTAGCTCTGTTTTTGGTCTCCTCCACATCCTGCAGTAAAAAAACTTGGACCAAAAATAAAGGCGACACCATGTTCTGGTTTGTCTTTAGCTGTTTCAACCAGAAAGCTCAAAGAAATGATCATCCCTGTTTGCTGTGGAAAAACATCATAGATGATGAATGGGCTGTACAGGGAGCCAGCAAGCACATAATGGTGGTTGGTTGTCCACATGCTTTTGTCCATATAGTGTATGTGTCTTTACCATGTACCAGATGTAAATCTCCCCTCTGTTCTGGCATTATGTAGAAAATAAGACTATGAGCATGTTGAGAGTGGTGGAAAAAAACATGCATATTCAGGTTCTTAATATCAGGCATAAACAACTCAAATCACACGCAAACCAGATCATCCATCTTGATTTTTGATTCTTACTTAAGTTTTTTTATGATGTGGTCCTGGCTGCGCAACATGTATGTGACTCTTGGTGATTCCTCTTTTTGGGTTGGCCTTTGGTCTACAGATCCAGATCTGATCCATGCTCACAGAGTCAAGCTCTTGCTTAGGAGTAGTAGATTGTTGTAGAGACTTCAGGACCAGGTGAGCTGTCAGCTTGGTCCTTTGGAGTTTATTGTCAGATCACATCATAGATTGTGTCATGTGGTCTCCGTGTAGTGACAATTCTGCTGGGGCAGGTGCAAAGGTGCCTGATTATTCTCTGCTCTCAGAAAAGCATGTGTTGCTAATTGTCTTTAACAAAGTACATTTAACTGCCTACCAGGATAATTGAAATCCAGGTAATCATCCTCTGTTTCTGCATATCCAATTAGTGTAATTACATACAGATTTGGTCCTCTGTGTTGGTTTTGTTGGGTACAACCTGCCACAGCCTGAAGTGTGTGCTTCCCACATGTAAACTAGAATTAAGCTGCAGTTTGTGTGTGTGAAGGTGAGAGAGTAGCGCTTCTCCTGTACGATCCTGTTGTAACTACAGATGGACTAAACAAGATGACTCACTGGCTGAAAAACTGACTCACTCTCAGTCACATTCACCAGATTCCCCCATGAGCCGGGGTTGTCACGTGTGTTTCAGCTCAGAAACCTGTTACCTGTTACCTGTAAATGGCCAGTGCAGGTGAGCTTCAGATGACCCCTGAAATATGCATCGGCCTGTGAAAACAAACCTGCCATGTGATCCCTGTGATGGCACTGCACACACACACACACATGGAGGGGCTAAATATAGCTTTAAGATTTAGCAACCTGTCTGGCTACATCTAACAGAGGCAGGGGTCACAGGTTTATTTTTGACAGTCATGCATCACCGCTGCTGCAGGAGCTGATGATGTCATGAAAAGCTGTTGCACAGGAGGAAGTAGTTATCAGAGGATGGCTTTCATTGCTTCAACACTGCACCTTCCTTTCACTTCCTTTTTTTTCTCTTTCTGCTGGTGCTGAGAGCAGCAGTATGTCTTTTCTCAAAGCTGAAAGCGTGATAGAATATTAAAGGATGGGTAGCAGCTCCTCAGTCTGGGAATAGCTCTCCTTGAAAAGACCTCAGCCCTTTCAGAATCAGAATCAGAATTACTTTATTTATCCCCGAGGGGAAATTCTTTAACTACTTTAGGTTAGCAGATTTCCTGCGCCTCTGTAAACGCCACACACACACACACACGTGTTTTGTCTTTTGTTTATTCAGCAGTGACGGACAACAGGAGAATGGAGAGACTGAAGAATTAAAACAAAAAACAAAGAGCAAATGTCTAGAATTTGAGCTAAGTAAATAAAGACTTTAGGTGCTAGCTAACAGTGAAGCAGACATGAGAGCTTTGCAGCTTTGGTTTCTGCACAATTTTCTCTCCTGCATGAACAAGTGGAATGTAAGCTGTGGTTGAAAGAGAGCACAGCTTCTAATTAGGCTGTCACCATCATCACAGCTCTCCTGTCTGCTGCTGCCTGTTTAGAAACTAAAGACAAGGTCACATAAACACTATTGTGTGTGTGCAGACAGATCAATGATGAAGCTTTGGGGAAGCAGCTCAGACTTCCCAAGGCAAACTGCTTCCTCCCTGTACAATGATTTACAGAACATTTGAACTGAACAACAGTATTATCATTAATATATAATAAAGTCTGTGTTCATTGGATGTAATCCTTATTTTTTTCAACGATACACCCACATTTGGCTTAAACGTCCCTTTTGCCTCTTCACACCAATCCCACAGCGTCTTCTGATATTAAAATGTATAATTCTGATCCGTTTTCTCTCACATTCACAGACATGCTCAGCAAACTACACCTTCATCCCATACATGGTGACGCCCCACAACAAGGTGTACTGCTGTGACAGCAGCCTGATGAAGGGTCTGACTGAGCTGATGCAGCCCAGCTTCGAGATGCTGCTGGGGCCCATCTGCATGCCCCTGCTAGACCGCTTCATCCAGCTGCTCAAAGTGTCAGAGGCCAACTCCCAGTGAGTAAACCGGACCCAGACTCCGATTTCTGCCATAGATTGCTCATCACGTTTTTCATCAACTATAATTGAAAAGCTATTGGTAACATTCACCCCTGTGGCAAGTCAAACTCACTTCACTTTAATTCAGGCCTTCTTCTTTAATAGAAGAACTTATTTAGATGTAGAAAACGCAATGTTTGGATGATGCTTATGAAAAATCTGCAATATGCATTCTGTTCCTCCTGTTGTTGGCCGTTGTATATTGAACATTAATAATTAATCCAAACTCTACGTATGATTTGTAGTAGCTGTAAAGGTACTGTTGTGTTTGGTGTGTTGCCAAATCACACAATTTCTGCTAATCAGCATCTAGGCATCTAGCTGCATTGTTGATTTGCTAAGCTAATATCAGCAGGCTACTAAGATGCTAAGTTATCAGAGTGAATGCACATTTTCACTACTCGAATAAGAAAGGTGGCTGGGTGCTCCCTTAGAGATAGGGTGAGGAGCTCTGAGTAGAGCCGCTGCTTTATTACATTGAGAGGAGTCAGCTGAGGTGGCTCTGGCATCTGTTTCGGATGCCTCCTGGATGCCTCCCTGGGAACGCCTCGGGATTCCCCCAGAAGAGCTGGAAGTAATGTCCGGTGAGAGGGAAGTCTGGACGTCCCTGCTTAGACTGCTGCCCCTGCAACCCGACCCCGGATAAGCGGTTGAAGATGGATGGATGGAACTTGAATAAAAATACAAACACATGGAGATTTTTTGCAAACCATAGCTAGCTATATCACTGCTGGGGTTTTGGGTAGGATATTTATTTTATCTATTTTTTTGCCTTTGCGTGGCTTATTGAAGTGTTAATGACCCTGATTTTTTTTTCTTTTCTTTCTTTCTTTCTTATTAATACTACCAGCAGAGCATTTGGGTTTGATTATGAGGAAGCAAAGGCATCTATTTAAAGGCATTCCTGCCAACAGAGGTGTCTCTGAATGCATTACTTTTGTTGGAAATGCCCTTTAAAATATGCAAAAGGTTACACAAGGGAAACAATGTGTGAGTGATTTATTGCACACAGTCAGGTGAAGGTTGACACATAAATCCCAGATCAGAGATCAGGAAGAAAGCATTTATAGTGTGAGGAGAAGAATCAGTGTGCAGGTGTTTGAACAGAAGAGGCCTTATTATACCCATACTCATTCTTGCTTTAGTCACTGTAATTATTTTTTTCGTGTGCGTTCATCAACTTTGACTACATTTTGAAAAAAACAAAAAATCTTTGTCTTAGTTGCTGTGGTAATATTGTTGACTCTCCTGCCAGCAGACAAAACAGCAGCCAGTTAGTTCTTCTTCAGCTCCAAGTGACGCAGGTTTACAGGCAGGTTCCCCTCGATTTGGGTTTCGTCTGCTAGAGACCAACGTATTCAAGCTATACTGTCTGTAAAGGTCTTCTTCAGGTTCTCTGCCTCTTCAGTAGTCATTTATCAGTCAAACTGACTAGAAGTTTATTTAGTTTAATCAAAATCTATGACCGATTTCTGCTAAAAGCTCATTTAAAACAAGAACAAAATGTCTCACCTCTTACCAAAGAATGATCAGACATTATGAGAAACGGCGCCACAATGCAGGAAATGAATGACTTTGTGTCTGGAAAATGTTTATCTTTAAACAAATGTTGGCGTGAATTGCCGCTTTTTATAGTTAGCACAATAACACAATATGCTTCTAGGTGCATTGCAATGTTACGTGTAATCTCTTACATGCACGTATATGTGTTTGTTACTGCAGTCAGTATTTCCGTGAGACCATCCTGAACGAGATCCGTAAGGCTCGGGAGCTGTACACGGGCAAGGAGCTGGCCGCAGAGCTGAGCCGAATCCAGCAACGTCTGGACAACGTGGAGTGCCTTTCAGTGGATGTCGTCATCAACCTGCTGCTGACGTACAGGGACATCCAGGTACAGCCGTTAAATGTGCACTGACTGAGCAGCAGTGTTGCTCAAAGCAGACAAATAATACCCCTTGCTGGGAGGTCGGTGGTTCGATCACCTGCCCTGGCTGCAGGCCAATGTGTCCTTGGACAAGTTGCTCCCACTGGTGTGTGAATGTGGGCTTGTGTGCACGAAAGGGGTATATGTGAAGTAGTGTAAAGTGCTCTGAGCAGGTAGAAAAGCACTATATAGACCATTTACCCACATAGGGTACGGACAACACAACTGTGCTCAGCCTCATAACGAACAACAGGGCGGAGGCAGGCTCATGGTTCCTTGTTTACTCCCTTTGCTCCCTTTAAATCTGCCGCCCTTCCCGCTCTTTAGTCTTGGCAGTAGCACTCACATACAGATCCTCCCACTCACCATAGGCAGTGGCTCATAAATCATTCATTAGAACAACAAGCATTGAGGATGTGCTGAATTATTCAACATGCATTGGGTATATTGACTGTGTAGGCTAGTGTAAGAAACAAAAATGCGATGAAGAGGCCACTCAATTATTGAAGTCGGTGTCTGTGTTAAGACATCTGAAAGGCTTCCCTTTAGTTTTCGAACTCACGGTGAAAGCACAGCAATGTCTAATCAACGTGTCCTTTACTCGTCGTCTAGGATTACGAGTCCATCGTGAAGCTGGTGGAGACTCTGGAGAAGCTTCCAACCTTTGACCCCATGGCTCATCCACATGTGAAGTTCCACTACGCCTTTGCACTGAATCGGTAAGATGACACAATAACTGTGTCTATACAAATAGACACACTGTGTACAGTGCAATAAAAAAAAAAAATGAATGCGAATGTTTTGAGTGTGAAAATCACGGTTTTAAATGTTTTCAGTGGGTGACAGGACTGGACTACAGGCCGGTTTAGCACCCAGAACTTACTATAAAACAAAAAATGAGTGCAGCTATTCTGACTGATGGGTTTTTGGGATGATGTGAGCTTTGTGAACGATCCATCAGAAGATAGTACACTGTGCTCATAAAGGGGTGGACAGGCTCAGCAACAATGCTCACTTAGCTTTTTGCCTCAATTGGTACTAAGGGGCCCAAAGTGTGCCAGGAAAATTTCCCCTACAACATTACAGCTGCAACAGCAGCCGGAACTTGCTGATACAAGGCAGGATGGATCCATGCTTTATGTTGTTTACACTAAATTCTCTGGCACCAGAAAAAAAGACCAGGAAGTGTTTTTTTTACAGTCCTATTGGCCAGTGTTGGCGAGTCTGTGTAAATTGTGGCCTCAGCTTGCTGTTCTTAGCTGTCAGGAGCGTCAGCCAGTGTGTCCTTCTGCTGCTGTACTCCATCTGCTTCAAGGTTGTTGTGCGTTCAGAGATGCTGTTGTTCTGTGTAGTCCTTTGTTGCTTGTATGAGTTCCTGCTGCCTTTTCTTTTTTCAACAACTATGCCTTGATTGTGTTAACAATAAATAAAAAACCTAATAACCCCCCCCCCTGTTAAAATTGGGTTTCTTCTACATATACAGCATCCCAAGCTTTTTTTGTATGAGTTAGTTCCTTTATTACCAGTAAACGTAACTTGGCATCATGTGCCCGAGCAGCAGTAATACACATGTGCTCTTCTCAGGCAAAGACAGGAGATGCACACCACAGGAGGTTTTGGCTGCCTGTTTTTCTCACCAGCTGCCTTTCTAGTAAACTTCCTGCGGGTTTCATGGTGCGACTGCCTCTAACAGCAATAAAAAGCAGCTTCCACGTAATTCTGAGATGAATCTTTAAGTTCTGTTGCGAGGATTGACAAGACGTTGTGACACAGCTGTAAGAGGTCTTCAGGAGGACTTAATGAGCTTGCACACAAATGCCCGTCCAGTGTGTGTTGCTGTTGTGAAACTGAATGAATTTTTTCCTTCAGCTCTGACTCAGTAGCGTGCACTGAGATTATTATCAATGTTTAGTGCACAGTAAGTGATCTGAAAGTAAAAGCTAAATGAATCTGTCAGGTTAAAGTGGCTTTAGCCTCAAGCATGTGAATGTTGGATGCTGCTGAGAGCCTGACAGGAAAAGCGAGGAAAGAATCTCCTCTACCCATCATCAGCACTCTGGAGAGAAGAAAGAAAGGAAGCACAAGGAAGGGAGTGAGCAGGTTGTGCTCTTCCCTCTGGGCTGGCCTCCATAGTAATAGCTGTCAGCTCATATGTTTTATTTAACCTTGGCACCTTGCAGGGGCAGCTGTGTTATGTTTAGTAGGATTCTCTTCATGACTATCACACGTTTTCTTAAATAAAGACCAGGCTGATTAAAATGTCACGCTGTACCGTGAAACAAAGATTCCCCCAACAGAGGACGTGCGCTCAGAATACATTAGCATAATAACTAGGAATCAGATGTTTTTTGAAGCTTATAGACACCTTTGTAGATATATGGTTTGTTGACCAGCAGGATTAAATGCTTTAATAAACTTAAACTGCTGCTGCAATTAATACACAAGACACATATTTGACCTGAATATGACTCTACTTTTGAAAGCCCTTTTATTGGGTCCCCACCAATGTCCAGCGATTACTAAGTTGTCCCCGCCAATAATTCGATCCCCTTTGGAAAAACAGATTTACAGTGTGCAGGAAGGGTTAAATTCTGTTTTTTTTCTGGTGTCCTACCAATAGATATTTTCCTGTCCCAAAGCCCTTGATATTCTGATTCTGATTGCTTATATCAAGGGCTCTGGTCCTACTGTGCCACATATGGCCATGTGATCGGCTGGGCCTTACCCTGCTGTCATGTGTGTGGCTACGTTAGTGCATATCAAAGAAATGGCAGCCATTAAGATGGTCTGTATAAGGAGCTATTTTATAAACAAACCTGTAAGTCACTTAGGCACTGTTCACACAGAAAGTCAATCCAGCTAGAGCAGGATTGTATCTGGATAGCCTTTAAAGTGGATACATTCAGACCTATTTTCAAATCACACACGCGTGTCCACGCTTAATCCGGCTTAATCCGGCTTGTTTGTGGTCCTCCAAACCGCTAGGTGGTGCCTTGTAATATACAAAGTCTGTTCAGGCCGTGGTAGGACCACGTGTGCGCATGCATCGTGCGTTTTTTTTGTCTCGTTTTTTCTTTTTTTCAGTTCAAAAAGCAGTTTATTCCTTTGTAGCCCTGTCTAACGAAGCAAAGCTGTCATAGTTTGATGGTTGTTTACATACAGCTTTTGTACGCAACCCGGACACTGTCCCCATGAACCAGAAGTATCACGTCGCTAGCAGGATTTGCTAGCTGCATTTGCGTTCAGACCTGAGCCTAGACCAATGTCAAAAGCAAATCTACCCACCCTGTTGGATATTTAACACCAGGGCTGTTGCATGAGACTTAAAGTCACACCATAGTGTCACAAATGATGACTCATCCTGCACTTGATTTTGTACACACTGAAATATTCAGGCCTTTGGAGCTGACCATCAGAGCAGACTGAGCTTGTCAGGAAAGGGGGAGGAAAACAAACACACAACCAACATGGCCTATCCCATCTCATTACATACTGGACACATGACCAGGAAGACTGATCACATCCCGTGTATGGCAAAAGTCGGTCATCAGCAGGGACATTTAGCATGTGGGACGGACGGGAGAGTCATACTCAGGGTTCAACTAGGGGGCAGGTTTAGTTAATGTCAGTTAGGTGTCATTATGAAGCCTGAGTTGAAGTTTCACAGCCTCTGCTTCCTCATTCCTTCATGGTTTGGTTTCTCAGTTACCATGGTTATGACTCCCGCCCTTTTGACAAAATGATTGGTTGAAGAAGACAGACTTACACCGCTTTGCCGTGTGCTAAAGCAAAACTGTGGAAGTCTATAGGACAACTGAAGCTAAGGTGGATGCTACGTTTATAAGCTGTGATCATGGGTTTGTAGATTTTGATGCTCTGTCATCAGTTGTAATCAATAATCTGAAAAACCAATCAGAGAAATGAAGCATGTGATATAGGCAGAGCAACAACCAGTTATACCGATATGTTTTTTTTTTAAATAGGACAGTGAAGGGGCTTTGCCTTTCTATAGTAATTTAGGTGTACTAATAAAAAGGTAGAATTATGTGCAAGAGTTAGATCATTAAATCAGTTTAATGTTTAATTAATAAGTATGACAGCTTTCATGGACAGACATGTAATTTAAGTAATTAACACCTGAAGAGTTCATTTTCTAATGAATAAGCCCTCAGATAATGTCCTTACAGTTCAGTTATAACCTGCAGTAGCTGAATGATAGCCTTCAGTACAGTCTGAGTTTCACCGTGCTAAATAAGAGTCCTGATTCTTTTATTGAACTCGGTGTCCTCTGTAATTTAAGCAGGGCTGCTAATGGCCTCCTCCGTGCCAGCTATCACTTTCCCTACAACAAAGGCCGTGCAACTGTTCCCTAGCTACTTGCACGCAAACACATGTGCACCCACACGGCTACTGTTCTTCTAAACACAATCTGTGGAGTTTCTCTATTGTTCTGTTCCAAATCTATCCATTGATGATGTGATTTACAGAATATGTAGGTGATCGAAAATATTTTTTGTGTGTGTGTTGTCTTTGTGTAGGAGGAACCTGCCGGGTGATAGACAGAAAGCCTTGGACATAATGCTGCCGCTGGTGGAGGGCGAGGAGCAGGTAGCATCGGACATCTACTGCATGGTGGGGCGGATCTACAAGGACATGTTCCTGGAATCTCACTTTACTGACACCCAGAGCCGAGACAGCAGCGCACAATGGTGAGACAGGATGTGTGCATGTGTGAGACACTGAGTCACCTATAAATATCATTAGAGATGTTTTTGAAGGGTAAAAAAATGCATTTAGCATGAATGATGCCATCAGCGCTGCAGTTGTTAAAAGGTGTTATCAGGAAGGTAATGAAAATCTGTCATGGACAGACTTTTTTTTATTTGAATTAGGCTAATTCATGTACTCCACAGCAGTGCTCGGGCCCTAATAATAATAAAAAACACTACAATTACAATAGGGCCTTCTCACCACTCGGTGCCCTAATAATAATAATAAACCACGCGGTGCTCGGGCCCTAAATAAACATTACAATTACAATAGGGCCTTCGCTCGTTTCATGCTCGGACCCTAATAATAACACTGTCATGCTGGTGATTGTCTTAATCTGGAAATAGTTTTTAAGATCTCATATCTATGCTGCTTAGATAATCAAGCGCCCATCTGCCTGTTATTTTCAGCTCAATGCCACAACTTGGCGCAGGCTTCTAATAACGTTCACACGCCTTCCCTCCGCAGAACAGATTGCTCATTAAATAAATGATTTATTTTTTGTTTTATGGAGGCACTCACAGTCGCTGTTTGTCGTTCTGTGGCCCCAACTCAATATGGCTGTAATTGTTTTTTCTCTCTCAAAGTGTCTCAGAGAGCCAGAGGATGGGAGCCCTATGTGCAGCTATCCGTTTTCTCTCGGAGATGCTTGGGATTTGGAATGACGCATTTCTTGGAGGAACACTGTTTGTTGGGCTCATTTTTTAATTTTTTTTCTCTCTTTCAGGTTTAAAAAGGGCTTCGAGTCAGAGCCGACACTACACTCTGGTATCAACTACGCCGTTCTGCTGCTGGCTGCGGGACACCAGTTTGACACGTCTTTTGAGCTTCGTAAAGTTGGTGAGTAGAGAGCCAGGCTGGATGTTTGTGCGTCTTGTGTCTTTGTGTGGAGCTTTTTTATTAAACAGGACGTTTGATGCTAATCACCCTCTGAGATTGAACCCCTGCAAATTCCTTAGGGCATTTTCGCATCTTTCAGCTGATCGTTTCGGTATTATGTGCTCTCATCAGCTCCTATTTCTAGCAGCAGCAGGCAGCTGTTTCTAGTAAAAAAACAACAAGTGGACAAACTCCTTGAGGGTGTTTTCACACCTGGTCCCTTTTAAAAGATCTGAACTCAGTCCTCTTTAAGTGGACCAAAATGTGTTCACACTGTGAGTTTATTACAAAGAGAACCAGGTTCTCTTTGGCCTCGTTCACACTGGATAAAGTCAATCCTGTTTACATACGGCTTTTTTAAGCGACCCGGACACTGTCCCTGTAAACCGGAAGTATCATGCCGCTAGCAGGATTCGCTAGCTGCATTTGCGTTCAGACCTGAGCCACATTTGAGCCAATCCGGCTAGATCCACCTTTGAGTGTTGGATTGAAATCAGTCCGGATATATCCGGATTCACGTTGTTCAGACTCAGAAAAAAACTATCCATACATACACTCAACAAAAATATAAACGCAACACTTTTGTTTTTGCTCCCATGTTTCATGAGATGGACTTGAAGATCTAAACTTCATTCCAGATACACAATATTACCATTCCTCTCAAACATTGTTCACAAATCTGTCTAAATGTGTGATAGTGAGCACTTCTGCTTTGCTGAGATAATCCATCCCACCTCACAGGTGTGCCACATCAAGATGCTGATCTGACATCATGATTAGTGCACAGGTGTACCTCAAACTGCCCACAATAAAAGGCCACCCTGAAATGTGCAGTTTTGTCTCACAGCAAAATGCCACAGATGCCACAAGCATTGAGGGAGCTTGCAATTGGCATGCTGACAGCAGGAATGTCAACCAGATCTGTTGCTCGTGCATTGAATGTTCATTTCTCCACCATAAGCCGTCTCCAAAGGCGTTTCAGAGAATATGGCAGTACATCCAACCGGCCTCACAACCGCAGACCACGAGTAACCACACCAGCCCAGGACCTCCACATCCAGCAGGTTCACCTCCGAGATCGTCTGAGACCAGCCACTCAGACAGCTGCTGAAACAATTGGTTTGCATAACCAAACAATTTCTGCACAAACTGTCAGAAACCGTCTCAGGGAAGCTCAACTGCATGCTCGTCGTCCTCATCGGGGTCTTAACCTGACTCCAGATCGTCGCCGTAACAGACTTGAGTGGGCAAATGCTCACATTCGATGGCGTCTAGCACGTTGGAGAGGTGTTCTCTTCACGGATGAATCTCGGTTTACATTGTTCAGGGCAGATGGCAGACAGCGTGTGTGGCGTCGTGTGGGTGAGCGCTTTGCTGATGTCAATGTTGTGGATCGAGTGGCCCATGGTGGTGGTGGGGTCATGGTATGGGCAGGCATCTGTTATGGACGAAGAACACAGGTGCATTTTATTGATGGCATTTTGAATGCACAGAGATACCGTGATGAGATCCTGAGGCCCATTGTTGTGCCATACATCCATGAACATCACCTCATGTTTCAGCAAGATAATGCATGGCCCCATGTTGCAAGGATCTGTACACAATTCTTGGAAGCTGAAAATGTCCCAGTTCTTGCATGGCCAGCATACTCACCGGACATGTCACCCATTGAACATGTTTGGGATGTGCTTGACCGGCGTATACGACAGCGTGCACCAGTTCCCACTAATATCCAGCAACTTCGCACAGCCATTGAAGAGGAGTGGACCAACATTCCACAGGCCACAATAGACAATCTGATAAACTCTATGCGAAGAAGATGTGTTGCACTGCATGAGGCAAATGGTGGTCACACCAGATACTGACTGGTTCTGAGTCCCCAGACCGCCAATAAAGCAGAAACAAAATGCACATTTCAGGGTGGCCTTTTATTGTGGGCAGTTTAAGGTACACCTGTGCACTAATCATGATGTCAGATCAGCATCTTGATGTGGCACACCTGTGAGGTGGGATGGATTATCTCAGCAAAGCAGAAGTGCTCACTATCACACATTTAGACAGATTTGTGAACAATGTTTGAGAGGAATGGTAATATTGTGTATCTGGAATGAAGTTTAGATCTTCAAGTCCATCTCATGAAACATGGGAGCAAAAACAAAAGTGTTGCGTTTATATTTTTGTTGAGTGTATATCCAGATATGGCCTGAGTCCCGCTCTAGCCAGTTTTATTTCCCCAGTGTGAACGGGGTCTTTCTGGTGTAGTTCAGCATTGTTGTCGCCTCAGTCCTCTTTCTGTTCACACCAGGTCCTCTAGAGCTCCCAGACCCCCTGTGCACTGAATTCTGGGTAGTTTGAAGCAAAATATCTGCTGCTATGCTTGCCTCCTCCTGTGTTTTCTGGTTAAATTAGTGCACAATTATAAGGAAAATAGAGCTATTCATTACATATGAGCACAAAAAGGGTGGAAAGTTCAAATATATGCAAAAAATCATCGATCTGAATTCGTTTAGAGGGCTGAAAGGGAGTAAAAAAAGAAGAGTTAAAAACACCCTGAGTGACTGCTGAACATTTTGGAGCAACTAACCTAGAAAAATATTATAATTTTTATTTTTTTTTTATTTAGGGCCACATTTGTTTTTACGATAAAATAAAGATAAAAAAATATCAGTATCAGGACCTTCAAAAAAAATGAAAAAACTGCACCTGTTCTATTTTGTCATGGAGGAAACCAGTCAGTTTAATGTTGATGATAAGATGATATTATATGTAGACTTAATTTAATGTTAAAATCCCCACTTTATCATTGTAATATATTCTTATTATTATCTGACTGAGCTGCTGTTATTAAGTGAACAATAATTGGAGATAATCTTGCTCTGTGTCTGTGTAATCTACTAATCCTAAAAAATCTGGCCTTAAATTTAAGTGTAATATCCTCCTTCCTCTTCCTGTTAGATTTGTTTTGGTCTGGAGGGAAGTATGTGACTGCCTGCTAAACGTTGGTGCCTTGCAGGTGGCACACTGTCAGTTGAAAAACACACCTATGTGGATAAACCAGGAAACTACAGCTCTGTAGTTTAATCTGTTAGGATTGATGCTGTAATATATATAAATATAACTTTTATAGGGTGGTGTTTCACTTTCTGTTCTCAAAAGGCAAAGGGTGTAATGTAGCCTGGTCTGTATTGTGTGTTTTTTTCTTTCCTGTGAAATCTGAGGCTCAGAGGAGCTGGGGAATGTGGGAAACATAAATTAACCCCACCCTCCAAATGACAGTTTCTGCAGACAAAGTGTAGCCGCAGATGCATAAAATAACATAAAGAGTAAAGACTTGACAGGTTGTGGCACATCCAATATTTGACCTTTTGTTGCTCCAGTTGTGTACAAATATGTTTACTATCTCGTTCCCAGGAGTTAAGCTGAGCAGCCTGCTGGGTAAAAAAGGCAGCCTGGACAAGCTGCAGAGTTACTGGGATGTGGGCTTCTTCCTGGGCGCCAGTATCCTGGCCTGCGACAACACCAGGGTCATCCAGGCGTCTGAGAAACTCTTCAAACTCAAAGCCCCCATCTGGTGAGAACACAAAAAAACACACACTCGAGACCACCTCCATCACCAACTGCTCCTGTGTCACTGTGTGATCTGAAGTTTGCTTTCCCATGAGGCCGCGGTGGCCATCTGTGTTTCTTTCAGTTAATATGGCGGCCTCAAAATGTATTTGTGTTGCTCATTGATTTCATACAATAGAAGCCGATGTGTAGTTACTGTGGTTGGTTCCAGGTATCTGCACTCGCTGGTGGAGACCATCTTGATTTACCAGCACTTTAAAAAGCCCAGCGGGGAGCAGCCGGCTTCCAAACAGGAGCTGATGGACTTCTGGATGGACTTCCTGGTGGAGGCGACCAAGAAAGATGTCTCCTCTGTACGATTCCCTGTAAGTGAGCACACCTAAAGCATCAAATTGACATTTTCCGAAGACTTTTTTTCTAATATTAAAAACTTGTGTATTCATACTTTCGACAGGTGTTGATATTGGAGCCCACTAAAGTGTACCAGCCTTCATATTTATCCATAAACAAAGACGTGGATGACAACACGGTGTCTATCTGGCACGTCGCTCCTGATGACAAGGTGACCATCTACAATAAAGACTGCTGCATCTTTGAGCTGGTTGTGGTGTGTTTGATCAGTATCGACTGTGCTGCCAGTCACCATGGCAACATTACACTGCTTTACATTATTGTACAGTAAAGGTGATAATAAAACTAGACAGATGATGATGATGATGATGACTACAGTTTTCTTTACTCTGTGGATTATTTCCTTGTTATTTGTGTTATTTTCCTTGTTACCCATTATTAGAAATTGAAACTCACTGTGTCATCATATGTGCAGAAATGATGTCATTCCTTCTCTTCTGTCCTGCAGAACAAGGGGATACACGAGTGGAACTTCAGCGGCACGTCTGTGCGAGGCGTCAGGTCAGTGCAGCACTCGAGCTTCAGCTAGGGTGGTGCATAAAGGAGAAATAAAACCACAAGTGTTCAGCAGAGCACAGGCTAAGAGATGGAGTGTAAACAGCAGACTCTGGGTTTAGTTAGCATTTTGCTGGGAGGAGGCCGTCTTGCGCTCCTTTTATGATTTTTGTGGCAGACTACAGGGAGTCGCAGCACTGTGCTTTCAGCTCCAGGCCAGGAAGCACATTTTCTAAACTGTCGAGACTACACTTCCTGTGAGTCCCTGCTTTGTATGAACTTTGCTGCATGACTCAGAGCACATGTTGTGTCATGTGCAGATGTGTGTAAGCATGCGCAAAAAAACACAAATATACATTACATTACATATGTGCTTTAAGCTAGCACCACTTCACTTCTCACAGCTGCACACAGCAGTATCATCCTTTTTTTTTACCAGAGACAGTTTTCCTGATGTCTTGCTCTGTGCCTGTTTTTTTTTTTTTTTTTCATCGCTCCTCAAAGGAATTCACTGTCAGATCAGTGAGAAGTGGAGGGCCGTGCTCACATGTTGCTAGGGAACAACTCATTCTCTGTGCCCACTCAGCTTGCAGACAGTCAGCGGGACACAATAGCAGCTCTGCGAGCAGCTCGTACGACCACACACACACAGAGGCTTTCCGTTTGTCTGGTTCAGCGGCTCTGGCCTTGGCACTGCCACTCCAGAAAATGGAGAGTAGTGCTCATCAAAACAACGATGTCAGTGCTGCTCATGGCAACTTTTATTTGCTTCAGTGAGCTTTGTGTGTATGTCTTTTATGTTTAACTGAAGCTGCCTCCATGTGCAGTGTTAAACTATTACATCACCTTGCAGTCTTCATGGTGGATGTCATGAGTTCAGTGAAAGGCTTAAGTGTATCCATCCGAGTCATCTGCTCCCAAGTGATGAGTAGACAACTAACTGTGCACTGTCTCTCTACAGCATCTCCAAGTTCGATGAACGCAGCGCCTTTCTCTACGTCCTTCACAATGCAGAAGACTTCCAGATCTATTTCTGTACAGAGATGCACTGTAAAAGGTTGGTCAGACATATATGTGTAATGTTTATGACATCATATAACATCAGACATCTGACATCCAGTCATCCTTGTGTTGTAGCATGAGTCTGCAGTCATGCTAGAAGCTCTATGCTTTGAGCATGTTCATCCTCTCACTCTGATGAGGAAAACGTTAACATTTCAAGTAATCATGCTAACACCCGCATAGCCTCGAGTGTACTCACTGCTGTATGGCGCTCTTTGCTGGGCTGTCTTAAGCAATTTCCCCATTGTGGGACTAATAAAGGTTTCAAATTTAATTTAAAATTTGTAAAGGTTGAAATCAAAAAGCACTATTTACAGAGAGATTATTCATAAGCCTCTTTAGCCTATTCAAATTCTTAGTAGGAAACTCCTTATATCCTGCTCATTTTTGAACCAACATCGTCCGATAAATGTGTGACAGGCCACGATGATGTACTGTGCCTCCTCTGTGGTTGCACCCATCCCTACAAGTACCGGTAGTTGAAGTGCACTTGTCAGCTCTGCACTCAGGTGGGAAATTTCACACTTTCCCCGTCACCACCACGAGCACACCTTGTGCACACCATTGTGTTTCTCTCTGGCTGCTCGTTGAAGTGTTCAGATTTGTGACTTGCACATCTGAGCCCTGCCGAGCACTTCCAGTTCCATTATTAAGAGCGTGAGAGAGTCAGTGAGTCATGCCTGCTGTTGTTATGATGCTGCTTTCATTTGGGCAGGAGTGAGAAAGAAGGAAGGAAGGAAGGCACACGTGTGTGTGTGTGACTGAACACCTGTGTGACAGCATGACGAGGAGACGCGCTAATTCACAGCTTGCGGTAAAAGGTCACTGTACGACATGTATCTGTGTGGGAAGTGTGTTTGTAAACATACTGTAACCCCTTCTGGATCAGATCACCAGCTAAATAACACAACTCAGCCTCAATATGTAATAACGGGATCGCAGACAAACTGTGCAAACTAGAACATACATTTTTGAATAAAAATAATATGTTGTATTGCTCTAAGATATCAGATCTTGCATTCAGAGTCAGATGTCTGATCACTTCATATTGTGAAATATATAGCAGTACAGAGCAAGACACCTGGTGTCGGTGTATTAAATCTTATCTCCATACAATATGGACAAACCATCTGTGAACCACATGCGTTTCTTTGGTCTCCATTTTTCTGGTGAAGGTGAGATGAGGTCAAGTGTCAGGTGGCCTTAAAGATATTTTTCTTTGAGTTTATTTTCACACAAAGTTATCATCTAAATCCTCACTGTAAGCTGAAACAATTGAATAGAAGTTTGGAAATTTTAGTTTCTACTGGTTCATCCACTAAATTTCAGAATACATTGATTGATTAGGATTTAGAGTGCTTTCACACCTTTTAAAAGAACTGAACTCAGTCCTCTTTAAGTCGACCAAAAAGTGGAGCAACAGAAAAAGCTCTCAGTTCTTCTTGTGTTCACACTGTGAGTATATTACAAAGAGGATCGGCTTCTCTTTCTGGTCCAGTTTAGATTTGTTGGGGCCTCGGTCCTCTTTCTGTTCACACCAGATTCTCTAGAGCTCTCAGACCCCCACTGCACTGAATTCTGGGTAGTATTCACTTGAAGCAAAATGTCTGCTGCTATGCTTGCCTCCTGTATTTTCTAGTTAAATTCGCGCATATTCAAAAGAAGTTATTAGTTACATCTGAGCACAAAAAGCGATTGAGGAGACTACATTATTTATTGCCATAATTATTGTTTATTGGGTGTCTAAATACTACATGGTATTTATTGGTTCACTTTAAAGGGGTTTTGGGTATGGTTGGAGCGTTCCCTTATGTGCAAAAAATGCTGAGTCTTCAATCTGAGTTAGTTTAGAGGGCTGAAAGGGACCAAGTGTGAAAACACCCTAAGATTAAGATTAAGGATTATTTTATGAATCCTAAATTTAGGTAGCAGTACCAGCAGCATACATAAAAAAACAAGCAAAGAACAATCAATACAATATATACAGGAAAACACTCATATGCAAACACGCACATCAGCAGCAATCAATCATGGATAATCTAATCAGGCTATGACATTAAGATATTATACCATTACAACTAAAAACAGACTAGCAGTATGCGAAAGGTGGTGGCGTCCCTTTACTTTTGGTAACATAGTGTGTGTGATTTCAGACCTATGTGGTGCAGTGGGTGTGAGAACAACATGGCCAGTAATGTTATGCTTTTATTTTGAAAGTTTTTTTCTGTCTCCTTTTAAACATGATAACATGTATTATTACATGTGATATTAATAAATGAGATTTCATTTGGACTGCTCTGGACTCTCTTTTCTTTTGGCAGATTCTGTGATCTGGTTAACAGCATAACAGAAGAAGCTTGGAAAGGACCAGAGGAAGGAGACTGTGATGCTGATACGTTAGAGGTGAGATGCAGAACCTTGAATATACACTCTTGAAACTCTTTTTTTGTGTGTGTGTGTGAGTTGCTCCACATTGTTTGGTTGCATCCTGTTTTGTTTCTCTTCACCCACCGTTGAAATGTCACAGGAAATATGTGGTGTTTGACAGAAAAAAAATGCTAATTAGTGTTGCAACTTGGTGTTTTGATGTAGGTTTTGTGGCTTAATTGTTACATTTTCATCCTTTTTTTAAGTCTTTTCCACCCATCTTTTCTTAATTCATCTTGTCACAATTCAGATTCACAATTCAGATTATAATAACGGGATCAAAACGCAGCAGCAAACACTGAGAAATGAACAGTAACCTGCTGAGATAAGACCTGGATTTTTTGCTGCTGTGCTTTATGATGCTGACGGTGTGCTGAACAGACACCTGCTGCTGCATTCACCTGTCTTCACCAACGAGCAGAGCCAAAGGGGTGGGGGGGGAGAAAAGCTAATTACACAAAATGCCGCTGCGCCCTCTGTGACTCAGCGTGGCTCAGATCGACTGCCTAACAGGTCCTCTCACAGGAACTTTTTAAATGTCTGTTTGACATGTGATCAGCCTGACCTGAGGGATGTAGCTTTAGCAGCCACTTAGCACAACAAAGAAAAAAAGATTTTAAATACATTTTAGGCATTATACAGAATATAATATTTGAATTTTGTATTTATTAGCTTGTTAGCACCAGAGTGTCACTGCTAGCCAAAAATGGACACACACACAAATTAGTACATTTAGGTTTGAATAAATAAGTAAATGTGTGGAAATTTTTGATGACCAAAATGTGTTGTATTTAGATCATTTTTCAAATATGTCTTCAGACTGAGTTTCACGGTGTGTGTCTTTTGTCTCTGCAGTACGACTATGAATACGACGAGCACGGAGAGAGGGTGGTCCTGGGAAAAGGCACGTTCGGAGTGGTGTACGCAGGCCGAGACCTCAGCAACCAGGTCCGACTCGCCATCAAAGAAATACCAGAGAGGGACAGCAGGTCAGGAACATGTGCCATCATAATGGTTTTTTATTCACACAGGCACAAGCAACAGAGGCCTAAGAACAGTGATATTCATGATACCCAGAGGATAAATCCTGAAGTTTTTCCCTGACCTTTTGAACTTTGACCTTTGCTATAGTGCCAACATCACAGCAAAATGTCATATTATCTGATTAGCACGCTGCTATGGGGGTTAAATATTTGAAGCCACCTGCAGTCATGGTTTACATCATGATTAGCTCAGGTCTATTAATTGTACTGTTCTGTTACTGCCTCACCCTGCTGTCGGGCAACATTTAGAGGACAGCTGCAGCATACCCTGTGGGGTTCTTGTGGAGTGGCTGGTTAATGGAGGGGACCGTGAAGTCAAACTCCCAACCTCCACCTTTTTAATTTCCCATCACTGCTCCTAAAGCTGGTCCACTCACGGTTCCACCTACTTCCACCTCAGACTGCAAGACTCTCTCACAGACTAGAGGATTCCACCGTCACGCTAATCACATCAGTGAGTCAGCCAGGCGCTCAGCTGTGAAGAATGTGGGGAATTTAGGGTAAATAGTTCAGATGTGGAGCTCTCTCCAGCAGAAAGAAGAGAGAGATATGTCTAGCACTGGTACTCTTTCAAACATGTTCTATGGTGATGAAAAAAAAGTTTGTTTTCATCATTTTAATGTGTCATTTTGTTTTTCATACAGGTACTCTCAGCCACTCCATGAGGAGATTGCCCTGCACAAACACCTAAAGCACAAGAACATCGTCCAGTACCTCGGCTCCATCAGCGAGAACGGCTTCATCAAGATCTTCATGGAGCAGGTGCCCGGAGGTGAGGTCATTACTGCCATGCTCTGACTGAATAACTAAGAGCACTGCATTGATAAACGCCACAGTGCGGGATCAGGTGGAAATAAATTGGGGTTTGTGTAATCAGATCTGTCAGGTCAGATCGGGTGTATAGATCGCTGCTGTACTTTGTCCCTTTGTGTGTGCAGGGAGTCTGTCTGCACTGCTCAGATCCAAGTGGGGCCCTCTTAAAAACAACGAGCCCACCATCGGCTTCTACACGCGCCAGATCCTGGAGGGGCTCAAATATCTGCACGACAATCAGATAGCACACAGAGACATCAAGGTGATGACAGCTTCTCTTTGACCCCGTTCACACTGGGGAAATCAATCCAGCTAGAGCAGGATTCGGGCCATATCTGGATATATCCGGAAGCTTGAAGCTTGATAAGAGGAACAGAGGAGACTAAAGTGCAGGAGGGTGTGCGTTTAAAGGGTTATTCCAAATAGATTGTTCCAGGTTTAAACACATACCTTTTCATAACAGCCTTTTAAAGATCTCTCCCTAGCTTCGGGAAGAAGTTGCAGACTCCTTCTAAAAATACATGAAAGGGGCAGCCTTGCTTTATCAGATTAAGTCGGTAGCTTCTCAATCCAAAGATGGTTTCATACAGAAATTCCCTCCTGATGTTTCTTTGGACAGATATGCAGCAACAGCGGCACAGTTTATCCCTCTGATTACAGTGGCCAAGTGAATTTAACAGACTGCAGCTTATGAAAACATGTACAAAGAGAGAACAAAAAACACCTGATTAAGAAAACAACATGCACTGCGTGTAGTCAGAAGAATAAAATAGTTGTAAGTGTGACACACGTCATTTTTGCTAACAGTAAATTCTGTCGTATTGGCTACATCACAGTAAGGGTTTAAGTAAGAGGCTCTCCTTGTGTTATCTCAGCGATGACAAACCAACACTGATAACAATCCCATTAGAGGCAGCGGCCTCTTCCTCCACACATCTACCTAACTTAACAACTGGCTCATATAAGCCTCGTTAGCACCATGTAAATGTTAATCACCTTGTTTTGGCTCAGAACCCCACCTCCTACGTGCAAAGCTGTAGCTGCGGTGTGTCAGTTTTCAGGGATTTGCAGGCAGTTTTGCTTATTATCAGAATCCGAATCAGAATCAGAAATACTTTATTGATCCCAGGGGGGAAATTGCTTTCATTCCAGGTGCTCCATGTATACTAAAAAAAAAACAGGTTAGAAATATAAAATAAGGTAGTAGTAGTAGTAGTAAGAGTAAAATAAATATAAAACCTAATAAATTCTAAACATTCAAGTAAAATCCAGGCAAGTGAAAACTGAAGTCATATATAATACAACTAATACTGTGTGCAGTAAAATCTTGTCTACAATAAATCCAATATGGATATAATTACAAGACAGTGTGTTAGATTGTCTGATCTCAGTGGGAGGAGTTGTACAGTTTGATGGCCACAGGAAGGAATGACCTCCTGTGGCGCTCAGTGGTGCATTTAGGAGGGATCAGTCTGGCACTGAACGTACTCCTGCACCTCAGCAGCACGTGGTGGAGAGGATGGAAGCTGTTCTCCAGGATCCCCTGCAGCTTAGACAGCATCCTTCTGTCTGACACACCCACAACATCACCGGCCCTTCTGATCAGTTTATTGAGTCTGTTTGTGTCCGCTGGCAGAGTCATCAGAAAACTTCTGAAGATGACATGACTCTGTCTGGTAGCTGAAGTCAGAGGTGTAGAGCGTGAAGAGGAAGGGAGAGGGGACTGTCCCTTGTGGGGCCGTGGTGCTGCTGACCACTGTATCAGACAAACGCCGCTGCATCCGCACATACTGTGGTCTACCAGTTAGATAATCCACAATCCATGACACAAGGGGGGGCTCTACCTGCATCGCTGTCAGTTTCTCACCCAGGAGAGCCGGCTTGATGGTGTTGAAGGCACTGGAGAATTCAAAAAACATTACTCTCACAGTGCTCGCTGGCTTGTCCAGGTGGGTGTAGACACGGTTCAGCAGGTAAATGATGGCATCCTCAACTCCCAGCTGGGGCTGGTAGGCGAACTGGAGAGGGTCCAGGTGAGGCCTAACAGTAGGCCGGAGCTGTTCCAGAATGAGTCTCTCCATTATCTCAGTGGCATCGTTTCGATGTGTGCGTATTCTCACGGATGTGCTTTCAATTCACAGGGTGACAACGTCCTCATCAACACCTACAGCGGCGTCCTGAAAATATCAGATTTTGGCACATCTAAGAGGTTGGCTGGGATTAACCCTTGCACTGAGACTTTCACAGGTACGGGTACAACACTGTTCACACAGCACATACTCAGACAGGCTTGATAAAGTCTTAAAGTTTGCTCAGTAGTAGCCATAAATACACTTAAGCATCGAAGTAATCCCAGCACAGTGTCTTTGGACAGCACCATTAATCCAGCCTTATTTACTCAGCCAGTAGGTGACATCACTGAAAATAGCTGACTGCTGCTATTCACAGACACTGTGTTTGAGTCTGCAGTTAGATCGGGTGGGTCTGCAGCTCTCTGATGTCACCACCACGGCCGCCAGTGGCAACTCAGCTTGACCTTTTGAGTCGTCTGACAGCAGCCTGAATGGCGGAGCTCTTTCAGGAAACTGGGCTACTCCTTTTTATAGTCCAAGCCTGCTAAAAATGTATCCCCGTCTGTTCTTATGCCTGTACACAGGTTACTAATAGCAGCAAATAAGCAGCCAGCCAACAATATACTTCTTATTATTATCTGAATATTCATCTGTGGTTGTGTTACTATTTTGTGTTGTTTCTCAGGCACATTGCAGTACATGGCTCCTGAAATTATAGACAAGGGTCCTCGGGGTTACGGCAAGCCGGCAGACATCTGGTCCCTGGGTTGCACCATCATAGAGATGGCCACTGGGAAACCACCTTTCTATGAACTGGGAGAACCACAAGCTGCTATGTTTAAGGTACTATCCTACTAAATAGTGTGTTTATTTTCACCCTAAAGATGCACACGACAAGTAGGGAAGTACTGGTTAAGGGGTGTCTTAGGCTAAGTTAGGGACACCTGTCTGTATTTTGCTGTGTATAGGAGTTTCAAATCTGGTGTCTGTTGGGTAATTTCAGCACCAGTGCAGCAGTAGCCAAATGTAAGAAATTGTATGGAAACGGAGTAGGTGTAGCCTCCTGGGGGTACGGCGGAGCCTCTTGTGGAAAAAAAATAAGGTTTTAAGTCACAGACTAGTGTTCAAAACAAGAAAAAAAAATCTAATATAATGATGTACTGTAGGTAACACTTGATGATGTACTGTAGGTAACACTTACTGCACATATTTGACAAACTATCCAAGAGTCAGAACAGAGAAATCAGAACAGATAGATGGTTTAGGCTCCTGACTGTGATTATTAGGAGCCATGGACAGTTCTGGTGTCACACCATCTTTCATTGTCATGAAATTACGAATTATTGTTCTTAGCCATGTGCAGCCCATTAAGGGCAGTGGAGATGTTTAAGGGATGTGTGGAGAGCGTGACAGCCCTGCTGTCAATGCTCTGAATCATGCAGTTTTCCATATGATGTGATAAAATTAAATAAGGACCTTATAGTAAGGAAAACAGAAAAGGAGAAACTTGGATTTCCTCTCACAGTTTCTGGATATATCATTGTGTGTACAGTCCATAATCTCCATCTCTAAAAGGATCTCATGTTGTGTCTGCAATTTGTATGGAATTCTCTTAAACAGTCCTCTTCATGGAATGTCTCAAGGGAGGGGCATCTCTCTGCTAATCTTAAGTCAACATTCCTCAACACGAATGGCAGGAATTTCTAGTGTTACCTCTCAACAACTGCTGCCTCGAGCTACAGCCGGGCCCATGGTAGTCTAACTTCACTGGGTAAACACTGTCTTTGCACCTAAAGTAATCAAACAGTTTAGCCAGAGGGGAAAAAATCTATATTATTATTCTAAAGGTGCATTCTGTAGGTGCTTTTTGTGTTATTTTTCTCATTTTTAAGGTATGTTGTGAGTGTTTGTACTGTAGCACAGTGATAATCTAACAACCAACATGCATGGTCGGTTAGATAAGCTATCTGTTTGTAGCATCCCTAGAGGCTGGTAGCTGAGGAAGAGGTGGGTGTTAACAGTATGCAAGAAAGCAGAAGAGCAGCAATGCTAGGCTAGAAACACCAGCCAGTGAGCCCTTCCACTGTCCTGCTGTCAAATAACTGACCATAAGCATTAGCCATTGTTGCCTTTTCTTGTTTTTTAACTGTTGCCAATTCAGTAACCATCTGGTGGTACAAAGTGGTATTACACCATCCAGAACTAACTGATTATTATGCTAACTTATCAGGCCAGCTGTGCAACACAATATGTAGACATCATACATAAACCTTTGTGTCGTCCTGCCTTCTTTAATTGAGTGTGTGTCCATTTATTTTCAGGTTGGCATGTTTAAGATCCACCCAGAGATCCCAGAGTCCATGTCGTTAGAGGCCAAAGCCTTCATCCTGCGCTGCTTCGAGCCTGACCCAGATCGGCGCGCCACCGCCCTCGACCTGCTCACTGACGAGTTCCTCACCGTCACCAGCCGCAAAAAGAAGAGCAAGAGCAGTTTCACGGGTGGGTTTAATTCTCAAGTCTGTCTGCTTTATATTTACACCATCCCAGCTTGCATAAAGTTAAAGGTTAAAAAACAGCACAGTAAGCTTGTAAATCATAATCTGTTTGCTGACAGATTTCTTCTGTTTTTCCCTGCAGCACTGACATCGGGGTCAGGTGAGCAATTTTGTCCCCCACACTGTCAGTTTTGTGATACATATGCATGCTTTGCCGAAGAGAATCTAGGCAACAGTTCACATTTTTCTCCTGCCAATGGCGACCTACCTTGTGCAACTAGGATCTTTTCAAGACTACACAAGTAGATGCATGAACATCTTTTTAATCAGTGTAATGACTTATACACAACAATTTACTGCCAGATAAATCAGCTCAAAAGGAGGACAATTTCAATCAGTTTTCACTAGTTTGATCCTCTTTAAGGCTTCAGTTCTCTTTGTTATAGAAGAATAGCATCATTTCCTGATTGGCACAGGCAGCTGTCTCATTAGATCATTTTTGTGTGTATGCACCCTCTTTAAGAGTTTATTTTTTATATTCAGAGTACCTCCGCAGTATCTCCCTGCCTGTGCCGGTGGTGGTTGAGGACACCAGCAGCAGCAGTGAGTACGGCTCTGTCTCCCCTGACAACGACCTCAACACCAACCCCTTCATCTTCAAGCCCAGCGTCAAGTGCTACAGTGAGAGGGATGTCAAGGGACCCAGGTCGCTCTTTCTCAGGTAGAACAGCTGAAACCAGAGCATGATTTTTGACACCTTGAATGAGGCTGCCATTGTGGTCTAAGCTAGAGGTGTAGATATAATCCTGACCTACATTTACACACCTAGGGCCATTTCATACTCAACCAGGGGCACACAGACACGAGACACATTGGCCACCATAATGCATGCTTGCGTGTGTAATACCATATGACCCCAACGGGGGAAATAATGCCAGTAAAAGCAAATAACATAAAAATAATGAATGACAAATAAAACACTATTAGTAGTATGGCAAATAAAATAGCATTATAATAGTATTATTATAATATATAATGGTATATAAACATATTAAGTAAATTAAAAATTAATGAGTTATGTTGACTAATTATTAAATTCAAATTAAAGTTAAATTAAAATGTTTAAAAAAGAGACTTTAATTACATTAAGTAAAAAATTCTAATGCTAAAATACTATAAATAAATAAATAGACTATAAATGAAATAAATACTATAAAATTAAGTACACAGTGCAGACTGTGCCATCTAAATAGGTAAACAGTATAATTTAATTAAAAGCCTGTTTCTAATAATAATAATAATAATAATAGGTTTGTAGGATTGTCATATATTAAGCCAGTTAAGACATTTATGTGTTGCTACTCAGCATTCCGGTGGAAAACTTCGAGGACCACAGTGCCCCTCCATCTCCTGATGAGAAGGACTCAGGCTTCTTCATGCTTCGAAAAGACAGCGAGAGACGAGCCACCCTGCACCACATCCTGACAGAGGACCAGGACAAGGTGGTGGCTAACTTAATGGAAGCCCTCACACAGGTCTGTAATGGAATAAACTATCAGAAGGTGTGTGTGTATGTGTATAAACCCAAGGCTTTTCCCCTCCTCCACCTCCAGGGCTCAGAAGAAATGAAGCTGAAAGCTCAACACATCTCCACCCTTGTGGTCAGCCTGGCCGACTTTGTTCGCATGGCGGACAGGAAAATCATCGCCAACACTCTGTCTCAACTCAAACTGGAGCTGGACTTTGACAGCACCGCCATCAGTCAGCTGCAGGTTGTGCTGTTTAGCTTCCAGGATGCTGTAAGTATCAACAGAATCACAGGGAGGGTTGAGAAGCAGGTCTCTCTTATGAATTACTGATCATAACGGGAATATAAAACATCATCAGTTTGAGATTTATTTATTACAATTGAGAATTGAGGTTCTTCTGGCCTTCGCATAAAGCAAAAAACACATGAGCTGCAGACAGCAGCAGGCTGCACTGTGAAACACTTATAACCTTTAAACACGGTGATAAAAAGACACACACACACATGCAGAAATACAGATGAAAAGACTGTAGAACAAGTGGTTGTTTTCATACTGAGGGTTATTGCATAATCCTAGAGGAAGATGAGGCTATGGTGCCTCCTGTTGGTCATCGGTGCAGACTGTTGAGCTGCAAGTGATAAGAGTGTCATCATATAATATATTACATACATACATTATACAAACATATTTAGTATAAAGAATGCAATTTAAAGTGGAAATTATCTCATTTCCAGGTAAACAAAGTGCTGAGAAACCACAACATCAAGCCTCACTGGATGTTTGCTCTGGACAACATCATCCGTAAAGCTGTGCAGACCGCCATCACAATCCTGGTTCCAGGTACTATGGATGGATGGATGGATGCATGGTTGGTTGAATGTGGGGTGGATGAATGGATGGATGATGAATGGATGGATATGTGGATTAAATAATGAATGTTTGGGTGAATGCATAATTGGATGGATTAATGGATGGATGCATGGTTGGATGAATGTGGAGGTGGGTGCATGGATAGGTGGATGGATGAATTGATGGATGTATATATGAATGAGTGCCGCTAAACATGTGTTGCTGCTGTGCTCAGAGCTGAGGCCTCACTTCAGTCTGGCCTCTGAGAGCGACCCGGCTGATCAGGACGATGTCGATGATGACGGCGAGCCAGACAGGAACTCCACCCACCAGAGGGCGCCTCCTGTCGCCACTCACGATGACACAGTTGTCACATCAGGAGTCAGCACGCTCAGCTCCACTGTCTCCCACGAGTCCCACAATGCACAGCACTCGGTGAGCATGGAGCTGGGCCGAATGAAGCTGGAGACCAACAGGTAAACATTCACAGCAGGGGAGGATGTTTTCAGCTTCACGTCTGGCAAAAAAAACTCTGAAATAAATTCTCCTTCTGTGCTCCCTCTGACATTGTTTGACTCCAGGCTGCTGGAACAGCTGCTGGAGAAGGAGAGAGAGTATCAGGCTATCCTGCAACACGTGCTGGAGGAGAGAGAGCAAGAGATCAGACTACTGAGGATGCGATCTGAGCCAACAGGTCTGTGATTTACCTTTTTACACTCACTCCTTTGCTGCTGCAAATCCCAGTCTGCCTTCCCGTTTTAAGTTTTTTGAGTCACTTCCCTTTCCACAGAAATGTATGCCTAAAAAATGGAACAGGCTTATAAACAGTGCAGAGAAATATCCAATGATGCTCAGCTTTCTGAACAATTTATACAAGTCATGACATGAGGGATGCACACAAACAAAGCTCTTTTAGCACCTACTGAAGGTGCAAATGATGCATTTCCTGCTCCAATTAGGTGTGTATTGAAGCCTGACTGAAGTAAAGTTCTGCTGTGAAGCAGAAGCAATATAATCAGATTATATTAGTAAAAATAAGTCCAATTGTTTTTGGGCACATATTGGAGGGAAAAGTGTGCAAAAATAAATTATCCCATACATCATTTTTTAATGTAGGGTGCTGGTTTTCTTCTGTAAATGTGTCCTCTGTATGTTCTCTGTTAGACCCCTCCCTGTCATCAGATGGCCCAGAGGGACAGAGAAGTCAATCTGCAGAGACGCATGAAGACCCAGCACTGACCAGCTGGCTGAGGCTTTACGGCGCAGACCAAGACTCCATAGACAGGGTGGGTGCGCGCATGTCTCTGTCGCTCTCTCAGATGTCGGATTAACGGTGGTTGTCGTGTATTTTTCATACACAAAGATGTATTCCATTGTCATGTTTCTCCAGATATTGAATGAGGAGTATACATTGAATGACATCCTCAATGATGTAACGAGAGACGATCTGAAGAGTTTGAGACTGAGGTAGTGAACAGTTTTCTTTATATGACTGGCAGTTTCGCTTCTGCTTTTAGGCACATAACACAATGCTGACATCTGCAGCTCTCTGATAAACAGGAAGACAGCATGAAGCTCTGACAGCTGTCTGTTAATTTCCTGTTCTTACTGTAAATGTACACAAGACTGCTTTGTGATTCAAATCTCAAAATGATGTTCTCAGAGTGACAGTTTTTGGCACTTAAACTGAAATCAAAGACACGACATCATTAATACAAGCCAAGATGTGCATGGTGTGTATATCTCTGTATTTGGCGCCCCCTAGTTGTCATATCAAAATGAATGCAGCACATGGTGGCAGACTTAGACTGCTGTAATTTTACAAAAGTCCTAAATATTTCTTCTCTGAAGGATCAATAAAGTTGGAAGAACCCATAATCTGATCTATTCCAGCACACCCCACATAGTGTCCTTTGGTTTCCAGCATCTTTCTATACTCTGGTTGTTGTATTAGGATTATCATATGGGCTGTAAAAACATATTGACATATTGAGAACCTCCTTACATGTAGGAGCCACATACACGGCCATAGATACCACTCAGGTCCCCAAGGTCTGGACCTCAGTATTGTTTGCAAGGTGCATATCATAAAGGTCACATAATGATTGGTGCTGCAAAGATGTTATATAATACCAAGATGTTTCACGTGCTTGTTTGGTGTATGTGTGGGTGGATGATGGGAGAATTAAAGGCTTTGTGGTTAATACAATATATTTTAACATCACAAAGGTTTTACTGCAGTAAAGTGAGACGTCATCTGAAAAAGTTCTGTTATGCCAGCTGACGTATAGTACGAGTTCTGCGGGCATCCAACATTACATGTGTTGATGCTGTTTTCTCTGCTCTTCCTGTCAGAGGTGGAGTCCTGTGTAAACTATGGAAGGCCATCACAGACCACAGGCAGAAGTTGACCTAAGGCCTTGAGAGAGGCAACAACCACTCAGAGAAACTCAGCATTTCCTCTTTACCTCAGTATTTATAGGAGCAAGATGTTTCAGGAGGAGTGCGGCGTGTTCACCGTGTTTGCAGAGCAGCTTTCCACCAACACAAAAGAAGATCTCCTGGAGAATTTTTCAAATGAGCATTTTCTGGGGGATATTAGGTCATTTTTTCAAAGTCAGAATTTATTCAGAAGGGCCACTAGTTTTCTTATGCCTGATGGCACAACACAGCTTTTGTTACAGATGTGTGTTAAGATGGTTGTAAAATTAAATTATGACATGATCTGTCTTTAAAAGATGTTTACAAATAAAAATCCCCTAGAGACTGACTGTTTTCTAATACAAGCCTGAGATACAAAATACTACATTCAACACCATCTGTACTAATATTCCTTATGGTCTTATCACTACTTTATTTAAATGTATTTTAATTTAATTGCCATGGTAACCTGAAGGACATCAGTGTATGCCCTCAATGAGTTTTTTTTAATCCAAACTCAGATTGTTTTGATATTGACAGTGCTTCTTTTTTCACATTTCCTGCTATAATATGAATCAGTTTTACTTTTCATTTCATTTCCTTATCAGGAACAGTGCACACTGTTAAAACAGAAACAACTCTATTGTGTAAATATTGTGTTATAGGGTTCTATGTGGAGACCTTTATGTACCTTTAAAAAAAAGATTAACAATTTTCATGTGGATTGGACCAAGTTTACGATGAACACGTGACAAATGAATTGTATATTCTTGTATTTTTTAGTGTAACAAATCACCTGAGAGAATAATAAGTTACTAATTCATAACATCATATCAGACTATTTGTTTTTTATTGTTGTACACTGACGAAATTGTGTTGCCTGTGTAGATGTGATCATTAATGTGTTCATATTGTAATGAAAAATCTTTCACATTGAAGAGCCTTTTTTTATTGTTATTATTATTTTTAAACCATGATGTCAGAAACGAGGGACGTAATCATGAACTGTGTGTTCTTTTTGTTTCATATCTAAAGTAAATCAAGATTTGTTGTGTTATATTGTTAAAATAAAAGTTTTCAACCGAAGCTGTGAAAGACATGAGTCACTGAATCTTAATTTACAACTTACTGGGATTGAAAAAGGTTCATACAGAAAGAGAAGTGATAATATCTGACATCTATAATTCACTTCTTTCTTTTTAAAATAAAAGCAGTTTTTATGATTTATATGCAAAGGTCATTAAGTTTGTCCTGTCAGGGTTCATCAGGAGGAGGACACAAATGCAGAGGCATGGAGCGGTTAAGGTTAACAAAAGCTCCTTTATTCAAAGCCAGGAGGGCAAAACAATACAAATAATTAATATATTATTAATAACGTGCTGCAAGTGGCCCTTCCAAACTACAAAAAAATGTTAACCTGAAACATAATAATACTATTATTATTATTATTATTATTATTATTATTATTATTATTATACTAAAGAAATGGGAAAAACACGTTATCACAAAATATTGATCAGTTAACGATGATAACGGGACCTGCTACAGGTGAACTGTTCTCCGCCATGTTTGTTCATCATTGTGACGTCAGCTTCTCGCGGTCTCCCCCTCCCCTCACCATGACAACGACAGATTTGTAGCATCGTCAGAGGACAAGCGGTGAGCTCCGTGGCTCATGTTTTATTTACCCGAACAGCGTATTTAAAGCCGGGGATTTATTTGGTGTAGGGAGGCCGCCTGCGCTGTGAGGGACCCTCATGACTGGGGAGCCAGTCGGAGGCAGAGGTAGAGGCTGTTTTTCTGCGTGAACGACAACATGGCTCTGCTTCAGCATCCCGGGCCGCTGCTGCCACTGCTGGCTTCTGCGCTGCTGCTGTTCGGCGTGAAGCGCATCGACAGTCGTTCTTCGCCCATATCTGATTTAAAATCCAAAATATCTGGCGTGGAGGAGCTCCTGGAGGAATTCCGCAAGCAGCTCCAGCAGGACCAGGCGCACAGGGCAGGGGATGTGATTGACTCCTGCGTGGGCGACTTTAACGCAGTCGGGGAACGCATTATCCGGGCCAGGGCCTCCATTGAGCAGGGGGCCACTTTCCTGCTAGCCCCGGAGAGGGTGTACACCTGGAAGGACTGCCTGCACGCCTGCTGCTCTCAGCCTCACTGCACCGTGGCGTTGGTCCAGGAGGAGCGGCGGCAGCCCGGGGACACCATCAGCTGCTACCTGTTCAACTGCACGTACAGGGGTAAAAATGTCTGCTCCTTCGCTCCGCAGCAGGGCTTTACCACCTACAGCCGGTCCCCCAACATAACGCAGGGACACCTCCCCGCTCAGGCCGGCGGCCCAGCCAGGAGGCCCGGGGAAGAGGAGGATGACACACAACAAGGTGGGGCAGGGCTGTTGTTATGCTTGGAACCTGGCCTTGGAAATACAGGCTATGTGAAACATTAAATGAGTACACTGATCAAGTCATTAGACATTAGCATTTTGTTGTTATTATCCAGCTAACAACAAGAAGTGTCATGAAGAGCGGTGGCTGAGCTCATGTCCAAGGCTTTTTATGATTTTTTTTTCAAGGAAACAACAATTTACAATGCGTAAATGTGTCCATTTATTTAATCTCAGAATGAAAACAGAATTTCTTTCCTGACTTTTTATCCTGATTAAGCAGGAGGGGCGAGTTAATGATTTGCCTTAATGGCTGTAGCTGTGTTAAATGAGGTCACTCTGAGAGCAGGTGCAGGTGTTCAGATGAGAACAGCTTTCTTGCATTAAGAAAACACACCTAATTCATGAACAAGGTGCAGTCCTTCAGTTGCAGAAAATAAAATAAGTGAAATAAACTAAGAATGGAGAATAAATCTGTCACGTGGTGTACGTCGTCCTCTGTGCTTTTGCAGATGCGGATGAGCCTCCTCGCAGCGATGCCGGACAGGACGTGGTGATCCAGCTGCCCACAGACTGGGCCGTGCTGGACGGCCGGGACAGCGTGGACGACCATGGGATCAACCACTTTGAATGGACACTGGTTAAAGGGGACACAGCTATCAATATGAAGGTCAGTGTATATTCTGCTGTTATATGATGTTTTGCAGCTGAATGGAGACACACAAGGCGAAGCTCATATTGTTTGCTCTCATAGGGAGCAGGTGTCTCTTTCCATGTGCTGTATTTAAATAGTCACTAAATGTCCTCACAGGCACCAGTGACTAAATGCATTTGAGTATTTGCATTAGTTAAGTCAACAAGGTGGCTTGTGTGCAGAGCTCCATAAACCTTTTCTGTATCAGCAAAGATAAGAGTTTTTCATGCCCAATCTGCAGCATGGACAGCAGCAGCGTCAGACCCTGAAACTTGACCTGCTTGTACATATAGTAATAGATCACAAACACGTGTAAAATATTTTTTTACACTTTAAGAACTTCAGTTCTTACACTTTAAGAACTGAAGTTGATTATGAGCTATCCATCATAGCTCAAGCAATAATGAATGTATATATAATTACAGCATTCATGTAGGAAAATACTATTGGATTGTCTTTATCAGATATGTGTCTGTGTGGAGTTTGCACGTTCTCCCTTCATGGGTTTTCTCCGGGTGCTCCGGCTTCCTCCCACATTCTAAAGATGTGCTTGTTAGGTCAACTGGTGACTCTAAATTGCCCATAGGTGTGAGTGTGAATGGTTGTTTGTTTGTGTGTGTTGCCCTGTGATGGACTGGCGACCTGTCCTGGCGTTACACTGTAACACAAAGTGGGTTCAGATGATGGATGGAGCTCCATGTTAACGTGAATCAGCCTCAATTGAAAGTGCAGTTAGATTTGTCTGCTGACATTATCACATACGCATATAGTGTTGTTTATATTGCTCAATACCTTTTAACAAACAGAAATAGTCTTATATTTTGAGCTGCTTTACTCCGCTGTTTACAATACTGTCGGCAGTGTCTGCAGCACATGTAGCACCATCACAGCTGAGCATATGGTGTTGCAGTCAGTCACATGTCACCTACTAGCCAGCAACACTATCTGTATAATGTTGAGAAGCTACATAATAAGATAAACTACCAATAAAATTATACAATAGAATCAAAAAAGAGTATACATATTAACAGTTATTGCACAGGTGAGTGGAGGTAGAAGTGGTTTGTAAAAAACTATACATAGTGCATCAAAAGAACCTAAATAAATAGTTTATTGTACACTGCGGTGTGTAAATATTGCACCTATCAAAAGTGTTCATTATACAGTCTAACAGCAGCAGGAAAGAAATCTCTCCTTCACACACCGAGGGTTGAGCAGTCTCCATATTGATATATTTACACAAAAATATCTGTTTGGTGCCATCCAGCCCTGAAGGTTGCTGATGCATTTATAATATAGATACACATGTAAATAAACTCCACATGGCTACGTAACCAATATAGCAATGAGACCTGATAAGCATCAACAACACAATGGTTGGTAGGAACAGGGTTATAGTGGAGTTACTGTAAAGGGAAACAGTATTATAGCATAAATTAGAAAGGTAATATATATTTTACAAACACAGATTTAATGAAGACACTGCTGGACTATTTGCCTGATGACATCTGTATGTAAAGCTTTTTCACATTTATGTTCTTTAAAAAAACATCCTTGAACAAACAATAGTGTCTGAAATATATTATGATTATATATTATATTATTTATTTTGAAGGCGACCCATCCAGGACTGTTAAAGATCAGCGGCCTCCAGGAGGGTGTGTACACGTTCCAGATGACGGTCACAGACACAGCGGGACAGAAGAGCTCGGACAACGTCTCCGTCACTGTCCTGGCACCGAAACACCAAGCAGAAGGTGAGAAGGCGGACATCTTTGTCCTGCAGTGTAGTCTTTAATGTCACAGTGCTGTAAAGTTCATGTGAAGCCTGCGTCTGTGCCCACAGTGTGTACCGGTCACTGCTCAAACTACCAGTTCAAGTGCGACGATGGCTGCTGCATTGACATCACCTACGCCTGTGATGGAAAGCAACACTGTCCAGACCGCTCTGATGAAGACTTCTGCCCAAACTGTAAGAAATATGAATGTTAGAATGACAAAAATGATGTTATCATCATCTGTGTACTGATTATATTTTTGGGGTTTATTTCTAGTTGATAGCAACCGGAAGTCAGTGACCCACCCTGTGGAGTTACCCAGCCTTCAGCAACCTGTAGCCCAGACAGAGGAGGCTAAGGAGGACTCTGTGCTCCCCAGGAAGGCCCTCACACCACCAGCCGACAGGAGCAACTCTGCTCCATTACAACGTCCCAGTGAACAGGAGGATTCGGTCAGTCAAGGTAAAGTCCTGATGGTACCTGTTTGTATATTTGTGTGACAGAATGATTCTGTCTCTGTGTCATTAGTCTGGACATGGAGACAGATGGAGCTTGTAGGCAGCCGCTGAGTCAGAGCAGTGAGCCACAGGACCACTCTGCATTCCCACTGAAAGCAGCTCTCTGCCTGCATCTCCTCTAAGTGCAGGAACAAAGCTTCTCTGTCCCCTCCGCCATCCGATCCCTGAATCACACCAACCAAAAAGGCCTTCTCTCCCCCATTGTTATTTCTTCACCATTACATGCCTGAGGTGGGGCGTTCTCAGGAGTCTTTTCTTTAGCTCACAATACACTCAGCCTTGTGTACAAATGCTAAGTAACGAGAGAGACTGAAGTCAAACGAAAGCATGAAATATCACTGATGCATGATTGAGCTCGTCTGACTCTGAGGCTGAGTCAATGGTGAAAGTGTGTGTGTTTCTTTTAGATCCGTGTGCTGCAGCTCCAGTCGTGGGTCCATGTAAAGGAATCTTCCCACGCTGGTACTATGACCAAAATGCAGGCGAGTGCAAACACTTCCTGTATGGTGGTTGTCAGGGTAACCATAACAACTTCCTACAGGAATCGGACTGTGTCAGTGAATGTATACAAAAAAGTAAGGACTACCCATCATTTTCATTTTTTTCTTGCATTTCTTTTATAAATGCAAAACCATGAATTCATTTGATTTAATATTCGTGAACGTCTTTTAGGTCCAGCTTTCAGACCGGCAAGCGTGGCCCCACCAGTCACCAAGCAGACTGAGATAGGTAAGTACATCTAATGTTACTGGAGTCAGTAATATAGCGTTAGTGACTGGCCGCTTCTTATTCTGAGCTGTATTCATTTTTTTGTCGAAGCTGCTCCTAAAGAGTCCCAAAAACAAGCAGAGAGTGACACCATCTCCAAACCTTTTCCAGTAATGGGAGGACATCCAGGCCCTGAATCAGGTTAGACCTTGTGTGTCTCCTGTGTCTTTGTGATGAAATATGTTGCTCCACTCGTCCACCCTCCTCCTGTCTCATCCTCCAGGTGCGATCCTTCCTCTGGCGCTCGGCCTGATCATCACTGCTCTGCTGCTGCTTATGATCGGCTGTCGCCTTAGACTCGTCCGTCACAAACTGAAGAAAGCTCGACCTCTCACCACAGAGGAGTCTGATTACCTCATCAATGGCATGTACCTGTAGCCAATCAGCCGAGAGACAGACAAAGGTCACCAGAGTCTGATCCAGGAGGGTTTTTTGCACTCTTGCAGTCCAGTGTCTGTTTTTGTCCTTGTTACATGATGGAAACAGCTGATGCTCTGCTGTCATGAACCTTCCACACTGACTGGTACTGTAAATCTGCTGCTGATAGATGCTGCCTTCACAGCCTATGACATATTCCGATTGCTTGTGCATTGATATTTATGTTAAGAAAACCTGATTTTGACTCATTGTTAACAAAAAACATTCCTCAAAGGTGACACATAAAAGGACCATTTGTCCTTTTTATTTTCATTGATTGATTCCTGAAGTTGTTTGATATCAATTATTTGTCAATTAGCACTGCACTGTAGCACTGCACAAAATATGGTGTATTTCTGCCACTGTGTGGCACTAATGTGCCATATTTGTGCTGCAAATTTAAAGTGTTTTAAAGGAACAGTTCACTCCAACTTCAAATAGTCACATCCTTCACATAGCCTGCGCTACTATTATCCATGTAGAGTGGGTGTAGAAATTTGTGCCTCTCTAATGTGACAGAACTACACTCTACAAGAGCAGGTCGCTGCAGACGTCACAGCCCAGTTACTCCTAAAAAATCCACATGACAGTGCAGGGAGGCAGAGCACATCTATTTATGACACCAGGCTACGTTTAAACATTGATGGCCTGCTCCTTGATTGGGCTGCACACTGCCTTCTGTGCAGTGATACTGTTGCTGGGTGTAGTTTGGTTAAAAAAAAAAAAGACATTTGATTTTTGGGGGAAAACTGTTTTAAGTCAGCTTAAGGGCAGAAATATGACATGTAAGACTGCCTATTTTAGTTCAACAGGAATCAACTAATTTTAATAACGTTCACCTGAATCGTGTTAAAGCCACAGCAACCTCCTATGATCTATTGTCCTGTCTGAAATTTTACTTTGTTAAACACATGTGGAGTATCATATGTACTATATATTCGTGCAGATGTATTCCCTCAAAGTGCTGTCTTTCATGTGAGTTAATAAAATTTATTATATATATAAAAATACTATTGAATTGTTAGTTCACAATCATACTCATGACAGATTACACTACAACATAAGACTTTAATGTGCACAAAATATTCAATAAGAAAAAGGCAAGACAAAAACATAAGCATCTGTTTATTTTCATTTGCCATTCCAGAAACTGTGAAAGCCAAATGTCCATCACTTCCATCTCCCAAAATAAAATGTGTTTTTTTTTTATTTCATGTTTTTGAAAGAAAACAGACATTCATTTGCTTTATATTGTTGGTGTTTATTTTGGCAAAGCAGTGACTCTCCCCATTTAGTGCGAGTCGCCAGAGGAGCCTGCACAAACTGTTAATGCAAAGCAACACAAGTGGAAAAGCACACAGCCCTGCGTGTTGGTGTTATTAGTGTTCTGCTCTCAGTGGAGTATATTCACTATGATTCCAGGTGTTGCTTATATTCTACGTGTAGAGTGCTGCACAATAAACAGGATGTGTTATTGTCATTGTGTTGCCTGTATGCATGTGTGTGTTTTTGATACTGCTGGCAGGGGGGAAAAAGCTGATATTTGAGCAGAAAGGTCTACAGTTATATGATCGGCACACACACACACTGTAGCTATGTGACTTATCTAAAAAAGGCTCAGGCGTTTTTCTTCACTGTTGTCCTGCTGTTCATCCTACATTCAGCTTTGATGCTGCTGAAATGTACAAAACATCTGACTGCCATTCAAATGGTGAAACCACAAAAGAAAAAAAATCAAACCTAAAATCCAGTGGTTAAAAAGTAAACCCAAAAGATGCAGGCCTGGAACTAAAACAAGCCCTCTTGTAAATTTCTGTGCTGAGCTCAAAAGCAGTCCTCCATCCCTGCCATTCAGGGCTGTCATCAGTGTGATACTCCAGTCCCTCCTTAAACAAAAAAAAGCATGTATGTTATGCTTTGAACAAAATGTCAATGGCTATCTGACCACATCCAGGTTTTCTCCAGGTTTCAAACGAAAAAGGTGGATTATGGGCTGCATTCCTCTTCAAAGTTCATCCCTGCGAGAGACACAGATTCACTGTTAGAACAGAAAACATGCAAAGAAACAACCTGGCTCCTGTCATGCAAACAGAATCACATGCAAAATGTTAAGAAACACATGGCATGGAAACAGTTGTTTTTGTCTGCATCTCACAGAGAAAAGATTAAAGCAACATATTTAGGAGTTGGGTTTTATTGTCTAATAGGCATCCAAATTGACCAAGCATTCATGCTCTTAAAAAACGAAACCTTCACACTGTTGCTTTTGTGTTAAGGCATTTAAGAAAAAAAGTTAATTGCATTAGTTGGGTGGGTTTTATTGAACCAATTTGCAACTATGGTGTTAAAAAAAGATGAAGGAAACGTGCAGCTTTGTTGGTATGGTATGGAAGAAGCAAAAAAAGTCAACAAGCAGCAAAACGCAGCCCCTTGTCATCCATTGCTTGCTCCAAGCCACACCATTTCACCTTTGCCACTGTGAGAAGGAGAGAGGGGGAGGAGGGGGGAGAAGGAAGTCACTTCCACCTGGACCACTGCTTGTCTTTGTCTGTTAAAGGCACATAAATCACCCCCATCAAGGGCTTCATTTTGGTGCTGCCATCCTCCATCTTGTCATACTGCTCCAGCATCTGATTTCCTCCCGCCGGGCCCACAGGCAAAATGAGCCGGCCACCAGGCTTCAACTGATCCAGGAGCTGGAAGACATGCATGAGAGATAAGTGTAGGTCGATGGCCGAACATAATGTGATCAACAGGATTCTAGTAGAACTCACAGCTTGTGGGACAGTGGGAGCTGCTGCGCCAACATGGATGGCGTCATATGGCGCCTCCTCTGTGTAGCCCATCCGTCCGTCTCCCACTGAAACACACCACAGGGTATCACTTACATCCTGCTAGACTCAACAGTGAAGGAAATCCTCAGCAAACTGTTTCATTATCTATCTATTAAATAAAGATTTTATTATCTGCAATGGCTTCATCAACACTATTTTCATCTCACTCATTGTTTTAGTGACAACGAACAACAGACAACTCTCCATGTAGGTCTGAAAACACAGCTGGACATAAGAATGGTCGCCAGCTGCTCAAAAAACATCTTCTCTCCACCATATGTTGACAATAGCTGCTGTACAGTAACTGTTAGCATGGCTAACAAGGTAGGCAATGCCTGTAACTTATCCAACACAGCTCCTGAGAGGAGTTTGGAAGCTAGGTGTAAACATAGTGAACATCGGAAAGAATGGATGCTGAACTGCAGATCCTCCCTCAACCAGGCTGCTGCCAGAGGTTTTCTCCAAATGGTGTATGACATCACTAATACACAAAATGTATTTTACTACTATTCTAAATCCAAAAGATGAACTATAATAATTGTTTCATCCCTTACATTAATGTCAAAATATTGCTTTGAACCCAAACATCGTAGACTTTTTAAGCACTGAAGTTCATCCAAACAACTTTTATTATTAATAACTTGGGCATGTCTGCGAAAGTAGGCACCCCCTGCTCAATTATTTAGCACTACAGGCTGTTTTTTCACTGCTAGAGATCATTGTACAGTCTCCTGTTTTATACGGAAGAGAAAAAAGAAAGCAGTATGCATTAAGTGCATGTGTTTGTCATCTATAATGTCTTACCTACAAGCGTGACTCGTCCCGATGTTATCAAACTAGGATCATCTTTCTTCACATTGTTTATAGAATCATCTACCAGCTCTTTGATGTGATCAATTCCTATAACTTTCCCTTTAGGACCTACCTGTGAAGGAGGAAAAAAAAGAGGTTCATGCATTTATTTCATACATTTTACATGAACTAGTGGCATGTTATTGAATGCAAACAAAAAAATAAAAATACAAAATCAGTACGTCACCAATAAGAAATCATATGTGTTTACCCGTCATGTGTGTGGCTCACCATTCGTGCGAAGCAAACGGACAGGATTCCACTGCCAGAGCCGACGTCCAGGGCTTTGGCTCCATCATACAGTTGGTCGTGTAGAAGCTCCAGGGCGTAGGCATGCTGGGTGGGATGTGGCGTCAACAGACAAACAAACAAACAAAAAACCTTGCATTATAACCATTAGTCAGCATTTATACTACATCTCTAAGACCACCCAGGGGAGATACAACTAGCTGCTTGTCTCATTGGGTTATTTATTTTAACTTGTGGCAGAAAACATAATAATCTACATAAGCCCAAAAAAATCTTCTAAAATAGATGAATAACTGATTGGAATCAAGCTGTACAAAAACTATGCACAAATGTCTAAATGTCTGTATATTCATACCATGTGAGGGGCGCTGATGGTTGCTTGGTAACCTTATAGGTTAAAAAAAGGACAAAAGTTGTGTTAGTTCATCGCTCAGACAGAGTAGTTTTGCAATGTGCTGCGATGCATAAGTGATCTCATGAGCAGACGTACCTATTGACTGCGGCGAGTCCATGTAAGGGTTACATCTAGAGAAATGTGCTCGGTCTGTGGCCAGCATTACTTCGTAGACCTTGTCAGATTTAATAATGCCATTTTCTGAGGACACAAAGAGTTTGTCACTGTGTATTATTGAAACACAAGCAAGAAACACACGGCAGAAGTACAGGTGCAGCAGAATCAGACAGACAAGGACATTTTACATAAATTACATTTGGGGTGTGCAATATAACCACGCATACTGTGAGGTTACTCATTAACTCTATTTCCCATTTCTGTAAGTAAGACAGGGTTTAGCACACTAACAACGCAAATACACAAGTCATGGAAGAAACCACAAAGAGAGAGTGTCAGTATCTTCAGGATAATCCCTCCCAACAGGTTCCTATAATGACTTGAGCCAAATGCAAGAAAAGCCAACGACAGCCGGCACCGTTCTCATTCCTGACCTCCCCCCGTGCCCCCACAACATGTCTCTTTAGGATGTGTTACAAATAAACCACACAAGTTGCCAAACAGACACCTACAAGGGATTTCTATAATTTAAAATAAGCAATAGTATTCTATTTAAAGCTGTTTTATTCCTATCCATAATTACCCTCTACAAATGTGTATAATTTAGAGACACATTTCATACTTCCTGCAGCACATGCATAGCTGGGTGCTAAAAATTAATGAGGCACTCAAGATTTAACTGACTGGTCTTAGTCCAAGAGGACAGAGTGAGACAATAAGAAAGTCGTGAATTAGCATGCATCCTGCGTGTGACCTGCTTAAATGCAGCTTATGCAAACTTGAGTTCAATTTAAGCCATTTATGTGTTTAATGGGTCACCGACCAGTGAAGTGGACAAAATGAAAGCACATAAAGCAGAGAAGAATAAGAAGTAATAATGCAGCAATTACACTTATTCTGATTTGTACCATCAATTATTACCAAAGAGCTTAGACTTCCTTATATTATATGTTCTTTTTTGTACAACTACAACATAGCAACACATAAATAATAAACTAGGGTTACTAGCCTGCAAACCAACCAGCTTTAAGCAAAATACTTGCAGCTTGCAATAATATACTGGACTGCACAGAATATAAATAGCCCTGGTAGATATTTAATATTGAAAGTTGCGTTCGCGTCTGCAGATATCATCACAGTGAGTATAATCTGATGAAGTGCATGTCAGTTCAGAGTCTGTGTGTTTGAACAGTAGCTGTCAATGGCTAAGTCTTTGTTTACCACACACTGCACTACACTCTGCTGGCAGATCAAGCCATGTGGCATTGATAGTATTATTACAGTGGACATGGCACTATAACCATTAAACGGGGTGGCACACTGCTCTTTTTCTGCACCCTGAGTGCAACTGATAGCAGTTGTGACACAGCAAGTTGTCACGTTCAATCATCCACTAACAATGCCCCCTCAACAAACTAGCCTCACATGCACAGTTGTCACTGTCATTTACGTAAAAGCAGCGTGAACCCTTAGAAATAACTATCAATGAACGTGGGCAGGGCACTTAGCTAGATACTGCTATCGCTAGCTTCAACGTCCCAAATGACGCACATAGTAGCTCTATGCATGCTAAGCTAACTTCCAACAAACATGAAGCTGCACAAATATTCTACTGCTTCACACAATAAAAATGTAATATTGTTTTTATGACTGGGTCTTTTTCTGCAATGACGAAGGCATGCAGCTCTTCCTCGCCGTAAACGTGCTTTGGGAAAGGGGTGGAGAGAGGCAACGCTAGGTCTACGACAACATAGATAGCTCAGCTAGCTACCGCTCCTCTGTTTAACCACAGCCTCTAAACTGAACCGTTTTACGCATGGCGTGTCGATGTAAGTATCGGTGCCGCCGCTTCACAAACCATTCGGACTTACTGCGGAGGTTGTTGACAAGCTCTGCGTGGCTCGCTCCTCCTGATTTCCAGGCCATTATTAAACAGACTTTGCGGAGTAAGTAGACAGCAGCTGTCAGTGCCGCGCCTGCGCCAACGGTTTTGCCGATGAAGCTGACCACCTCCAGAGCAGACGGCGGAGCGGCGGATACGTCACTAGACATCCAAATGATTTTAGAGCAGGGCCGCTAATTAAACACACGCCCTCATCTAGGACAGTATAATATTCATCAAATAAATGAAATGTGTAGATATGTGCCTACGCCAACGTTTGGGAACGCAAGGGGAATGCCACATTCCCACACTCTGTGCTTTATCAGATTTGCCGCAGTAACATGGACTGCAGCCGCTAGGTGGAGTGCCACATTATTAGTCGGTGTTAAACGAAAAGCGGATTCTGGCTTGTTTGGCCTTACTGGGCCACCATCCTTACGTACGAAGTAGCAGGCGCGTACTGTTCGGTCTTGTTCATGAATGCTAAGCTAACGCCATTAATAGTTTGTTCGTTTTGAATTGTAGAAACGGGCTGTCTTTCCATGGAATGTATAAATGCTAAATACGTGTCCCAGAAAATCAGCAAAACGAGATGGCGGCCAATATCGTACTCGTCTCTGCAACAACCAGAGATATTTGCGACTGGCTCGTGGGACAACGAGGTTGGGAAGTTGACAGTTATCATTTACGATAAATATGACTAAAATGGTCAAATGTTTTGTATGTTTCTCTTATTGGCTCACTGTACACACTCTAGACCTATCTTTTTGGTATTTTAATCGAATGTATGAAGCAGTGTTATATTTGCTGCCCAGATGTTAATAACCTCAAACTACTGTTCATATTTTGCAATATAAAGATATTTAACACGGTTAAAGTCCGTAATATAAATTAGAAAAAATGTACATTACAAAGGCAATGCTATTTGATCATTGTGTCATTATTGATCGTTGATAAGATTTTGCTCAATTGTGACTTCATTTGTCCCAATCTGTGTCTACTGCAGGACAACAAGATTTCTATTTGGTCTGTTGGGACTAATGGAGGTTCTGGACTAGAAGATGAACTTGAAGGTGATCCACAGCTTTTATGTGAACACAAGCATGATGGAGATGTGCTCGACCTTCAAGTAAGACTCAGCATTATATCAATTGACCATGTTTAATGTCAGCACTCATTCAGAGCTATGTTTGATGATAAAGAACAATGGTATAATATAAAGTTATACATGCATACAATAGAGGAATCATTCACATGCTTTCACATAATGCCACTGCTTGGCTGTTTTGTGGTTAATTTACAGTTTTTGGACCAAGACAGAATTGTCACAGCATCGTCATCGGGGGCTGTCACCATCTTTCGCCACCACCAAAACACCCAGGTACTGTGAATTCTGTTTTCTTATGTAGGAAGTAAAATAAATAAAAACCAAATGAGATTATTTTGGGAGGACATTTAGTTGTGCTGAGCAGAGCTGTAATGTAAATAGTTGAGACACAGTTTCTTGTACAAACAACAAATACCGCCTTCTGACTCCTTCACAATAATAGCGTTGTGTTCTATTTTTCAATTGCAGGCAATGTCTATTTCACAGCACTGGGCAAGGGCCCACCGTTATCCTTGTAACAATGCGCCCTGTACTGGCGTTGTGTGCAGTAGTCCTGAGATTGTAACGGTTGGTGAAGATGGTGGGATCATTGTCTTCAGAGCCGACCATGAAGGAGTGATTCGAGTCATAGGTAAGTAATAAGCTGTATAATAAGCTGCTGTAACCTGACTTTCATGTGTAATATTTTGAACTCACGTACAACAAGGTATTAATGAGTGACCGTTATTTTTTAGAAAATGCGGACAGCAGCACAATTCATGCTGTGACTTACCTGAGGACAACAGAGATTTTAACCGTGAACTCCATCGGTCAGCTTAAGCTGTGGGATTTCAGACAACAAAGCAATTCACCATCCCAGATTCTCTCCCTGTAAGATGCTTGAAAAGGTAGATTTTTATATGTTTTCTTTGGCATGTTTTGATTATAAATGAGCTGGATGTGTTCTTTTTTTTAGGTCAGGGGACAGAGTTCCTTTGCACTGTGTGGACAGACACCCAAATCAGCAACATATTGTGGCCACAGGAGGTCAAGACGGCATGCTCTGTGTCTGGGATGTGAGACAGGGCAACGCGCCCTTCTCACTTATGGAGGCGCACTCTGCTGAAAGTAAGATAATGGGCAGATAAACTGAACTGTTTAGTTTAAATTAAACATTCATTCTTACATTTTTTTATTTTGTTTGGACAGTGTGGGAGGTTCACTTCCACCCAACCAACCCAGACCACCTGTTTACATGTTCAGAGGACGGCTCATTGCTGCACTGGGAGACTTCGTCACATTCAGACATGCCCTCTTTCTTACAAGGTGAGGAATGTTGATGGAGTTAAACAACTCTGTTGTTTAATGTGATCGGAAGTAGATACTTAAGATGCTGCAAAGATGCTCTAAAGTCATCATTTATTATTGTGTTTCCAGGTGGAAGAAACAGTAGTATAATTTCTCGCAGTGCAATGGCCCCAGCTGGAGGGAACCAGTCGCTCATTAGCGCCTGGCTTAGTGGAGACTCCAGCAAAGGCCACCTGGAGACGACTCACATGCTGCCCAGCCAGACGCTCTCCGTCAATAGTTTGGATGTACTTGGACAGTATCTTGTATGTGGGACTGACGGAGAAGCAATTTTTGTCAACAGACAGGTCCCAGTTTAAATAAAGTTGCTGTCAACTTCTGCGACAAGAGATCAGCTGTCTGATGGATTGCACAGGGAGGTTTTTCTTGTGTATTTGTCTGGGATTGCTTCATTCATCACACCTCAAGGTTTTGTAAGCCATTCCAAATAGCATAGTTCAATCCAACTCTTTTTTACAGATAAAATTGTTAAATAAAATGTAATAAAAAGCCTTATTACAAATGTATCAAGGGTTCATTGATTCTTTTATTAATACTGGACTATATATGACTGTTCAAAGCTATATATTTGCATAGTTATACTTTCCTTGTTTTCCCAGCCTCAGCTCTACTTACACTCCATGTCTGTCAATTTTTGAGCATTATTACAGAAAACAAGCAGCATCCGGGTATTTTATATGAAGTTTCACCAAGGTTCACTAATGAGTCTTTAGGAGGACTTCCGGCTGTGCTTTAGAAATTAAAATTCTACTGTCGTACCGCTGTGAAGGAATGAAGGTCTGACATTATGCCGACGTACATGGAACTTTTACATTACGCAATACGTGTATTTTGTTGTTACAAATCCCATCACAAAATGTTTTATTTCTGAATCAAGCCTGCTAAAATATGGCAACAGAGCTTTATTATGAAAGCTTGGGGCCGGAAGTGTGTTGCGTTAGTTTTGCGTGTGGTTTATCGTGTTGTACTTGTCATTCAGACATCCCAGAATTCAACACGACAAGGAATCAGCCACCACGGCACAACAAGGACATTTTAGTTAAAATTGGTGTTCTTGTTGACAGGAAACGACGAGCAATTCTCGTTATTTGTTAAAGCAGGAAACGCGTCGAGGAAAGTGGCAGAAACAGACACTAGTAAGTTGTCTAACTGAGCTAACTGTTGCCATAGCTAGCAGGCTAATTCTCAACCTGTTGTTGAATTAGCCTAGCAGCAATGGATGCCTTCAACAACACAGGCCGCGGAGGCTCTGCTGCGCCGTTTGACTTTAAATGAACTCAAACTAGCGATACATTTCTCGCTAAATAACAGATATATTTGGAGGATATGACAGAGATTTTTGTGTTTAATGCTCCACCTGGCGCAGCAGGATTCGCGTTAACGACGCGCTGTTAGCGTAAAAATGCTAATAACGCTAGGAAGTGGATGCAGGTCTTGGTTTGTGAGAGCATACGGTTTCCTCTGAGGCAGGTTTCCCTTCATATGTCATTCATATATCGAAGTGAAATAGTAAAGTAATGGTATTACTGTATTTACTCAACATCATAATTCAGAATAAGCCACAGTATTGTCATCTGAAAGTTAATTGCTACTCTGTCTGATTTGTCCAGCCTGTTAGGTAACATAACATGTACTCTGGATGCCTGCTCATCTCATATTGGTTTTTGCATATTGCAGCAGCGGAATGCAGATGTGAGGTCAGACATCACAGACCTTTACCGTCCCTGCAGCCCTGGATGGTGAAATCCTGTTCATCCCCATCATCGTCCTCATACATGCTCTTACATGAAGAGAGGGGAGAACCCGAAGGTTACAGACAGATGAGACCCAAAACGTTCCCCGCCAGTAACTACAGCGGCAACAGCCAGCAAATGCTGCAGGAAATACGGAACAAGCCTGCGGAACCTGTCAAAACCCCTCATACCAGCAGCCTAAAGTTGATGTTGGTGAGCAAGGAAAAAATGCACCCTGAGGACCCAAGGCAACAGGGACGATGCAGCAACCCCAAAAACCCTACCATAAGGCCTTACAGGAGATACGCAAATCCCTGTTGCCTTTTGCCAATAAGTCAAACACTTCAGGACCTGAGGATAACAAACACATGTCTCTTGACCTCCCCTGTGCGGGGTTTGAAGAGGTGAGCAGAGTACTTGGTTTGTGTCTTTGTGTAGGGGGATTATTTGAAAAATGACGGGTATGCAAAGTGGAAGACGATTTTGTACAGTTGACAATGCTGAAGTCATCTCTTAGTTGGAAGAGTGTGTGCATGCAACTGACGTATGTGGTGGTACCAGTATGTAGTGTAGTAGTATCAAACTGTAACACACAATTGAGGGTAATCTGCACATCAACCCCTCAGATATTTAAATGTAAGAGTTTACTCGACCATTTTCATATGGCTGTTGCACAAACAAAGTACTGTGATTACCTAAATTAAGTCACTTGTTTTGTTTTTTGCCTCTAAAGCCAAGCAGCATTCCGTGGTGCAGGGTTTGTTGCGGATTATATGGGTAAAGTGAGCTACCAGGACTCAATGGCCATTGCCAACCCAACAATATAGGCCTGAAAGCCCCAGGTACGTATACAGTCCTCTGGGATTTTTTTTTTGTCCTTTACCTTCCACCCAGGGCTATTCATTTAGCCACAATATTGTTTGTAGGATTTGGGGCATTTTCCTGAAATGACAATACATACTGTGACAAAGAGTATGTAAGGGGATGTTCACAGTGGCAGTAAGATGATTACTAATCAAGGACATGACTGTGTTATGTACTGTACTATTTAACCATTAGGACTTAACTGACACATTCTGCTTTCAGATACGCAGCTCTTTTTTGTTGGGTGTCTCAGGAAGTTATTCTTGACAATACAAACACATCCTAACTTTTCTATTAGTTGGCTCTGTTATAATTATTTATCATGTTTAACATTTTAATTAACATGCTGACATACAGTTGTATATCCACCTTCATAATCCTTGACATTGCCATCACGTTCCACTTGTCATAATTACTTTCAAGGTTGAGGTTTAAAGAGATGACTTGTGTACATGTGAGCTGTTGTACTGATACTTTTTGTGTCCCTATAGGAGCTCCTCACATCCAGCAGGCTGTGCTGAGAAGGCCAGCTGGAAGGGCTCTAAAGAGTCTCTGGCTCCTCGACATGGTCCTCTCATGGTGGATGGGATGATGTACCGCTCAGACAGCCCTGGACCACCTCCTGCCTTCCCACAAGGCCACCCAGGTAATAGTCAGAGAGTCAATCCTCCCTTGCCACCTCAGGTGCGCAGCGTCACACCCCCACCAAAACCGCGGAGCCATGCCACCTGCATCATCCTGGGACAGCAACCCATCAACCAAGCGCTACTCCGGAAACATGGATTACCTTGGGCCCCGTATCTCTCCAGTACCGCAGGGGGCCTGGCCTGATGGGTACCCCGCAGCAGCAGCAGCACAGAATCAGCGTGGATCAGCCCAGTGCCTGTGGGTCACCAGCCCATCATAATGCAAAGCTCTGGGGCAAACAAGTTCACCTTCCCCTCCAGCTGGACACAAAATGGTTCCACTCAGGCCAGACTACATGGGAGGAACCCGCAGGACAGCCCCCTCCACCTTACCCAGTCAACCAGAGCAGCCGCCATAGTCCAAACCGATCAGCAGATGCAGGGGCCAGGATCCTCTCCTTCTTATGTCAATGGTGGAAACATCCCTCAGTCCATGATGGTGCCCAACCGGAACAGTCACAACCTAGATATGTACAGCATAGGTCCTCCTCAGTCTTGGCCCCAGCCCCCTCTGGCCTCAAACCAGCCTCAGTCCTCCTCTGGCAACAGCAGCAACCAGGATCTGTCTCCGTCATGGCAGCACAACATTCCTGTCCGCCTCTAATTCTTTTAACAACCACCAGCTGAATGGCCGACCTGCCCACCCAGCTAGCTCCCAGCCCTCTGCCACCAACTGTCAACTGCCATCACACAGGCTCCCATCTTGCGCCAGTGAAAAGCATGCGTGTCCAGAAACCTGAACTGCACACCGCTGTTGCCCCCACACATCCTCCATGGCTGCAGCAGGTTCAGCCATCTACAGCTGCAACTGCCTACCCAGAACCCCCAGCGTCTGTCAACTCAAATCCCTGTAACACCCGAGGTGCCTAGCTACCAAGGCCCCCCTCCACCATACCCCAAGCACCTCCCTCCAGCAGCAGGCTGCACCCTGCCCCCCAGCGTATGATGCAGGGGTCAACAGACTCAGCATAGGTAGAGAGGAGCCTGCTGAAGGGGAAAGCGCCACCGGCGACAACCCAGAGAGGAAGCATCAGAAAGCCCTGAAAGTGCTTGCAGCAACAGAAAGAGAGAAGCAAATCACAACATCTCCTGTTCCAGTGCGCCGCAACAAGAAAGATGAGGAGCGCAGAGGGGAGTCTGGCCGAGTCGCTTTGTATTCCCCTCAAGCCTTAAGTTTTTCATGGGAGCAACATGTTGAGAACATTCTGAAGAGCCATCATATGCGGATAAGGAGGCGGAAGCAGCTGGAAAGTGAGATGCAGCGGGTAAGAACACTGATAAAAGCTTTTCTGACCAGTTTGAAATGTTTTATATTGTTTCCAGCCTTTTTTTTCACCCTTTTACTGTCTTGTTTTACCTGATATTTTTCATACTGTCTTTTTCTTAGCTGTTCTTTCTCTTTCTCTCCTCGCTGTCATTAACAGCTGATCTAAAAGGTAACAGTTTCTCTGCTGTCCTGTGACACACATTATTCATTCACATAACGTGTTTGTTGAGAGACTGGTGTGTGGATCCTAAGCGTACTGCATTTTGTGATAAAAAGCATGTAGCTAAAGTAAATGCATGCCACTCCATAGCCTGCATTTTACTGATTATGCTATTTTGTTTCAGAAAATCACCTGGGAATATGTTGCATACAAAGTTGATGTTAAATGAATGTTACGCTGCTTTTCTTAGTGTCTTGCTTTCTAACCAGATGTGTGGTTTGTATGTTGTATTTGACTGTTGATCTTGTTCTGTGCTCAGGTGGGCTTATCTTCTGAAGCCCAAGAGCAGATGCGTATGATGCTCTGCCAGAAGGAATCCAACTACATCCGGCTAAAGCGGGCCAAGATGGATAAGTCCATGTTCAAACGGATCAAGACACTTGGCATCGGAGCTTTTGGTGAGGTGTGCTTGGCCAGAAAAGAGGACACTGGAGCACTGTACGCCATGAAGACACTTCGTAAGAAAGATGTGCTGCTCAGAAATCAGGTGGCTCACGTCAAGGCTGAGAGGGACATACTCGCTGAGGCCGACAACGAGTGGGTAGTGCGTCTCTACTACTCCTTCCAGGACAAGGACAACCTTTACTTCGTCATGGAGTACATCCCCGGAGGGGACATGATGAGCCTTCTTATCCGACTCGGCATCTTCAAAGAAGAGCTGGCCCAGTTTTACATTGCGGAGCTCACCTGCGCTGTGGAGAGCGTCCACAAGATGGGCTTCATCCACCGGGACATCAAGCCTGACAACATCCTCATAGACCGAGATGGACACATAAAGCTGACCGACTTTGGCCTTTGTACTGGCTTCCGCTGGACCCATGACTCCAAGTATTACCAGAGCGGTAGGTACCAACTTTCATTACCTCAGGCAAAAAAATTCATGTATGAGTAAGCTAACAATTTTTCAAAAAATCACCAATTACATATAGCCACGCTTCAGGTTGCTTGCTTATGTGCATCAACATTTAACATAAAATAATGTCACGTCATTATAATAAGGTAAGATAAGTAAGACCTTATCCTGTAAGCTCGTTCAGAGCCGTTTTCAAAGGAGGACCTTTGTATCTTTGTAAACATCTGCACTACTCTGTTTGACTTTCCTCTTGTTATAGTAGCTGCATCTCCAAGTTCTCATGTTAGCTTTTTTACTCGTATCTATCAGAGGTCCACCCTCCTTATCAGACCAAAGTAAGAAATAATGTGAACTCTCTCCAGGTGACCATGTGAGGCAAGACAGCATGGACTTCAGCAAGGAGTGGGAGGATCCAGCTAACTGCCGCTGCTCAGACCGGCTGAAGCCTCTGGAGAGAAGAAAGGCCCGGCAGCACCAGCGCTGCTTGGCCCACTCCCTGGTGGGGACTCCCAACTATATAGCACCAGAGGTTCTGCTCAGAACAGGTAAGTGGACCAGAACCCTCGAAATTAAATATGCACAAAAATTAAAACGAGAGCAGCAAACTTCCTCCCAAATCCTGCAATAAGGTGTATTTATAGTACGATTGCTTTAAATCTTTTCCTGTTCTTCAGGATACACCCAGCTCTGTGATTGGTGGAGCGTTGGTGTCATCTTATATGAGATGGTTGTTGGACAGCCTCCATTCTTGGCGACCACACCCCTGGAGACGCAGCTGAAGGTATGCCAGGAACTTACAGTGAAATGTCATGCATCCACAGACTTCTATTGTTTGTTCATGTTGTTTTATTTTGTTTACTTTCTCTTTGGAATCAGGTGATAAACTGGATGAACACGCTGCACATTCCCCCAGGCCAAGCTCAGCCCAGAGGCCTCCGATCTCATAGTTAAACTGTGCCGTGGTCCCGAGGACCGCCTCGGCAAGAACGGCACAGATGAAATCAAAGCCCATCCTTTCTTCAAGAGCATCGACTTCTCCAGCGACCTGAGGCAGCAGGTGGCGCCCTATATCCCAACCATCGCTCACTCCACTGACACCTCCAACTTCGACCCCGTAGACCCAGAAAAACTGTGGAGCAGCGACGGCGATGACAAGGACAACCACAACGACACCCTGAACGGCTGGTTCCGCAACGGCAAGCACCCAGAGCACGCCTTTTACGAGTTCACCTTCCGACGCTTCTTCGACGATAACGGCCACCCGTACAGCTGCCCCAAACCCATCGAGTATGAGAGTTATAACGAGGATGAGGCAGACTCAGAGGGGATGGCACAGGAGGCAGCGACACAGGGCCGTGACCTGGTGTACGTGTAGAGCCTGGGGCCTGCACAGAACAGATTTGTGGCAGGTGTCTGTGTATGTGAAGGGGGTTGTTGCGGTACAGTATCTAAAACCTCGGCCATAGGAAAGTATTTTGCAGTACATAATTACATTAACAAACACACACAGATTTAAGGAGTAGTACCACATTTTGGGGACATATGACATTTTAAAAAATGTCATATGCCTCTCTGTCCTAAACCCTCTCCCCCCCTTAAACCCTTAATTTATTTAAGAAGTTTTACCTGGTGATGCTGTCATTTAAAAAAAATCGTCTTAATTTATATATGTCTATTGCAATGGGGACTTAGTGTCGTAGAGATTTGCAGGGATAAATTGCTCTAATTATTAATTGCTGTGCCTTTTGTGATTTATTCTTACTTTTCACCAAAAATAAAAGGGGTTAATAATCAGACTGGCATTTTAAAATGAAACGTAGCAGTAGTTGATTGAACTACAGTAGATTTGTGTTGTTTTATTTTTCTAATTTATACCTAAATGTATTTATAAATTAATTTGTACACAGTGGATGTAAATATTTTCTCTTCCCTGTCAGCTGATTTTGTCCTCTTTTATTGGGCAGGCCCTTGTCAGTGTCCACTGATGCCTATCTACTTTCTGCCTCTTAACAGTAATTTACAGGTACAGATTTAATGCCTCATTTTTCTTCCATTTACACTTCATACTCATCTCTCAACCAAAGCACTAAGTAAGTGGGTGTTGACTGTAGTAAGTAACCATGAAAGTAGTATTTTGTGGTTTTATATTCACACTATCAGCCAGAAGAGCCTTCCCTGTAGGCGCCTCGTCACTTCATCTTCTAGAACTGTAAGAGAAACTGGACTCTTGGTCACATATCATGATGATTGTGTAAACCGCTGTACTTTTCTCTGTGTGTAGGAAAGATCTCTGAACGTAGTTGTTATGGACTTAACGGTGACCACTGTCATTCTGCACTGGTTTTTTTTGTGTGTTTTCATTGTGAGAGAATTTTATTTTTGTGTACATTGTTGCTCTGGGAGGTTTGGGAATAGGGTGATAAATAAAGAATGTAAAGAACAAAACTTGCACACCTGTGAATTCAGAGTCCTGGTGATTACCATCTAGTAGAAACAAGACTACTGAGGTTTATTGATTACAGTAACAGTAAATCATCACCCCAACTGTCAGGGCCTCATGTAGGCTAAAAGTTCAGTGAAGGACATACTTTGATAAGATCATGAAAGTGTTCTGCCCCAAAATAGGTCACAATATGAGCAGTGTTTTCATGTTTTACAGGGCTGAAATCTAAAAGTTCAGCGAAAAAAGCATATATTTATACTCATGTAGCTGGAACAGTTTACCCAGTTAGTTTTAAATGTAATTTTTTTTTAAAAAGTACACTTTGAGTAAATGGTTACTGTGTAAGGTTTGCCGCTCATTGTCACCTGTGCTGTTCCTCCAGCAGGGAGTTAAACTATCTGTTTTGAATAATGAATATAAGCAAGACCAACAACCATAAACACTTTAACCGACTCGCTGAGGTTTTAAACACAATCCTCAGTCCATCTTTTAATGATGGACTTTTCTTTTCTTTGTTTTTTCTCTGTGGTGATGGCTTCAATTTCACAGTGCAAACATCAAATGACACACATGCACACAATTGAGGACAAACAAGTTAACTTAAACAAGCTTATTTTTAATGGATCTGCAAAATTGTTTGAATTTCCAAAGAGAACTTCTGTACCTCCCACCCACAGTTACCCAGTGACAAAGTTACACAACGTTACAGAAACGCTTCCACCCAAAGTAATCTGCATGCAGGAAAAAAAAAAAAACCCAAAAAGGGGGAAAAAAACAAAAATTGTAAAATAAATCATACAGATAAAAATAAAACATTAATAAACAGGACATACTGTATAATGCCGTTCTCTTGGCTGGAGGAGAAATTCAAACGCTTTAGCTTCAGCTCGGCTTCTTCGAGACAAAGAGCCTGAACCGACAGAATAATAAACTGTAATTTCATTGGGTGGATGTGGCTCCGCCCACCACACAGCCCCGCCCCTGTCTTCCATATAAGGCACAGGACAAAATAAACCCCCACATACAAAAGGAGCTAGCCACGCCTCTGTCACTTGGTAACAAATAGTAAATGACCAAATACGTTAGACAACAGAAACCTCACTAAGTGTACAAAATGTTAATCCTACATGTTTTTTCTCTTTTTTCACTTTGATTTCCTCTGACTGAAGGTGAGTGCTGTGGGTGGGTAAGGTTCAGAGGGAGAGGGGGGAGGTGAGGGCGTCCAAACAGGTGATCAAACAGGCAAAAGAAATATTAAAAATATGAGCTTGTCTTTTCACACATTTTTTTTTCTTTTTTCTTAACAACCTTTTAAAAAAATGACAAGAAACGTGACTGGATTTCTCTTTTTATCAGAAATAAAAATGATCATCAGATGCAGAGTGGAGGAACATTGGGGGGGGGGGCAGAGAGGAGGAGGGTTAGATGACTGTGGTTTATTTTTTATTCTGATAAAGACAGAGAGTGTCAGTGTGCAAGAAAACTCTTGAGACAGGTTAGGGGGCGAGAGAGTTAGACTTAGCAGTTAGAGAGAGAGACACAGAGAGAAAAAAAGTAAGTGTGTGTATGTGTCTGTGTGCGTTAGTGTGAGTGAAACAAGAGTTGTTGTTCAACTGCAGCACTTGCTCTTCCAGCCTGTGACTCCACCTCCACTGCTGATGTCGACATTTTCACTGTTGGGCTCTTTTACAGGTGTCTGTCACACAAACAGGAGAGATACGGCTTGTTAAGTACGTCGCACTTGAGGAAAATTCTAACACTGAAAGTGACCTTGAAACGCTCACCAAGGAACAACACAAACAAAACTTGTCTTGAAGTTCAGTGCAGGTTTAAGCTTGTGTTGTTATGATCACTCAAACCTCACTTCTGTGTCCGCAAAAGCTTTATTCAGTCATATTAATGGTCCCTTTTGAACAGCAACTAGGACGGTTGGAAGAAACACCCTCCTGTGCACACATCAGGCAGCAGGTGGCTCTGTCGGTCCATAAACATTTGCACCTCAGGTCAGCATTTTAATCAAGTTTCTATTTCCCTCTGTTCATTTGTTGATGCATTTCTGGCTATTTTCTCTGAAAAGGAAACCTGCAACCATCAACACGACCCATTACAAGTGTGGACAGTGTGTCTTTAAGAACTTGTTCTGAGCGACTATAATCCAGATATTAGTCAGTACCTGCCTGCAGCTAAAACAGCTAATTCAGTTTGACCTAAACGGTAACTTTCAGGGCTGAATATGAAGCAAATGATTGAATGATGATGCAATTCCTCATGTGGCCACTTGAGGCTTCCTTTAACGAGGGAGCTATACATAGACCTTGAGGTTAAATGTTTTTCTATAGATACTTTCTCATGCCAGGGATATTTTTGTCTATAACTCATTTAATTATATTTAGCCTAAAATGTTTAAGTGTCCCATGCACCTATTTGGATCATTTGATCATAACTACCAACACTGAACCTCAGAACTGCGTTTGACTCTTTGGCAGCATGTATCAAACACTTCAAATAAACAGCACTTTATCAGGTGACTGAAAGCACACACCTTTCTGAGGATGTCTTCTGCTAACGTGAGGAAAGCCTTCTCGATGTTGATGTTGGCCTTAGCACTCGTCTCAAAAAACCTAATGCCATGCTCCCTCGCAATCTGTGGATAAGAGAGCAGCTCTGTTAGTGGACGTGGAGGTCCAGTCCAAAAATAAAGAGAGTAGGACAGGATATCAGGTATCACTGAAGCGTGCACAAACACACACTGTGCTAGCCAGGTGTGCGTGTGTGTATGAGTAAGCAGCAGATCTGTATCTGTCACTATCCTGAGTAGTGACTGCAGGTTTTCTTAGATAATATGAAGAAAAACTTTCCAAAGGCCCACACATGTTTTCAGTTAGTCTGAAGGATTAGATCACTGCATGCAGTGTTTTCAATCAAGTAAAAACAAATACAAAAAATACACCGAGCTAAAATATTATGATCAAACAACGTCATAAGGTCTGGGCTATTTTTGACATTTTTCATCCGGTGTTAAATGAGGGTAAAATGGACAGATGAGCCACTTTGATATGTACCAAGTTATCAGAATTAGGCGACTAGATCAGAGAAACACTGAAGCTAAATACAAGTGATGACAAACTCTGAAATGACAGAACACAAACCCGCCAGGAAACTGGATAACTAAAATATAACCACATTTAAAATTAAACTAATAAATAAGACTTCATTAAGATGGATTTAGTCTCCATATTTCAATTAAAACAAAAACGTCTGCACTTCTCAACAGAAATAGGAAGTCCTGATTGACACTCATGTGACTGGCAGCCACATGAAAAACCATCAAGCTTTTTGCTGATCTACAGGTTTCCTACAGCTGATGTGTGGAGTGAATAACTGGCTTGTGGAGGCTGTAAATACTTAAATATGCCATGAATGTGATCTATTTCATAAAATTGTTTATACACTGCTAATGGCGTATGATTCAAGAAAGCATGTTGTTTAAGCAGCTACATGGCATGTGTAGACTAACAGCAGCTTAATGTACATTGCATGTAAACTATAGACTATACATTAATGTAAAGAAGTCTGCTCTGTGTCAAAGACTGAGCTGATTAAGGCCTTTGAAGTGAATGTCCAGAGCAGCACGAGCTAATCAGCCAATCAACACAGGCCCTCGATGACGAAATACCTCCACACCGCAGTCACTCACCTGCTCCCCCTTGGCTTTTGGTACGACCCTCTTGTCCTCCATGTCACACTTGTTGCCTAGCAGCATTCTCTCAACATCCTCATTTGCATGCTGTAAAATACACACAAAGGGTCAATCCGATCAAACAATATATGGGCAATAAGTATGTTTTTATTTAAAAAAAGTGTTTCTGCAAAATTGATAATAGCCACTAGGGGGCAGACAATGTGGTTGATACACATCAAGGTGTCAAACAACATCAAACAGCTCAATCTGAGAAAGCGACGGTGAGAAAAATTACAAGAAATCCTTCCAGCCAATCCCAAACCAAGCCAATCCCTAAGTGTTACACCTTCACACTGATTGTGTAATATTGCAGTGTTTTGTTGCACCAAAGAATAATGAAGACGGATAATGTGAGATATCCAATATCTGTCACATTAAATAATCTAGTCTGTTTGATCTGGATAGGATCCCAGAAGATCTCACATAATAGAAGAATCACACTTGAGATAAAGGATACAAAAAAAAAATCATAATTATCCTGAAAGATTTATAGGGGAGCAGCACAAGGATGAAGTGATCATATGTCACCAACAGAATGACATCTAATATAATCACCACACAATTTTTGAGGGAGACTGACGTCACTAGCTGCATTAGGCTAAAAACGATGAGCCCTTTATGACCTTGTCTGTCGGTGTGACATATTACAAGCGTCTTGGCCTCTCACACTGCTATTTTCCAATCCTGTGCAACACCTGAGTGCATCATC